>NW_020174370.1:182348-208463 GCF_003031525.2 Neophocaena asiaeorientalis asiaeorientalis | reverse complement strand
AAAAAAAAAAAAAAAAAAAAAAAGAATAACAATAGAGAAAATTAACAATCAAAAGTTTTTTATAAAGATCAACAAAATTGACAAACTTTTAACTAGATTGACTAAATCATAGAGAAGACTCAAATTATTAAATTGTGAAATTAAAAAGGGAACTTTACGGGCTTCCCTTGTGGCGCAGTGGTTGAGAGTCTGCCTGCCAAAGCAGGGGACATGGGTTCGCGCCCCGGTCCAGGAAGATCCCACATACCACAGAGCAGCTGAGTCCGTGAGCCATGGCCGGTGAGCCTGCATGTCCGGAGCCTGTGCTCTGCAACAGGAGAGGCCACAACAGTGAGAGGCCCGCGTACTGCAAAAAAGAAAAAAAAAGGGAACTTTACTGATTTTACAGGAATAAAATCATTATGAGTATATTATGAACAACAGCATGACACTAACTTGGATGAACTGGGAAATTGGGATTGGCATATATACACTAATATGTATAAAATTGATAACTAATAAGTACCTGCTGCATAAAATAATAAATAAAATAAAATTCAAAACAAATAATAAATTGGATATCTGGATTAAATGTGCAAATTCTGATAAACACACAAACTACCAAGACTGACTGAGGAAGAAATAGATAATCAGAAAATCTGAATAGGCTGATAAAAACTAAGAAGATTGAATCCCTAATAAAAACCTCCCCCAAACAAAAACCCACTACCAAATATTTGATATGTTCTACCAGACATTTAAAAAATGCTAAACACCAACATTTCTCAAACTTTTCCCAAAAATATGAAGAAAGAACATTTTCTAAATCATTCTGTGAAGCCAGCATTACCCTGAAATCAAAGTTAGACAATGACACTGCAAGAAAAGAAAACTGCAAACCAATATCCTTTATGTATATAGATTCAGAAATCCTCAAGAAAATACTAGCAAACCTAATCCAACAGCATATTAAAAGAATTATATACCAAGGCCAAATAGGATTTATCGCAGGAATGTAAGAGTGGATTTAACATATGAAAAACAATCAATGTAATGTATCACATGAGTAGATTAAAGGGGAAAATGTGACCATATATATTTGAAATATAAAATGTGACCATATATATTTGAAAAAAGGAAGCACCGTTTCATGATAAAAAACATTCAATAAACTAGGAATATAAGGGAAGTTTATCAAAATGATCAAAGCCAAGTTAAAAAAACAAAAACAAAAACACAGCTAACATCATACTCAAGGATGAAAGACCAAAATATTTCCTGCTAAAATCAGGAACAAGACAAGGATGTCTGCTTTTATCACCTAGATTCAATGTTCAATGTATTAGTAGAAATTTTAGCCAGAGAAACTAGGCAAAAAATAAGAAAATAAATGGCTTCCAGATTGGAAAGGAAATTATAAAACTATATCATTGGATGACATGATTTTACTTTTGTAAACCATAAAACGCACACACACACACACACACACATACACACACACACACACACACACCTGTTAGAACTCATAGACAAATTCAGCAAGGTTGCAGCATACAAAATAAACATACAAAAATCAGCTTTATTTCCACATACTAGCATAAGCAATCCAAAAGGGAAATTAAGAAAACAATTTGATTTACAATGGCATCAAAAAACAATACTTAGGAATAAATTTAACAAGGAAGTAAAAAGACTCATATACTGAAAATCACAAAATATAGCCTAAAGAAAATGAAGACACAAGTAAACAGAAAACTATCCTGTGTTCATGAAGTGGAAGATTTAATGTTAAGATGTCAATATTACCCAAAGTGATCTACAGATTCAATGCAATACCCATCAAAATCCCAGTGGCATTTGTAAAGAAATGGAAAATCTCATCTTAAATCTTATACGGAATCGCAAAAAACTTCAAATAGCTAAAACATAATTGAAAAAATAAAACAAAATTAGAGGGCTCAAATTTTCAAATTTCAAATATTACTACAAAATTACAATACTCAGAACAATGTAGAGCTGGCATAAGGACAGACATATAGACCAATGGGGTAGAATTGGAAACCCAGAAATAAACCCACATATCTAAGGTCTATTGGTTTTTCAACAAGAGAGCCAAGATTATTTAAAGGGGGAAGAACAACAAAGGATGAAGAGAAAAGTGGATATACCAAAATATGAATAAAAAGGATGAAGTTGCACTTTCATACCACATATAAAAAATAACTCAAAATAGAACGAAAACCTAAATTTAATAGCTACAATTATAAGAAATCATAGAGGCAAATATGTGTTCGATTTGACAATGGTTTCGTTAATATGAAGTGAAAAGAAAAAGCAACAAAAGAAAAAAGTAAATTGGATGTTACTCAAATTAAAAACATTGTGCATAAAATAACACTATTAAGAGAGTGAAAAGAAAGCCCACAGAATGGGAGAAAGTATTTGCAAATCATATATCTTCTAACGGATAAATAACCAGAATATATAGAGAACAACTTAACATCTAGAACTCAACAACAAGACAAACCATCCAATTAAAAAATGGACAGAGGACTTGAATAGATATTTCTCCAAAGAAGATATAAAAATGGCCAATAAGCACATGAAAGAATTCTGAACATTATTAGTAATTAAGGGAATGAGAATCAAATCCACAATGAGATACAACTTCACACCTACTAGGATGAGTATATATATATATATATATATTTTATATATATATTTATATGTGTTTATATGTATATATATTTATATACATATATATAAATGAAAATATGTTTTGGAGTGGATGTAGAGTAATTGGAACCATAATACTTTCTTGGTGGTGATGTAAAAGGGTGCAGCTGCTGTGAAAAACATTTTGGGAGTTCCTCAAAAGTTAGTCATAGAATTACCATATGACCCAACAATCTCCCTTCTATGTATAACTCAGAAACATTGAAAATAGATCCTCAAACACACAACTGTACATCAGTATTCACAGCTGCATTATTCACAGTACTCGAAAGGCTGTAACAACCAAAGTGTTCATCAACAGATAAATGGACAAACAAAATGTTATATGCCTGCAATTGAATATTATCCAACCATAAAATGGAATGAATTTCTGATACATACTACAACATGGATGGATCTTGAAAACATGCCTTGTGAAATAATCCAGACACAAAATAACCAGTATTTAATGATTCCACTTACATGAGATACCTAAAATAAGTAAATCAAATTAATAGTGATAGAAAGTAGGATAGTGGTTACCAGGGGCTGTGGGTAAGAAGGAATGAGAGTTATTGCCTAATGGCTATAGAGTTTCTGTTTGAGGTGATAAAATATTTTAGGAATAGGTAATAGGATGGTTGCACAACATTGTGAGTGTAACTGATTGCATTGAATTTTAAACTAAAAATGTTTAAATAGCAAATTTTCTGGGCTGTTTTCTCACTCTTTATCCTATAACCCCTTTATGTGGGTGCCAGAAATCCAAAAAAGAGGGGATATATGTATATGTATAACTCACTTTGCCATACAGTAGAAACTAACTCAACATCGTAAATCAACTATACTCCAATTAAAAAATTAAAAAAATAAATTTTAAAAAATGACAATGATGATCTGATAATAACTTCTACTTTTAAAATGAAGATACGGAAAACCAGATTGGAAGGTAAACTTGAAAATTTCATTCAGGAAGTCTGTGGTATATCTTAAACTAGGATTATTGGCAATTCACCTCTTAACACAAATCTTCTCACCAACATCCTCAATACACACATTGCATGTGCACACACCCACAAACACACACACACACACACACCGTGTCCCTTAATTCTAGGTCTCATCATGTACTGGAGGATCTTTAATGTATTTTAATAAATTACTCTCTTTAAGTTAGTGATTGCCCATTTTAAAATGTAATTTACACAGAGGGCAGTTAGATCTTTGCAGTATTCATTATGCTAGTATTTTAAACTCAAAGATATATCTATGAGGGAACAGAGTTAAGGATGTCTTTAAAAAGTGGCTATACTACTGCATACCTATTAGAGTGGCCAAAATACAGAACATTGAAAACACTAGGGATATAGACAACAGGAACTCATTTTTATTTAATTATTTTTTATTGGAGTATAGTTGCTTTACAATGTTGTGTTAGTTTCTGCTGTACAGCAAAAAGAATCTGCTATATGTATACATATATCCCCTCTTTTTTGGATTTCTTTCCCACTTAGGTCATCATAGAGCACTGAGTAGGGTTCCATGTGCTATACAGTAGGTTCGGTTTGGTTATCTATTTTATGCATAGTACTGTATATATGTCAATACCAATCTCCCAATCCATCCCATGTGTCCTTCCCTCCTTGGTATCCATACATCTGCTCTCTACACCTGTGTCTCTATTTCTGCTTTGTAAATAAGTTCATCTGTATCATTTTTCTAGATACCACATATAAGTGATATTATACGATATTTGTTTTTCCCTTTCTGACTTACTTCACTCTGTACGACAGTCTCTAGGTCCATCCACATCTCTGCAAATGGCACAATTTCGTTCCTTTTTATGGCTGAGTAATGTTCATTGCAGCACTATTTACAATAGCCAGGACATGGAAGCAACCTAAATGTCCATCTATAGAGGAATGGATAAAGAAGATGTGGTACATATATACAGTGGAACAGGAACACTTATTCATTACTGGCGGGAATGAAAAATGGTACAGCCACTTTGGAAAATGGTTTGGCAGTTTCTTGCAAAACTAAACATACTCTTACATATGATCCAATAATCTCAATATTTGATATTAACCCAAAGGAGTTGAAAACTCATGTCCACCTAAATAGCTGAACAAGAACGTTTATTGACACTTTATTCGTAATTGTCAAACCTTGGAAGCAAGCAAGATGTCCTTCGGTAGATGAATGGATAAATTGTGGTACATCCAGATTATTAAATATTATTTAGCAATAAAAATGAACTCTCAATCTGTGAAAAGACACGGAAGAAACTTAAAATACATACTACTAAGTTAAAGAAGTCAGCTTGAAAGACTATGCACTGTATGATTCTAATTACACGACACACTGAGAAAGGCAAAACTATAGAGACAATAAAAAGATCAGTGGTTCCCAGAGGTGAGGGGAAAGTGAGGAATGAATAGGTGAAGAGCAGAGGATTTATAGGGCAGTGAAAATACTCTGTATTATACTATAATGGTGGATGCATGTAATTATTCATTTGTCCAAACCCATAGAATGTAGAACACCAAAAGTTAATTTTAATGTAAACTATGGACTCTGAGTAAGAATGATCTGTCAATGTAGGCCTGTCAATTTTAACAAAGGTACCACACTGGTGGGGATGTTGAAAATGGGGGAGGCTATGCATGTGTTGGAGCAAGGGGTATATGGGAAATCTCCATACCTTCTGCTCAACAAAAAAATTACTCTAAAAAGAAAGTCTATTAAAAACAAGTGGCTACTATAGATTTAATATTGAGGTATATGTGCAGCTCCAAATTTCTTAGATTTTTAATTCCTTTTGCAGTGGGATAGACATGATTTTGAACTATATGGGACTGGTTCTTACAGTTCTTTCTTATTTAAAGTCCTCAAAATCAGATCTGGCTCTGGCTTAACTGCTTGGATGACTCTGGCCTCTAGGGATGAATAATCTCACACTTTCTGTTCTGATCTGAAGTGGGTATAGTTCTGTTGGAGGTACAATTAGAGATAGTCAAGGCACACAAAGTTAATAATAGAATGTACTCTTTAGCTCAATACCTTAAATTCCAAATTATTTGTGAAACAACCCTTCGAAAATGTTTTTTTAATATTTTTGGTACCTTAGTCCCTGCTCTTATCACAGTCTTCCTCAGAAAAGACTTTTTGTGTTGGTGCTCATCGTCCCATTAGATAAGGAGCTCTTTGAGGGAGGAAGGCCTCTGTTTTGGACACTTCATGCATTCTGAGTAATACCTAACACAGTAGCTCAGACATATTAAGCAATATATTTTTGAACTACCTCTGTTCTTTGGTCATCAGTATAACTCATATGTACTAAAAATTTATCTGTGTTGTCTATCTGTAAATTCAGTGTTTTAAATTCCTGAAGAACATTGTCAGAACACCTCAACCAGCAAACTCTTTACCAACCTAAAACCCTTTAAAATTATCACAGAAACATTTGTTACTAGAATACAAGAATATTTTCATTCATTCTCTGTAAAATCTACTTCATCAATTTACACCTCATTTAGCCACATACTCAATGACCTAGAAACTCAAATTTCTGGCTGTGTTTTAAGCCCCCCTGCTTCTGAATACAAGATAAGAATGTGAGGGCTTTGTTACTGTACTGTTTTTATACCCAGGCATAAGTTATAGCAACAGAGAGCAGAGTTTCTTTGTGCTTTTCACTGGCTTTGGTTCGCTGCCTTAAATGGAGTAAGTCAAAGCCATGTTTTCATGCCATAGACATGCTATTCAAATACCAGTATGACCACATTTGAAAAGCCACCCTGTACCACTTTATTGTCACAGATGTCCTTTACATCTAGCAAGGGTCGTTTCTTCTCATGTCAACAGTAATTCACTTTAACAGCTGTCTCTTTTGACAAGCTTAGTGTCAGACTCTAAAATGACAGGGTGACAGCTTTCTTTTTCTTGAACAGAACACAGCAGATTAACTATTTGAATACAAGAGCATCAAATGTATTTAGAGCACATTTTAAATTTGTTTCTAACTAAGATGAATAGGCTTTGGGATCTTATTTATATGATTGCACTGTGTATTCAGCCGCTGAAGCTAAAAATTCAAAGTATTTTTCAGGGTCCTTCATTCTGTATCTGAAGTCTGTTAATGTAAAACTAAAAAATTAAATGGAGGTAAAGCAATTATTGAAAAAAACAGTGGAATTTGAGAAACTAGTGGAATAAGCACTTGAGTTGCATTGTCCAAACTCATCAGAGTTCTGTGTGGATCCGGCAAGAGTTAAAGTGCTTGCTAATATCACAGCTGATGGTATCATAAGCTAAATTATTTTTCCATTGTAGACTGTGAGCTCATCATCTTCTCTAAGTAAAGTTAGCTATGAGAGTTGGTCCTGTGTGAAATAATGTACATAACGACAAGTCTGGTCTATTGTACTTTCATGGCTACCTTTTATGTGTTTTTCTTCCTTCTTCTAATGTCTGACTGCCTCCAAGTAAAACCCAGGCACTTTACCTGTCTCCTGTTTGATCCTCTTGAGTTAAAAAAAAATTGAAGTACTTTCTGCCAGACACTGAGCTGTACACTGGGGATACTGGGAGGAACAAAGGCAGATATAACTCATACCTTCATGGAGTTTTCAGTCTATTATTCATTTTCTATGAATACCATAACAAGTCATCATAAACTTAGCAGTTCAAAACAACACAAGTTTATTATCCCACAATTCTGTAGGTGAGAGAAGGCTGAACACAGTGTTGCTCAACTAATACCTCTGCTTAGAAACTTACGGTGTCAAAATCAAGGTATTCATAGTCCTGTATTCTCTTCTGCTGACTGTAGAAGAGAATATGTTTTCTTGATCATACAAGCTATTGGGAGAATTTAATTCCATGTGGTTGTAGGAGTGAGTTCTCCATTTTCTTGCTGGCTGTCAACTGAGGGTTGTTTCTAGCTTCTAGATGTCACCCACATTCTTTGTCTCATTGCCTCATTTCTCCATCTTCAAAGCAAGCAATGAAGAGTCCTTCTTATACTTCAATTCTCTCTCTCTCTTTTCTTCTACTACATCTCTCTGACTTCAGCCGGGTTTCCTGCCTTTAAGAAGTCATGTGATTAGACTGGGTCCACCTGAGTAATCTTCCTATTGCAAGGTCCATAACCTTAATAACATCTCCAAAGTCTCTTTTGTCTTCTATGCTAAACATAGCTACAGGTTTTGCGGATTAAGGCATGCATGTCTTGGGAAAACCATTATTCTGCCAACTTCATGGGAAGAATAGAATAAAAACAAGGCTGTTAATTTATAAGAAAAGTACTGAATGCTATTTGGTAAATGTTACAAGAAGGACCTAACAGATAGGTTCAGGAAATATCTTCCTAAGGGAACGATTTCTAAGCTGCGTTATGAAGAATGAGTAGGAGTCAGCCAGAAGAATAATGGCATGTGGGAGAAAAGTTTCAGAAGGAAGAAGTAAGTATAAAAGTCTACAGATAAGAAAATAGTACTGAAGATACAATAGAGTCCATTTAAAGAACTGAAACAAAACCAGTATTGCAGCATCAAAGTGGGAAGTGGGGGGTGGTAGGGTTATAAGGCTGGAAAAGTGAACAGGAACCATATCATTTGGGGTCCTCTGGCCTATGTTAAGTGTTTGGGTCTTTATCTTAAAAACATTGAAAGCCCATTGAAGATGTCTGCCTATAAATGCCCCCATGTTTAAAACCTGTGACATAGCGCCTAAAATTAAGGTGCAATATTATGTGTACCTTGACATTTAGAAAAAACTGAAAAGGCCTCAAATGGCCTAATTGCAAGTTCCTCTTCCTATTATGGTCACTCAGAAAGGTTCCCTATCCTAACAACCATTATTATTACAGGGAAGGTACAATGACTGCTTATCCCTGAGAATAAGGTTTCAGTTCCATGACAGACCATGGAATTATTAAACAAGCCAATCATATAATCCCATGGGAACCAGGTATTACCTCCTCCTCTTAATATTATACTACTATGCTTGTTTCCCATGCCCCTGGTTTAAATTTGTTTCTGAGGACAAGCCCCATGTAACCCTGCATGATAGGTTGTCTCCTCCTCCTCTAATCTGTGAGTATATGTGACTAATATACTGCTGTATATCTCATCTTTCTAGTGCCAGGTATTATGTCTTTGGTCATCCACATAACCCTAGCAAAGGAATTCTATCCACACCAATGGGTAAAGAGCAGTTGAGTAAAATAAAACCTAGACCCCTTTCTTCACTCACAATTTTCATCTAGACCTTAACTACTTGTTAAGAGGGCATGTATAGTAATAAAAAATAGTAAATTGCACTAAATAATTTAGAGACAGATAACACTTTAACACCCTCCTTCAACCCTGGTCATGTGGGTTGGTAGACAGAGGATGTGTATTTTTATAAAGGAAAATCAGGGAGTGTATGGCCTCTCCCAAAAGAGTTTATTAACCATGTAATTATATTAATATAATTGGTAATGGGAGAAATATTTGGGGCGTGGAGCTTTGACTGATGGCCCTCATTATACCACTTAAGCAACTAATGCTCCTCATTATACCACTTATATCCATGCATAAAGTAGGTCTTGCCGGCCAGCTAAGAAAATCCTTCCAGGCCCAAAGTGAAAAGAGTTTATAATCAGGAGCCAAACTATCTAAATTTTATATCCAGTTCTACCACTAACTTGCAATATGACCTTAGATCATTTCCCTCCTCTGTTTCTCAGTATTTCTATTTGGAGAAAATCCATAAATGGTTAGAATTAATAGTCTATAATTTTATTCACTTTTCACATTTTTTAATTTTATAAAAATTCATGAATAAGACTTTAAAGAGATCAACTTATCACTGAACTCATAGACAATAATAAATATTGTGTAGCCTTTCGACAAGTGATGAGCTATTACAAATTCAGCTTCTGTGGTGCAAGAGAATGATGTCTTTTCTTAGTTTATTAGAGTTCATGGAAAGTGGGTAAACCTTTCAGATATTAATTTCCACCTCTTCCAATAGCATTTGTGAAAGTCATGTTAAATAGTTTACTTGTCTGTCCCAGAGTTAATGTTTATTGTGACTTTATCACAATAAAATGTCACATTTGAGAATTGATTTATAAGGCTGCTTTGCTGAACGATAATTACCTTAATCAATTTACACTTTTTCCATCTTAATCAGTTTTATCTAATAGGAAGAAGAAAAATTACTTATGATTAGTTTATAAAAGGTCAGTTCTCATTTCACTATGTATCTCTGACTTCCCCTAAGTGCTTACAGTTAAAATTCAGCTCAACATAAGGTACCAAATCACCTCTCCTAAACTAGGACTCAATAAGGCTTCCAGGAGCTGAAACTAAGGAAGTCGAAGAACTAATCACTATGGGTATTCTACATTCTTACAAGAATAAACACAGGCCTGTGGTTAACCACATTGTTGGGGAAGAACATATTTTCCTCTATCCTTCTAGTTTCTTCTGGCTGGTCTGAGAATTAAGATGACATGAGACATATTAACAGGAGAAAAATCAAACAAAAACTTTAATAACATTATACATGGGAGAGACTCAGGAATATGTGTAACTTGACAAAATGGCCAAAACCCTCACCTTAAAGATCATCCTCAGCTAAAGACAGAAGAGGATCTTGAGAGTGGGGACAGTTAGTTATGCAAGATTGCCAGGAAAATCACAAATAACAATAATAAGTTTGTTATGCAAATTTAAGTAATTGCCTTCTCCACTGAAAAAAGTTTCGAGAAATTTGATAATCCTTCATTTCCTCATAGAGGAAGGGAGACACCCTTACAAATAGAGATTCCCTTATAAATGTAAATGTTTCTTACAAAAGGGTAGTTTCTACATAGTTTTCAGTTTTTCTCATGTTTGATGTTTCTCAGAAAATAGCAAGGTTAAAATAATAAATATGCCAAAAAGACATAGTTTTAAGTTGTTGAATTCTGCTCCCCTACAATCCCAGGACTCTGTCTCTAAGAAGACATCAAGGTCATAGTTGTCCCTTTTTATAAGAACCTCAATATTCAGATATGTATTAACAAACATGAGCTTACCTCAATGTAATTTTTTGTCTCAGTTTCAAGGATACAGCTATAGCCCTCAGTAATGTCCTCGGACAAAACTGAACCTCACTGCTCTTACATTGTGTGTTTTATTCAGTAGACATATCTTCAACTAATGAAAGGAAGGAATGGTAAAAAATTGGTGATGAACAAAAGTAAATTAAATTTTCCCATCCCATATTTACTTTCTAAGGCTTAACTGTGTTACTCACCTATTTATAATGGCTTATTCCACTAAGCATAATGTCCTCAAAATTCATCCATGTTGCAACGTGTGTCACAATTTCATTCCTTTCTAAGGCTAAATAATATTCTGTTTTTTGTATATTCCACAATTTGTTTATCCATTCATCCATTAATGAATACATAAGTTTTCTTCCACCTTTTGGCTATTATGAATAAATGCTACTATGAACATTGGTTACAACAATATGAGTCCCTGCTTTAAATATTTTGGAATATATACCTAGAAGTGAAATGCTGGATCATATGATAATGCTATGTTTAATTATTTTTAAGAAACTGCCAGATTGTTTTTCATGGCAACTGCACCAGTTTATATTTCCAACAGCAATGCACAAGGGTTCCAATTTCTCAGCATCCTCAGTATCACTTGTTATTTTTCTATTATGTTTAATAGTCATCCTAATGCATGTAAAGTAGTATCTACTTGTCATATTGATTTGCATTTCCCAATGTCTACTGATGTTGAGGATATTTTCATGTATTTATTTGGCTACCTGTAGGTCTTCTTTAGAGAAATGTCCTTCAATTCAACAACACAAAAGAAAGCAACCCAATTCAAAACTGCATACCACTGTTGATACACTACTTTATGCAAGAGCTATATAAATGTCTAGGAGCTACTATGTGTGCTCTGAACAAAGCCTTATGTTCTGTAGCCACAGGGATGACACTGCTGAAAGTCAGACATAGTAACTTATCTTGCAATTGACTAACTTACAAAGCAATTTGAACTCTCAGACTCACAAGGTATCTACTGTTAACGTGAGAGTATCAACAGGGAAAGAATGATATCATGTAGGTTTGGATGGGAAAAACCTTATGAAGCTGGGGAATTGAGCCCTTAAATTATGATGAGATTTTTGGCCAGTGGAAGAGGTCTTCCTACCCTCAGTGGAATTGGTCTCCCAACCCCCAGCAAAAGTGGCTTCCACAACCCCAGCAGAAGTGACTTCCCCATCCTTGGTGGCAGTCACATCCATAGAGGTATTAGCCTTTCCACCTCCACCTCAGGGGATAAGCCCAACATTGCTTGAGGAAATGTTAACTGTCTCCCCTGAAGCAGATGTCATGGAAGATAATGCTGATTCTGCTCGAGATCCACACCTACCACATCCTCTGTGCTTCTGGGCCAGTAACTAGACTCAAGTCCCAACAGAATCCTAAAGGTAAAGTTGAAGGTATGATCTATGAGAAGGTACAGTACACTACAAAAGAACAACTTGATTTTTCTAATTTATACAAGCAAAAATCTGGGAAACATGTAATGGATTGGATACCGAGGGTGTGTTATATTCAGAAAGTTGGATCAGTGTGCATTTATTGATATGAGCCTATTAAGCAGAAATTCTGGATTTAATGTTGCAGCTTGAGGAATTAAAAATATCTCTAAAACTTTTTGGCTGACTGGCTGAAATGTGGATCAAAAGATGGTCCACTGTGAGTGAATGAGAAATGCCTGATCTTCTTTGATTTAATGTAGAGAAAATGATTCTGAGGCTTATGGATATTGTAATGTTGAAAGCAATTTGTCATTTAAGATCTACTCACCCACATTGAGAGGGTTCAGAACACACACCTTTCACTAATACTTCAAGAAATAAATGTGTGAGGGGAGCCTCCAGCATCCTTAAAGTGCTCTGTGATTGCTCTTTTCTGTAGGTCAGACCTTACAGTGGGAACCACAGCCACGTAATTGAAAAACCTAGATGCATGGTGAGTAATTGGATCCTTGGGTGGCAGGAGCCATATGGCAGCATTCAACTGCCAAAGGCAAGGTGGGTGTGGTTGCATATGCTGATTGGACCTCGTAAGAAGGAAGTAGTAACTTCTGTATACTTATTTGTAAGACATTTGCATGTCATACACCTATAGGTGAAACAAAAAGTAGTCCTTTATAATTTTGTCATAAGGTAATTCTATCATCTGCAGACAATGACTCTCATTTTGAGAAATAGGTCTTAGGCTACTACTGGGATCAGTAGAGACTGAACACTTAGCCAAGGACCACCAAGTTACCATGAAAACTGAGCTGTCCATAATAAACTGGGTGTTATCTGACTCAATAAGTCATAAAGTTGGATGTGCCCAGCAATACTACATTATGAAATGGAAATAGTATATACATGATTGGGCTTGCATAGGTTCTGAAGGCACAACTAACTTAGTTGAAGAAGTGGTCCAAATGAAGCAACTGACAAAGGATTAATCTCCAAAACATACAAGCAACTCATGCAGCTCAATATCAAAAAAATAAACAACCCAATCCAAAAATGGACAGAAGACCTAAATAGACATTTCTCCAAAGATATACAGATTGCCAACAAACACATGACAGAATGCTCAACATCATTAATCATTAGAGAAATGCAAATCAAAACTACAATGAGATATCATCTCACCCCAGTCAGACTGGCCATTATCAAAAAATCTACAAACAATAAATTCTGGAGAGGGTGTAGAGAAAAGGGAACACTCTTGCACTGTTGGTGTGAATGTAAATTGATACAGCCACTATGCAGAACAGTATGGAGGTTCCTTAAAAAACTAAAAATAGAACTACCATACGACCCAGCAATCCCTCTACTGGGCATATACCCTGAGAAAACCATAAGTCAAAAAGAGCCATGTACCAAAATATTCATTGCAGCTCTATTTACAATAACCAGCACATGGAAGCAACCAAGGTGTCCATCAACAGATGAATGGATAAAGAAATATGGCACATGCATACAATGGAATATTACTCAGCCATAAAAAGGAATGAAACTGAGTTATTTGTAGTGAGGTGCATGGACCTAGAGACTGTCATACAGAGTGAAGTAAGTCAGAACGAGAAAAACAAATACCGTATGCTAACACCTATATATGGAATATAAAAAAAAAGAGAAAGAAAACAAAATGGTCAGAAGAACCTAGGGGCAAGATGGGAATAAAGACACAGACGTACTAGAGAATGGACTTGAGGATATGGGGAGGGGGAAGGGTAAGCTGGGACAAAGTGAGAGAGTGGCATGGACATATATACACTACCAAATGTAAAATAAATAGCTAGTGGGAAGAAGTCGCATAGCACAGGGAGATCAGCTCGGTGCTTTGTGACCACCTAGAGGGGTGGGATAGGGAGGGTGGGAGGGAGGGAGATGCAAGAGGGAAGAGATATGGGGACATAAGTATATGTATAACTGATTCACTTTGTTTTAAAGCAGAAACTAACACACCATAGTAAAGCAATTATACTCCAATAAAGATGTTAAAAAAAAATGAAGTGGTCCAAGTGCCCATGGTCCTGCTCTAGCTACACAGCCTTCTGTATCCCAGCCTGCACCTATAGCCTTATGGAAAGTTTCCTATAATAAGTTGACAGAAGTAGAGAAGACTTGGACCTGGTTTACAGATGATCCCACACAATTTGAAGCCACCACCTGAAACTGGACAGCTATAACACTACAGCCCCTCTCTGGGACATCAATAATGGAAAGTGATAAAGGAAAATCCTCCTAGTGGACAGAACTTTGGGCAGTGCACCTGGTTCTTTACTTTTCTTGGAAGGAGAAAATGTCAAATGTTTGATTATATACCTACTTATGAGCTGTTTCCAGTGGCTTAGCTGTATGTCCAAGAACTTGGAAGGAACATAATTAGAAAATTAGTAACAAAGAAATCTGAGGCAGAACAACATTAGCACAATGGCAAACTAGGAATTTTCTACCATCATCCCTCCACAAAACATCTATTTTGACAACTACCTATGGACAAGAATAACTTTGTGGAAGTTCAGGAGCCCAGCATAGAAATGAAAGAATACAATTAGAGCAAAAATCCAAGATTAAATACACTAAAGAGGGTAAGAACAGTGTCACTTTAACTACATCACACTTCCCACAAGACAGCACAGCTCAGTGTCAAGAGAGACCACCTTGATTTGTGATTTCTACCACAGGGAAAGTGAGAGTAGAGTCAGTGAGTGTCTGGATTCCCCAACCAAGTGAGACTCTGCCCAATACACTCACGTCTTTCATGCTTCACCTAGAATACTGATGTGATCGGTAAAGCTGAAGGACTGGGAAAGTCTTGGAACACAGCAACTTCAGAGCTCATGAAAGGAATGCAGGTATTACTAACAGCTTTTTAGACCCATTCAGGAAGCCCACACATGAGCTTCTTGTGATGCCTTACTGCTGACCCCTTTAACTGATGCATGGGCACAGCCAGTGCTCCATGCACCTCATTCACATCCTGTGGTCTGCTCCATGCACACATGCCCATTAACAGGAAGTGCAACCCTTTTTAGAAGATTCACAACCATATGCAGAAAGCCATTCTGAATCTGTAGAATTAGGTGAAGACACACACACAAACAAATTGAGAATTTTAGGGCACCACAATAGAGAAAACAAATGTGAGGCTTTCAGCACCCAGCATGACTTTGTAGGATTGAGAGAATAAATAAAATCTTAAGAATACCCCCTCCACTTCCAGAAAGGAACAAGACATATGAAGTGGGCAATTCCATATAAAACTTCTGAAAGATCATAAGAATCCCTAGCTAGGCATACTGATGAAGGCATTTCTCTCCCCAAGCCTGTCAGTAAAGAGTGAATTAAGTAACTGTATCAAAAAATTTGACATCAGCAATGCAAGTTTAAAAGAAACATGAAAAATCAAGGAAACATGACACTACAAAAGAACCACAATTATTTCTTTTCAGTAACAAACCCCAAAGAAATGGAGACCTACAAATTGCCTGACAAAGACATCAAAATAGTTGTCTACTTTAGAGGCTTATGAGCTACAAAAGAACATAGATGACTCAATAAATTCAGGAAAAATATACATGAACAAAATGAGAGATTTGAGAAATACATAGAAAATATGAAAAAGAAACAAACAGAATTTTTGGGCAAAAAGAATACAATGAATAAAATTTTTAAACTGAAATAGATGACATAATATCTATTAAATAAAATGATTCAATAATAACTTTACAGAAGAGAAAGCCCAAGACCCAGATGAGTTCACTAGTGAATTTTACTGAACGTTTATGGAAGAAATTATACCAGTATTCTATAATGTCTTTCAGAGAACAGAAGCAGAGAGAATGCCTCCTAAGTCATTATCTGAGACCAACATTATCGTAATACCAAAATCAAAGATATTGTAAGAAACCTACAGACTAATATCTCTCATGAACATAGATTCAAAAATTATAAATTAATTATTTTTAATTTAATAACTTTATTATATTTTGCTTTATTTTATTTTACTTTATCTTCTTTCTTTCATTCTTTTTTCCTTCCTTCCCTCTTTCCTTCCTTCCTTCCTTCCACCCACTGTCCCTCCTTCCCTCCCTCCCTCCCTCCTTTCTATTTTGTGAGTGTGTATGTGTATGCTTCTGTGTGAGATTTTGTCTGTATAGCTTTGCTTCCACCAATTCTCGTAGGGTTTTATCCGTCCATTTTTTTGTTTGTTTGTTTTGTTTTTAATTTTTTTATTAATAATTAATTTTAATAACTTGATTTTATTTTACTATATCTTCTGTCTTTCTCTCTTTCTTTCATTCTTTCTTTCTTTCTTTCTTTCTCTCTCTCTTTCTCTTTCTTTCTTTCTTTCTTTCTTTCTTTCTTTCTTTCTTTCTTTCTTTCTTTCTTTCTTTCTTTCTTTCCTTCTTTCCCTCCTTTAGACACGAATCATCCCAAATTGAGGAGGTGGACTTTGAGAGCAAGATTTATGATTTTTTCCACTTTTCCTCTTTTTGTGAGTGTGTATATGTATGCTTCTGTGTGAGATATGGTCTGTATAGCTTTGCTTCCACCATTTTTCCTAAGGATCTATCTGCCCGTTTTTTAAATTTTTTTTTCTTAAAAATTATTTTTAATTTAATAACTTTATTATATTTTGCTTTATTTTATTTTACTTTATCTTCTTTCTTTCATTCTTTTTTCCTTCCTTCCCTCTTTCCTTCCTTCCTTCCTTCCACCCACTGTCCCACCTTCCCTCCCTCCCTCCCTCCTTTCTTTCTTTCTTTCTTTCTTTCCTTCTTTCCTTCTTTTCTTCTTTCTTCCTTCCTTCCTTCCTTCCTTTCCTCCTTTCTTTCTTTCTTTCTTTCTTTCTTTCCTTCTTTCCTTCTTTTCTTCTTTCTTCCTTCCTTCCTTCCTTCCTTCCCCCCTTTCTTTCTTTCTTTCTTTCTTTCTTTCTTTCTTTCTATTTCTACTAATTCTTTCTGTCTACATTTTCTCCCTTTTATTCTGAGTCGTGTGCATGAAAGGCTTTTGGTGCTGCAGCCAGAAGTCACTGCTTTGCCTCTGAGGTGGGAGAGCCAACTTCAGGACACTGGTCAACAAGAGACCTCCCAGCTGCACATAATATCAAACAGTGAAAATCCCCCAGAGATCTCCATCTCAACACAAGAACCCAGCTTCACTCAATGACAAGCAAGCTACAGTGCTGGACACCCTATGCCAAACAACTAGCAAAACAGGAACACAACACCACCCATTAGAAGACAGGCTACCTAAACTCCTAATAAGTCTAAAGATATCCCCAAACACACCACCAGACATGGACCTGCACACCAGAGAGACAAGATCCAGCCTCATCCACCAGAACACAGGCACTAGTCCCCTCCACCAGGAAGCCTACACAACACATTGAACCAACCTTAGCCACTGGGGACAGACATCAAAAACAACAGGAACTACGAACCTGCAGCCTGCAAAAAGGAGACCCCAAACACAGTAAGATAAGCAAAATACATAATCTGAACTGACTGAACACTAGCATAGAAATTGAATCAGTAATCAAAAATTCCAAACAAACAAAAGTCTAGGACCAGGCAGATTCATAGGAGAATTCTTGCAAGCATATAAAAAAGAGTTAATACTTATCCTTCTCAAACTAGTACAAAAAAAAATTGAAGGGAAGGGAATGCTCCCCAATTCATTCTATGTGGCTAACATTACCCTGATACCAAAACTGGACAAAGACATTTTAAAAACAGAAAATTATAGGCCAATATCCCTGATGAATATAGATGCAAAATATCCTCAGCATAATTTTAGCAGATAATTCCCAACAGTATATAAAATGAGTCATACATCAAGATCAAGTGGGACTTATTCCAGTGATGCAAAGATGGTTCAATATCTGCAAGTCAATCAATGAGATACACCACATCAACTAAAAGAAGAATACAAAACACATCATGATCTCAATAGATGCATAAAAAACATTTGATGAAATTCAAAATACCAGTCATGTTAAATAATCTCAACAAAGTTGGTATAAATGGAACATACTTCGACATAATAAATGCCACAACTAACATCATACTCAATAGTGAAAAATTGAAAGCTTTTCTTCTAAAATCAGGAACAAACTAAGAATGGTCATTCTCAACATTTCTATTTAACAGAGTATTGGAAATTTTAACCTCAGCAATCAGACAAGAAAAAGAAATGAAATAATTCAAATTGGAAGGAAGAAGTAAAACTGTTTCTATGCACAGATGATATGATACTATATAAAGAAAACCCTAAAGTCTCCACCAAAAGAACTAATAGAACTAATAAATGAATTCAGTAATGTTTCAGGATACAAGATTAACATACAGACATCTATTGCTTCTCCATATACTAATAATTAACTCTCGGAAAAAGAAAACAAGAAGACAATCCCATTTAAAATTGCCTCCAAATGAATAAAACACCTAGGAATAAATTTAGTCAAGGTGGTGAAACACGTATACTGTGAATAAATAAAAGATATACCGTGTTCATGAATTGGAACAATTAATATTGTTAAATTGTCTATACTACCTAAGCAATCTATAGATTTAATGCAATCTCTATAAAAACACCCATGAAATTTTTCATATGACTGGAAAAAATAATTCTAAAATTTGTATGGAACCACAAAATATCTTAAACAGCCAAAGTAATCTTGAGAAAATAAAGTTGGAGGTATCACACTCCCTGACTTCAGACTGTACTACAAAGCTACAATAGCTCAGAGAGCATGGTAGTGGCACAAAGAACAAACACATAGGTCAAGAGAACAGAACAGAGAATACAGAAATAAACCCACATATTTATGGTCAATTAATCTATGAGAAAGTAGACAAAAATATACAATGGTGAAAAGACAGTGTCTTCAATAAGTGGTGTTGGGAGAACTTGACAGTTTCATGTAAAAGAATAAAATTAAAATATTTTCTCACACCATATACAAATGTAAACTGAAAGTGAATTAAAGACCTAAATGTAAGACTGTAAGCCATAAAACGTCTAGAGGGAAACATTGATAGGGCACACTTTGTCATAAATCTTAGCAATATATATATGGATTTTTCTCTTCAGGTAAGGGAAACCAAAACATAAATGAACAAATGGCCCCTAATTAATCCTAAAAGCTTTTGCACAGCAGTGGAAACAGTCAACAAAATGAAAAGACAACCTACTGAATTGGAGAAAATATTTACAAATCATATGTCTGATAAGTGGGTTAATATCTAAAATTTATAAAGAGCTCATAAAACTCAATATTTAAAAAAACTATCTGATTAAGAAAGTGAGCAGAAGACCTGTACAGTTATATTGCTAAAGAACACATACACATGGCTAACAAGCAGGAGAGAAAATGCTCTACATCCCTAAGTCTCAGGGAAATGCAAATCAAAACCAAAATGACTTATCACCTCAAACCCGTCAGAATGGCTAGCACTTAAAAGACAACAAATTATAAATATTGTCGTAGATGTGGAGAAAAGGAAACCCCAGTTCACTGTTGCAGTAATATAAATTGATATCACCACTATGGAAAATAGTATAAAGATTCCTAAATAAATTAATAATATAACTACTATGTGATCCAGAAACTCCACTATTGGATATATATCCAAAGAAAATGAAGACACTAATTCTAAAATGTACATGCACCTCAATATTCATGTGAACATCCTTTACAATAGTCAACTTATGGAAGCAGTCTAACTGTCCACCAACAGATGAATGGCTAAAGAAGTCGTAATATATACAATAGAATATTATTCAGCCATTAAAAGGATGAAATGCTGCCATTTGCAACAACATGGATGGACCTGGACGGTATTAGGCTTAGTGAAGTAAGTCAGACTGGGAATGGAAAATACTGTATATTTTCACTTATATATGAAATTTTAAAAACAACCAAACAGATGAAAATAACAAAACTAGAACAGACACATAGATACAGAGAACAAACTAGTGGTTAGCAGCAGAGAGAGGAGAAGGTGGGTGGGCAACATAGGGGAAGGGGATTAAGAAGTACAAACTATTAGGTATAAATAAATTATTGATACAAATATATAAGGTACAGCACAGAGAATACAACTAATATTTGATAATAACTTTAAATGGAATATAATCTATAGAGACTTCAAATCACTATATTGTACCCCTGAAACTAATATAACTTTGTAAACCAACTACATTTCAATAAAAATAAATAAAAATAAATTAATTAATAAAATTAAAAACTCCTTCTCTGAAAGATAATGTTAAGCAAATGAGAAGCCATTCCACATACTGGCAGAAAGTATTCGTGAAAGAGCCTTATAAGTGACTGCTATCCAAAATATACAAAGAATACTAAATATTCAACAGTAAGAAAACAAATAATTTAAAAATGTGCAAATGATCTCAAAAGACACTTCACAAAAGAAGACATATAAATGGTGAAAAAGCATATAAAAATATGCTCTACATTATAGGTCAACAGAGAAAGGCAAATGCAAATAATAAGATAGCAATATTCACCTATAAGAAAGGCCAAAATCCAGGACATTGATAAAACCAAATACTAGTGAAAATGTGATGTAACAACTCTCATTACTTGCTGGTGGGAATGAACAATAGTACAGCCAGTTTGGAGGACATTTTTGTTGTTCCTTT
The DNA here is from genome assembly GCF_003031525.2 of Neophocaena asiaeorientalis asiaeorientalis. Classification (NCBI taxonomy): domain Eukaryota; kingdom Metazoa; phylum Chordata; class Mammalia; order Artiodactyla; family Phocoenidae; genus Neophocaena; species Neophocaena asiaeorientalis. The sequence goes on along the minus strand of NW_020174370.1, from coordinate 187,514 downwards.
CAAAACTAAACATACTCTTACCATAAAATTCAGCAATCACACACCTTGTTATTCATCCAAAGGGATGAAAACTTACATCAACCTAAAAAAATGCACAAGGATGTTCAGAGCAGTTTTATTCATAACTGCCATATCATTATTGCAACCATAATGTTCTTCAGAAGGTGAATGGATAAATAAACTGTGATATAACCAGATAATGGAATATTAATTAACACTGAAAATATATAAATTATTGAGCTATGAAAAGACATGGAGGAAACTTAAGTGCATTTTACTAAATGAAAGAAACCAATTTGAAAAGTGTACACAATGTGTGATTTCAACTGCATGACATTCTGGAAAGGCAAAGCTATGACATCAGCAAAAAGGACAGTAGTTGCAGGTTTACCCAGGGGAGAAAAATTAAATAGGTGGAGCCAAGTGACTTTTAAGTAAGTGAAACTATGCTGTATGATACCATAGTATTAGGTATATGTCATTGTACATTTCTCCAAACACTTACAATATACAACACCTAGCATGAATGTTAATGGAAAATATGGAGTTTGGGTGTTAATAATGTGTCAACATAGGTTTATCAATTGTTACAAATGTATCATTCTAGTGGGGGATGTTGATAATTGAGGAAGCTATGTATGTGGGGGGCAAGGAATATATGAGAAATTCCTGTACATCCCCTTCAATTATGCCTTGAACCTTAAACTGCTCTAAAAACGTAAACAATTTATTTTTTTAAAAACAGAGGATATCAACATAAGACGATCAAGTAGAAAAAAATAATTTACAATAGATGACAAGTTATTTGAAAATATATACAATCAAAGGAAAAAATAAAAATGAATAAAAAAGCTTATGGAATTTGTGGAATATAGGAAAAATTATTAATATAAATATTATGGAAATCCCAGAAGTAGAATACAGAGGAACAGATGGAGAAATATTCCTGGAAGAAATAATGGCTGGAAACTTCCCCAAAATGGAGAGGCATATGGACTTCCAGGTACATGAAGCTCAAAACGCTCTAAAGAAATTCAACATAAAGATGACTTCACCAAGACACATAATCAAGAGTAAAAATCAAGTAAAAAGAATTTTGAAACTTGTAAGAGAAATGAGACTCATTAAATACAAAGGAACCCCCTTAAGGCTCTAGGCAATTTCACAAAAGAACCAATGCAGGCCAGAAGAGAGAGGGAAGATATTTTTAAGGTGTTGAAGGAAACAAAAACCCTGACAACCAGGAATATGACATAACATAAAGCTCTTCAAGAATGAAGAGATGTAGACAATTCCCCCCCCAAAAAAAAACAGGAGTTAGCCATCACTGGAGTTAAGCATTACCAGACCTGATTTACAAGAAATACTAAAAGGTATTTCTTCAAGCTGAAATGAAGGATGTTAATTAGAAACATGAAAACATATGAAAGTATAAAACTCACTAGAAAATGAAAGTGTATACACAAATTCAGAAGACACTAATACAGTAATTGTGGTGTAAAAACACATAAAAAACACATAAGTTAGTTGTCAATGTATGCACAATATAAAAAGATGTAAATGGTGATACCAAAACCAAAAAATATTATGAGAATAAAAGGCTAGAGTTTTTGTATGTGATCAAATTTAGCATGTTACTAGATTAAAATAGACAACTATAATTATAAGACATTTTGTGAAGTCCTTATGGTAACCAACAAGCAAAAATCTATAGTGTATACATATATTGTAAAGAAAAAATAATCAAAGCATACACTACAGAAAGTCATCAAAAAAAAAAGACATAAAGAGAGGAAAAAAGAAACAGAGGAACTACAAAACAGCCAGAAAACAATAAGATGGCAATGGTAAATCCTTACCCTTTAATGATTAATTTAAATATAAATGAATTGAATTATCAAATCAAAAGATATAGAGACTGAATAAATTTAAAAAGAGACCAAACTATATAGTGCCTATTAGAGGCTCCCCCAAGGACACACATAGATGGAAGAGTAAAGGGATAGAAAAAGATATTCCATAAAAATAGAAGTTAAAGAGCTGTATTTATATCAAACAAAACAGTATTTAAGTAAAAAACTTTCTCTATAGCCAGAGAAGTTCATTATATAATGATAAAGGGGGGTCAATTAACAAGAGGATATAACAACTGTAAATATATACACACCCAACATTGGAACATCTTAATACGGAGAGTAAATATTAACACAACTAAACAGAGAAATAAAATAGAAGGGATGTATACTTCAATATAATGAAGGCCATATATGCCAATACCACAGCCAAAACTCATACTCAGTGATGAAAAGCTGAAAGCAATTCCTCTAAGAGCAAGAAGAAAACAAATGTGAGCATTCTCACCACTTCTATATGCCATAGTGCTGGAAGTCCTAGCTAGAGCAATTATGCAAACCATATCTATTGTTCATGAAGTGGAAGAATTTATATTGTGAAAATGTTCATAATACCCAAAGCAATCTACAGATTCAGTGCAATAGTTATGAAAAATTCAATGGAATTTTTCACAGAAATTATAAGAAAAATTGAAAAATTCACATGGCATCAAAAAAGACCCTGAATAACAAAAACAATATTTAACAAGAAGAACAAAATTCTTGGTATCACACTTCCTGACTTCGAATTATATTACACACCTATAGTAATCCAAACAGTATGGTGCTGGCATAAAAATAGACACTAAGAAGAATGGAACAGAATAGGTAACTATTTTACCTAATTTCATAGAGGCAAAGAGAAGCAAAAATGAGAAAACAGAGGAATTCATCTCAATTAAAAGATCAAGAGAAACCCCCTTAAAAAGAGCTAATAAAATAGAAATAAACAATTAACTAGAAAAGAATTCAAAGTATTAGTAATACTAATGCAAACTTATTTAGGAAAAAGAGTAAATGAACACAGTGAGAAGTTTAACATGGGATTAGAAATATAAAGAATAATCAGCCAGGACCAAAAAATACAATAACTAAAATGAAAAATGCACTAGAAGGAATGGACAGCAGAGTAGGTGGTACAGAAAAGTGTATGAGTGATCTGGAAGATTGAATAATGGGAATCACCTAATTAGAACAAAAAAAAAAGAAAAACAAATTTAAAAAATTAAAACATTTAAAGGGATATTTGGCATAACATCAAGCATACCAACATTCACATTATAGGGGTCCAAGAATGAAAAAGAGACAGAAGGGGTTCAAAAATGTATTTAATGAAATTATGAAAACTTCCAAAACCTAAATAAGGAAACAGATATCCAGGTAGAAGAAGCACAAACAATCTCAAACAAGATGAACCCAAACAGGCACACAACAAGAAATATAATTAAAATGGTCAAAGTTAAAGAAAAAGAGAAAATTCTAAGGTAGCAAGAGCAAAACAAAGAATCATATACAATGGAACCCCCATAAGGCTGTCAGCTGAGTTTTCTGATGAAAATTTGAAGACCAGAACATAGTGGCATGATATACTTAAAGAGCTAAAAGTGAAAAACCTGCAACCTAGTATATTCCACCCAGCAAGATTATCATTTAGAATTAAAGGAGAGATCAAGAACTTCTCAGGCAAGCAAAAACAAAAGGAGTTTATCAATACTCAAATTACCCAAAAATAGTGCTAAAGGGTCTTCTCTATGTGGAAAAGAAAAGGCTATAACAAGAATCAAGTACTTATAGAAAAGGAGCAATCCTATTAGTAAAGGCAAATATATAGTAAAGGTTAAGGATCAAGACCCATCTATATGCTACTTATAAGAGACTCACTTCAGAGCTAAGACACACACAGAATGAAAGTGAAAGGATGGAAAAAGATAATTCATGTAAATGGAAATGAAAAGAAAGCTGGAGTAGTAATACTCATATCAGAAAAATAGACTTTGAAATAACATCTATTACAAAAGACAAAAAGGGCATTATATAATAATATAAGGATCAATAAAAGAATATGATATAACATTCATTAACATATATTCACCTAATATAGAAACACCTAAAAATATAAAGCAAACATTAACAGACATAAAGGGAAAAATTGACAATAACACAATGGTGGGGGATTTTAACACTACACTTACATCAATGAACAAATCATTGAGACAGAAAATCAATATGAAACAGTGGTGTTAATTCACACACAAGACCAGTTAGACCTAATAAATATGTACAAGACATTTCCCCCCAAAACCAACAGAATACATATTCTTTTCTAGTGCACATGGAACATTCTCAGGAATAGTTCACATGCTGGGCCACAAAACAAGTCTCAACAAATTTAAGAAGATTAAAATTATATCAAGCATTTTTTTTCTGCCCATGATAGTATGAAACTAGAAATTAATTACAGGAAGGAGAAAGTGAAAAGCACAAACATGTAGAGACTAAGCAACATGCTACAAAAACAAAACAAAACAATGGGTTAATGAAGAAATCAAAGAGAAAATCATAAAATAACTCAAGTCAAAGGAAAAAGGAAACGTTTCACAAATCTATGGGAAGCAGCAAAAGCAGTTATAAGAGGGAAGTTTACAGCAATAGAGGCCAACCTCAAGAGACAAGAAAAATCTCAAATAAACAACCTAACTTTCCATCTAAAGAAATTAGCAAAATAAGAACAAACAAATGCCAAAATCAGCAGAAAGAAGGAAATTATAAAGACCAGAGAAGAAATAAATAAAATAGAGATCAAAAAAACAATAGAAATAAACAGGGAAACCAAGAGCTGCTTCTTTGAAGAGGTAAACAAAATTGGTAAACTTTTACTCAGGCTAACCAAGAATAAAAGAGAGAATGAAAATAAACAAAGTAAGAAATGACAGAGGAGAAATATAATCTGATACCATGGAGATAACAATAAAAAAAGAGAGAAAAGAACACTACAAACAGTTACATGCCAACAAATTGGACAACCTAAAAGAAACAGACAAATTTCTAGAATCATACCACCTTCCAAACTGAATCAGGAAGAAATAGACAATACAATTAGACTAATTACGAGTAATTAAATTAAATTTCTAATTAAAAAAAAAAAAACTCCAGACAATGTCCAACACAGGATGGCTTCATAGAATAATTCTACCAAACATATAAAGTAAAGCTAATACCTATCATTATAAATCTACTTTAAAAAATAATAAAATAAATAAATAATAAAATAAAA
>NW_020174370.1:174579-182050 GCF_003031525.2 Neophocaena asiaeorientalis asiaeorientalis | reverse complement strand
AATAAGGATAATGGAAGACTCCCAAATTCATTCTAAAAGACCACCATTACCCTGATAGCAAAACCAAAGACACTACAAAAAAGGAAAATTATAGGCCAATATCTCTGAAGAATATAGGTGCAAAAATCCTCAACAAAATATTAGCAAAACAGAATTCAACAAAATATAAAATGTATCAAAAACCAGATCAATTGGGATTTATTCCAGATATATAAAGGTGGTTTAATAGTCACAAATCAATCAATTTGATATACCACATTAACAAAAAGAAAGATAAAAATCATGGTAATCTCAATAGATGCAGACAAAAGCATTTGGCAAAATTCAACAGCTATTCATGATAAAAACTCTCATCAAATTTGCTATAGGGGGAACATATGTCAACATAATAAAAGCTATTTATGAAAATTCACTGCTAACATCATACTCAATAGGGCAGTTGAAGTCCTTTCCTCTTAAATCAGGAACAAAACAAGGATGCACATTCTCACCACTTCTATTTATCACAATATTGGAAGTACTAGCCATAACAATCAGACAAGAAAAAGAAACAAATGGCATGAAAATTAGAATGAAAGAGATAAAACTGTCACTATTTGCAGATGACATGACACTGTATATAGAAAACTCTAAATTCTCCACACACAAAAAAAACACTATTAGAAGTAAAAAATTAGTTCAGTAAAGATGCAAGGTACAAGATTAATATACAGAAATCTATATATTTTCTATACACCAATAATGATCTATAAGAAATAGAAATTAAGGAAACATTCCCATTTACAATTGTATCAAAAATAATAAAATACCTAGGAATAAATATATCCAAGGAGGTAAAAAACCTGTACTCTGAAGGCTATAAAATATTGATTAAGGAAATTGAAAATGAATCAAAGAAATGAAAAGCTATACGTGTTCTTGGATTGGAATAATTGAAATTGTTAAAATGACCATACTACTCAAAGCAATTTACAGATTTAATACAATCCCTATAAAAATACCTATAACATTGTTCAAAGAAGTAGAAAAGCATCCTAAAATTTATATGGAACCACAAAAGATCCTGAATTCCAAAGCAGTCTTGAAAAAAAAGAACAAAACTAGAAGTATCATGCCCCCTGCCTTCAGACTTTACAACAAAGTTATAGTAATCAAAACAGCATGGTACTGGCATAAGACAGACATAGATCAATGAAACAGAATAGAGAGACCAGAAATGAACCCACCCACTTATGATCAATTGATCTATGAAAAATGAGGAGAAAAGAGTCTTTTTGATACATGGTGCTTAGAACACTGGAGACTACATGTAAAAGAAGGAAGTAAGACCTGAAACAATAAAACTCCTAAAAGAGAACATAGGTAGAACACTCTTTGACATAAATAGTAACAATAATTTTGGGAGGTCAGACCCCAGGGAGAGGACTGGAGTTGGCTTCCTAAGATAGCCTGAGGGGGTTAGTATGTCACAGCTGAGGGAGTCCAAGTAAAGACCTGGGCCTACCGAGGAGGCAAGAGACCATTGTTGCTGGGTGTGTGAGGAGAGGGGTGGGCCTGCCATAGGAGCTTCTTTCTCCATGTGCTCACAGACGGCAGGGCACCAACTACATGAACTCCAGAGGTGGGCACAAAGCACGGCTGTTAATTAGGACCCCAGAGGGGGTGTATGGCTGCCGCCACTTTTACCAAGTTTCCTGTGAGCAAGTGCAGGTCACTCCCCACATCTTCCTGGGAGCCTGTGCAGCCCCCCACTGCCTAGTGTCCTGCAATCTGGGGCTAACTTCCCTGGGAGAATGCACGGTGCACCTCAGGCTGTAGCAAATTCCTGCCAGCTTCTGCCACCATAGGCACTCCCTACATATCCAATTTGTGACTGTCATATCCCTCCCTCTCCCTGGCATGAGTGAACAAGTGAGCCCTAATCAGCCATTGCTTTCACCCCCTCTTGCCTGGGTGGAGAACAGATGCCTGAGGGTGACCAACACCAAAAGAGGCAGGGCCAAAACCAAAGCTGAATCCCAGGAGCAGTGCAACCAAAGAAGAAAGAGGGAAATCTCTCTGTGCAGCTGCAGAAGCAGTGGATTAAACCCCTGCAATTGGCTTGGTAAACCCTGCATCTGTGAAATATCAGAATGAGAGTCCCCACAATCAAGGCTGTAGACTTTGAGGGCAAGTGTGGACTTTGGAGGCAAGTACACCTGGAAATAAGGTCAGATCAGAGACTAAGCTGGCCCCACAGTGCCCACGGCAGGTCCAGAGACCTATGTAGAAGTATTGGAGGACTTCCTAAGTAGGCAGGGATTGGTTGTGCTTCACTATGGGGGCAAGGGTACTGACAGCTGACACCACAGGAAAATATTACTATTATTACTACTATATATATATTTTTTTCTGTTTTGTCCTACTGTTGTTGTTTTAAAAATATTCTTATTTTTATTGAATTTTTCTTTTCTTTTCTTTTTTATGCTTTTATTTTTAATATAATTTTATCTTATTTTTTGCTATTTCTACTATACTTTTACAGTATATTGTGTTTTTCCTTGTTTTGTCTTTGCTTTGTTATCTTACTTTTAACTATATTTTATATTTTTATATTTTTATATTACTTCTGTATTCTTTTGTATTTTTTGCTGTCATCTTTTGTTTTTCTTTTTTATCATTTTAGTGTGTTTGTTTTATGCTTTCTTTGCATTTTTTTTAGTTTGCTTTCTGCATATAATTTATTTTTGTGAGTTTAGTTTTTACTTTTGTTTTTGTTTGGGGTTTTGCTTATTGGTTACTCTCTTCTTTCTGTTTTCTCTGTTTTTCTTTTCTTTTTGTTTGTGAGTGTGTGTTTCTTTGTGGGGTTTTGTCTCTTTAGTTTTGCTTTTACCATTTGTCTTGGGGTTTTGTTTGTTCATTTTTTTCCAAGCTGTGCAGCATGTGGGGCTTGGTGCTCTGACCAGGGGTCAGGCCTGAGCCTCCCAGGTGGGACAGCCGACTCCAGGATGTTGTACCACTAGAGAACTCCCAACCCCATTGAATATTATTCATTGAGAGCTATCCCAGAGGTCTCCATCTCAACATTAAGACCCAGGTCCACCCAACGGCCAGCAAGCTCCAGTGCTGGATACCTCATGGTAAACAACTGGCAAGACAGGAACACAGCACTACCCATTAGCAAACAGGCTGGCTAAAGCCATAATGAGCTCACAGACAACACAAAGCACACCACCAGATGGGCTCCTGCCCATCAGAGGGAAAAGATCCTGCTCCATCCACCAAAACACAGGCACCACTGCCCCCCAACAGGATGCCAACAGAAGCCACTGAACCAAACTCACCCACAGGGACAGATACCAGAGGTAAGAGGAGCTACAATCCAGCAGCCTGTGGAAAGGAGACCACAAACACAGTAAGTTAAGCAAAATGAGAAGACAGAGAAATATGAAGCACATGAAGGAGAAAGGTAAAAACCCACAAGACCAAACAGAGGAAATACACAGTCTACCTGAAAAATAATTCAGAGTAATGATAGAAAAGATGATCAGAAATCGCAGAAATAAAATGGAGAAAATACAAGAAACATTTAACCCTAGAAGAACTAAAGAGCAAACAGTGATTAACAACACAATAACTGCAATTAAAAATACTCTAGAAGGGATCAATAGCAGAATAACTGAGGCAGAAGAACGGAAAATTGACCTGGAAGATAGAATGGTGGAAATCACTGCCACAGAACAGAATTAAAAAAAAAAAAAAAGATGAAAAGATGTGAGGACACTCTCAGACACTTCTGGGACAACATTAAATACACCAACATACAAATTATAGAGGTCCCACTTAAAGAAGAGGAAAAGAAAGGGTCTGAGAAAATATTTGAAGAGATTATAATTGAAAACTTCCTTAACATGGGAAAGGAAATAGTCAAGCAAGTGCAGGAAGTGCAGAATGTCCCATACAGAATAAACCCAAGGAGAAACAGGCTGAGACACATATTAATCAAATTATCAGAAATTAAATACAAAGAAAAAATATTAAAAGCAGGAATGGAAAACCAAAAAATGACATACAAAGGAATCTCCATGTGCTTATCAGCTCATTTTACAGCAGAAACACTGCAGGCCAGAAGGCAGTATAAAGATATATTTAAAGTGATGAAAGGGAAAAACATACAACCAAGATAAATCTACCCAGCAAGAAGATCATGCAGATTTGAGAGAGAAATCAAAAGCTTTACAGACAAGCAAAAACTAATACAATTCAGCACCACCAAACCAGCTCTACAACAAATACTAAAGGCTCTTCTCTAAGTGGGAAAAACAAGAGAAGAAAAGGACTTACAAAAAAAAAAAAACAATTAAAAAAATGGTAATAGGAACACACATGTCGATAATTACCTTAAATGTGAATGGATTAAAAGCTCCAATCAAAAACACAGAGTGGCTGAATGGATACAAAAATCAGATCCAAATATATGCTGTCTACAAGAGACCCATGTGAGACATAGGGACACATACGGAATAAAAGTGAGGGGATGGAATAAGATATTCTATGTAAATGGAAATCAAAAGAAAGCTGGAGTAGCAATATTCATATCAGTTAAAATAGCTACAAGAGGCAAGGAAGGGCACTACATAATGATAAAGGGATCAATCCAAGAAGAAGATATAACAATTATAAACATATAGGCACCCAACAAAGGAGCACCTTGATACATAAAACAAATGTTAACAGCCATAAAATGAGAAATCAACAGTAACACAATAATAGTCAGAGACTTTAACACCTCATTTACACAAATGGACAGATCATCCAGACAGAAAATTAACAAGGAAACACAAGTTTTAAATGACACAATAGACCAATAGATTTAATTGATATTTATAGGACATTCCATCTGAAAACAGCAGAATGAACTTCCTTCTCAATTGTACACAACATTCTCCAGGATAGATCACATCCTGAGTTACAAATCAAGGCTTGGTAAATTTCAGAGATTTGAAATCATATCAAGCATCTTTTCCGACCACAATGCTATGAGATTAGAAATCAATTACAGGAATATACTGTAAAAAACACAAACACATGAAGGCTAAACAATATGTTACAAAATAACCAAGAGATAACTAAAGAAATCAAAGAGGAATTCAAAAAATACTGAGAGAGATATGACAATGAGCACATGAAGACCCAAAAACGTATGGGAAGCAGCAAAAGCTCTTCTAAGAGGGAAGTTTATAGCAATACAATCCAACCTCAGGAAACAAGAATAATCTCAAATAAACAACCTATCCTCACACCTAAAGCAACTAGAGAAAAAAGAACAAAAATACCCAAAGTTAGAAGAAGGAAAGAAATCATACTGATCAGAGCAGAAATAAATTTAAAAGAAATGAAGAAAACAATCACAAAGATCGATAAAACTAACAGCTGGGTCTTGGAGAAGATAAACAAAATTGATAAACTTTTAGCCATACTCATCAACAAAATGAGGGACAGGACTCAAATCAATAAAGTTAGAAATAAAAAAGAAGTTACAACAGACACTGCAGAAATACAAACCATCATAAGAGACTACTATGAGCAACTATATGCCAATAATATGGAAAACCTGGAAGAAATATACAAATACTTAGAAAGGTATAACCTTCTAAGACTGAATGAGGAAGAAATAGAAAACATGAGCATACCAATCGCAAGTAATGAAATTGAAATTGTGATTAAAAATCTTCTAACAAACAAACGTCCAGGACCAGATGGCTTCAAAGGTGAATTCTATCAAACATTTAGAGAAGAGCTAAGACGCATCCTTTTCAAACTCTTCCAAAAACCTGCAGACGAAAGAACACTCCCAAACTCATTCTATGAGGCCACCATCACCCTGATACCAAATCAGACAAAGATGTCAAAAAGAAACAAAACTACAGGCCAATATCACTGATGAATATAGATGCAAAAATCCTCAACAAAATACTAGCAAACAGAATCCAACAGCACATTAAAAGGATCAAACACCATGATCAAGTGGGGTTTATCCCAGGAACTCAAGGATTCTTCAATATATGCAAATCAAGCAATGTGAGACACCATATTAACAAATAGAAGAGTAAAAAACATATGATAGTCTCAATAGATGCAGAGAAAGCTCTTGACAAAATTCAACACCAATTTATGGTAAAAACTCTCCAGAAAATGGGCATAGATGGAACTACCTCAATGTAATAAAGGCCATATATAACAAACCCACTGAAAACTTCATTCTTAATGGTGAAAAACTGAAAGCATTTCCTCTAAGATCAGGAACAAGACAAGGATGTCCACTCTGACCACTATTATACAGCATAGTTTTGGAAGTCCTAGCCATGGTAATCAGAGAAGAAAAAGAAAGAAAACTACTCCAAATTGGAAAAGAACTAAAACTGTCACTGTTTGCAGATGACATCATACTATACATAGAAAATCCTAAAGATATCACCAGAAAACTACTAGATCTAATCAATGAATTTGGTAAAGTTGCAGGATACAAAATTAATGCAGAGAAATCTCTTGCATTTCTATATACTAACAATGAAAGATCAGAAAGAGAAATTAAGGAGTATATCCCATTCACCAATGTGACAAAAACAATAAAATACCCAGGAATAAACCTACCTAACGAGGTAAAAGACCTGTACTTAGAAAACTATAAGACACTGATGAAAGAAATCAAAGATGACAGAAATATGGAGATACATATCATGTTCTTGGATTGGAAGAATCAATATTTTCAAAATGATTATACTACCCAAAGCAATCTACAGATTCAATGCAATCCCTATAAAATTATCAAGGACATTTTTCACAGAACTAGAACAAAAAAACTAAAAATTTTTAAGGAGACACAAAAGACCTTGATTAGCCAAAGCAATCCTGAGAAAGAAAACGGAACTGGAGAAATCAGGCTCCCTGACTTCAGACTATACAGCAAAGATACAGTAATCAAGACAATATGGTACTGGCTCAAAAACAAATATAGATTAATGGAACAGGCTAGAACATCCGGAGATAAACCCACTTACCTATGCTCAACAAATCTGTGACAAAGGAGGCAAAGATATACAATGGAAAATAGACAGTCTCTTCAATAAGTGGTGATGGGAAAACTGGAGAGCAACATGTAAAAGAAAGAAATTAGGGACTTCCCTGGTGCTGCCATGGTTAAGAGTCCACCTGGCAATGAAGGAGACATGGGTTTGATCCCTGATCCTGGAAGATTCCACATGCCACAGAGCAACTAATCCCATGTGCCACAACTACTGAGCTTGCATTCTAGAGCCTGTGAGCCACAACTACTGAAGCCCGGTCACCTAGAGCCCATGCTCTGCAACAAGAGAAGTTCCAAGAGCAAACTTACAGTGTGTTAGATTGTGGGGAGAGAATTAGTTTTATTTTTTCCCTACATGGAGTAAAACACTGTGAAATTCAGTCTTCACCTGAAGGTCCTGAAATT
>NW_020174370.1:102840-174564 GCF_003031525.2 Neophocaena asiaeorientalis asiaeorientalis | reverse complement strand
ACTTGAAGGTCCTGAAATTCTTCTAAAACACAGCTCTTTGTTTCTTTCTTTAACAAAGTTTAAGCTAGTTTTAATAAATTAAAATGAGAAATTACTTGTCTGTCCACTTCAGCTTTGTTTTATGCCCATTTCATACTGTTGTCTGTGTTGTAATTCATATTTTTGATACCATTTCTGATGTGTAAAATTAGTTGTCTTGTAAATATCTTATAAAGGGTTCAATTGTAAATAAACTATTGTGGTTGTTAAAATAAATAAAATAATAAAATAAATGAAATAAAATAAAATAAATGAGAAGCTCACACACAGCAACGAAGACCCAATGCAGTCAAAATGTAAATAATATTTTAAAAATGAAATTAGAACACTTCCTAACACCATACACAAAAACAAACTCAAAATGGATTAAAGACCTAAATGTGTGACCAGACACTATAAAACTCTTAGAGGAAAACACAGGAAAACCACTCTTTGACATAAATCACAGCAAGATCTTATTTGACCCAACTCCCAGAGTAATGGAAATAAAAAGAAAAATAAACAAATGGGACCTAATGAAACTTAAAAGCTTTTGCACAGCAAAGGAAACCATAAACAAGATGAATAGACAACCCTCAGAATGGGATAAAATATTTGAAAGTGAAGCAACTGACAGAAGATTAATCTCCAAAATATATAAACAACTCATGCAGCTCAACAAGCAAACCAATCTAAAAATGGGCAGAAGACATAAATAGATATTGCTCCAAAGAAGACATGCAGATGGCAATAAAACACATGAAAAGGTGCTCAACATCACTAATTATTAGAGACATTCAAATCAAAACTACAATGAGGTATCGCCTCACACTGGTTAGAATGGACATCATCAGAAAATCTATGAACAATAAATGCTGGAGACAGTGTGGAGTAAAGGGAATCCTCTTGCACTGTTGGTGGGAATATAAATTGATACAGCCACTATGCAGAACAATATGGAGGTTCCTTAAAAGAATAAAAATAGAATTACCATATGCCCCAGCAGTACCACTATTGGGCATACACCCAGAGAAAATCATAATTCAAAAGACTCATGTGCCCAAATATTCACTGAAGCACTATTTACAATAAACAGGTCATGGAAGCAACCTAAATGTCCATCAACAGACTAATGGATAAAGAAGATGTGGTACATATATATAATGTAATATTACTTAGCCATAAAAAGAAAAAAATTGGGTCATTTATAGAGATGTGCATGGACCTAGAGACTGTCAGACAGAGTGAAGTAAATCAGAAAGAGAAAAACAAATATCATATATTAACGCATATATATGGAATGTAGGAAAATGGTACAGATCAACCAGTTTGCAAGGGAGAAAGAGAGACACAGATGTAGAGAACAAACGTACGGACACCAAGGGGGGAAAGTGGTGGGTGGGATGAATTTGGAGATTGGGATTGGCTTATATACAATAATATGTATAAAATAGATAGCTAATGAGAACCTGCTGTATAGCACAGGGAACTCCAATTCGCTGTACAGTAGAAACTAACATGTCACTGTAAAACAACTATACACCCCCCCAAAAAAAAAGTTAAATAAATAAATAATATGACTGATAATGGATTAATATTTAAATTTATAAACAGCTCATAAAATTCAATATCAAAGAACCAAAGAACCCAATTAGAGAACTGGCAAAACTGAATAGACACTTTTCCAAAGAAGATATATAGGTGGTCAACCAGATAATGAAACAATGCTCAACATCACTAATTATCAGAGAAATGTAAATCAAAACAAAAATATCACCCCACACCTGTCAAAATGGCTGTCATCAAAATGTGTGTAAATAACAAATGTTGTTTGAGGATGTGGAGGAAAGGGGACCCTAGTATACTTGATGGGCTTGTTGATTGTTGTAACCACTGTGGAAACCAGTTTGGAGGTTCATCCAAAACTAAAAATAGAAGTACCATATGATACAGAAATTCTATGCTTGGGTATGTATCCAAAGAAAATGAAGACATCCATTCAAAAAGATACATGGACCCTAATGTTAATAGCAGTTTTATTTACAGCAGTCAAGAAATGGAAGCAACCTAAATGCCCATCAACAGATGAAGGATAATAATACATGATATATATATATATCATGTGAGATATATATATATATATATATATATATATATTAACTGGATCTCTATCTCTGTATCTATACACACTGAATAGACTATTACTCAACCATAAAGGGAATAAAATTCTGTCATTTGCAGCAACATGGATGGACCTAGAGAATATTATGCTTAGTGAAATAAGTCAGACAGAGAATAATAAACACTGTATGTTAATCACTTATATGTGGAATCTAAAAAATAAATTCAAGGGAGGTACATATATTAAAAGAATGAAACAAACTCACAGATATAAAGACCAAACTGGTGGTTACCAATGGGGTGAGGAAACGTGGGAGGAGTGAGATAATGTTATGGGATTAAGAGACACAAACGACTATGTATAAAATAAATAAGCAAGAAGGATATATTGTACAGCACAAGAAAATATAGTCATTATTTTGTAATAACTTTAAAAGGAGTATAATCTATAAAATATTTGATCAGTATGTTGCACACCTGAAACTAATATAATATTGTGATCAACTATATTTATATAAAAAAAGTGATTTAATATTGAACAACAAAAAATAATGCCAATCTTACTATGGCCACCATTAATTCCCAATCTGCCCTTAGCAAGCAACAGTGAATTCTTCATATGACACCATTCTCTGAAGTAATCAGTCAGCTACATGGTGGAAGGTTGATTATATTAGACACCTTCTGTCATGGAAGGGCAGTGTTTTGTTCTTGCTGAAATAGACACTCTAGGTATGGAATTTTCTTCTATACATGCATTGTTTCTGCCAAAACTACCATCTATGGACTTACAGTAGGCCTTATCTACAGTCATTATACAGCACATAGCATTGCTTCTGCTTAAAGAAATTAATTTACAGCAAAAGAAGTGTGGCAATGGGCTCATACTCATAGACTTCACTGGTTTTATCATGTTCCCCACCATCTTGAAACAGCTGCCGTGATCAAATGGTGATATGGCTTTTGAAGACTCAGTATCTGTGCCATCTAGGTGGCAGTACATCACAGCATTGGATAAAGCTTCTCCAGAAGGGTGTATATGTTTTGAATAAGCATTCAATATATGGTGCTATTTTTCCCATAGCCAGGATTCACAGGTCCAGGTATCAAGCAGTGAAAATAGGAGTGGCACTACTCAATAATACCCCTAGTGACCCACTAGCAAAAATTTTGCTTCCTGGTCCTGCAACCTTATGATTTTCTGGCATAGAGGTATTTGTTCCAGAGGAAGGAATACTTATACCAGGAGAAACAGTAATGAATTCATTACACTGGAAGTTAAGAATGTCACATGACCACACTGGGATATTTATGCCTCTGAATCAAAGGGCAGAAAAAGGAATAATGGTGTCAGATAGGGTGATTGATCCCATCTACTAAGGATAAATTGTACTACTATTCCATAATAGGGGCATAGGAAAGCATATCTGGATTACAAGAGATTGCACAGGGTGTATCGTAGTATTACCATGTCCTGTAATTAAGGTTAGTGGAAAACTACAACTCAATCCAGGCAGGACTAACAATATTCCAGAACCTTAAGGAATAAGGATTTGGGTCACCCCACCAGGTGAAAACTCAGGACCAGCTGAGATCATTGCTGAAGGCAAAAGCAATACCAAAGGGATAGTAGAATAAGGTAGTTAACAAATACAAGCTACAACCATGTTACAAGTTACAGGATCTAGGACTGTGTCATGAGGAAGGTGAATTTCCTCTTTATATTATGAAAAATATTATGAATACATTTTTGTGTGTATATACATATATTGAGCAAATACCTTTGTTTTATTTCCTCTCTTGTTCCCTTATCATGTAATGTAAGATATATTTATTTTCTATCAGTGTTTAATATTGTTAATTTTACATTCATAGTATTTATTTAAACAGGATATCAGGATAAGCATAAAGACCATTCTAGAACTTTACCCCCTCTTCTTGGGAAGAGATTAGTGAATTTTTGGTTGTGAGGATAGTTGTATCGTGTTCGGTGGAATTATATCCTTGTTATTGTATTTATCTGGAGATTAAGTGAGGTTTAAAGAGATGTGTATGGGTGTCAAGTTGACAATGGATGGACTTGTGATGGCTGTGATGGTTAACTTTATGTGTTAACCTGACTGAGGTAAGGGATGATTGGATAACTGGTAAATATAATACTATTTCTGAGTGAGTCTGTGAAGATATTTATGGAAGATATTAGTATTTGATTCAGTTGACTGAGTGAAGATGATCACCTTCACCAATGTAGGTAGGCATCATCCTATCCACTGAGGGCCTGCATAGAACAAAAAGGCAGAGAAGCGTCAAATTTGCATTCTTTGCTTGAATTAGGACACCCATTTTCTTTTGTCCTTGGACATCAGAATTACTAGTCCTCAGTCCTACAAATTCAGATAGGGACTTACACTATTGGCTCCCCTGGTTCTCAGGCCTTGAGATTCTGGCTGAAATACATCAATGGCTTTCCTGGTTCTCCAGCTTACAGATAGCAGACTGTGGGACTTCTTGGCCTCTTTAATCCCTCACGTTTTATTTTTCTGAGAATGTCTTAATTTTTCCCTCATTTTTAAAGGCCAATTTTTCCAGATGTAGAGATCTTGGCTGATAGTTTTTTTTCAATACTTTAAATATAATCCCATCTCCATTTGACCTCCAAGATATTGAATGAGAAATTGGCTGATAATCCTATAGAGTGTCCATTATATGTAAAGGGTCATTTTTTTCTGTCCTTCTCTGTCTTTGGTATTCAACGGTTGATTATAGTGTGTCTCGTTCTTATCATTTGGGAATATTTGGAGTTTGTTAAACTTTAAACTTTGTAGATTCATGTATTTCAATCAAAGTTAGGAAGTTTGGCACCATAATTTCTCCAAATTACCTCCCTGCTTCTTCTTTCTCTTTTCCTTATGGGAATCCAATAATGTATATATTGGTCCACTTGGAGGTATACCACAAGTCCCTTAGGTTCTGTTTACTTTTCCTCCATCTTTTTTCTTCCTGCTCCATAGACTCAACAGTTTTAATTTTCCTACTTTCAAGTCTTTTGATTCTTTTTGCTGACTGCGTAAAATTGCTGTTGAACTCCTCTAGTGAATTTTGTATTCTAGTTATTGTAATTTTCATCTCCAGAATTCGTTTGGTTCCTTTTATATAGTTTCTACATGTTTGTTGATATTCTCACTTTGTTCATATGTCATTTTTCTGATCTCCTTTAGTTCTTTGTATGTGTTCTTTTTGATCTTTGTACATAATTAATATAGTTGTATCAAAGTTATTGTCTAGTGTGTCTGATGTCCAGTCTTCTTCAGGGATATTACCGTGTTTATTTTGTTGTTTTGAATGGGCCATGTTTTCCTGTGTCTTCATATGCCTTGAGATTTCATATAGAAAATTTGGTATTTGACTATTATAGTGTTGTAACTATGAAAATCAGATTTTCCTCCTTCCCCAGTGCTTGTTACAGACTGTAGTAGTCTGTTTTTTTAGACATTTCCAAACTATTTTTACATAAAATATTTTGTGTCATGTGTTATTAGTGATGATTAGTTATTTTCCTTCATGTTCACTTAAAGATTGACAGAAATTTCTTTGGATACAAGGAAATGAAACAAACAAAAACACAAAAAATATAAAAAAGTGAGAAGCAAAAAAAAAAATCACCTCTCCAAGTTTTTCTGCTTTTATCAGTGCTGGGTCACTTCACACTTAGCTAGGCTTTTCTTACCATAAATATCAGCCCAACCTGACAGATTAGCTTCTAAAGTCTTTTCTGAACATGTATCTCGCCTGGACATGTTCATGGCTTTCTAAATTTCTCAGTTTGCATGGGTGCTTTGAACATTGTAATTTATCAAAGAGTCCCAGCTCAAATTCTCCTCTTTCTTAGATAGTTTATTGTATGTCCTGAGACACCCATAATCTTTTGCCCCAAATTTCTTGGGTATTTAGACCATCCTGAAACTTTCAAAAGTGCCCATTGCATTTTCTGAATGAGATCTACATTAGGCAGAACAGAGATGTGCATTTTTCATCAGTAGTTAGGTAGACGCCAGACAGATTAGAAAAGCTCTACACAATAATTTGAAAATAAGTTCTGCTCAGCTTCCTGTAGTTTGAGAGAAGTAATTAGCAACCAGGCTGCTTCACTTGAAGACAAAGACAGATACCACAGCAAGAAGGGTGTAAGACAGGAATGAGTAAAAACACCACAAAACTTTCCAAAATTATTAAGATAGTTTTTTTTAATTGGGTGTTTGATTCGTTGCTGTAAGGCTTTGAATGCTTTTCAGAACACTGATAAACTAGCTCAGTTTCTACTTGTTGTTTTTTAATTATTTTAAAAAATGTTTCTGTGAGGAAATAAGAGCTTGGAGGCTTTTAGTTTGCCATTTTCCTGATATTACTCCCAGTGACACATATTGAAACAATATATTATTGTCATCATCAATGTCCAAATAATTTTGATGGGAAAAAAAGAATAAATGTAATATTAAATAAATAAAATATTTCTGTACTTGAAAAGGGGAAAATATCCATGAAGTGCATAAGAAAGGCTTTTCAACAACCCACATAATAAAGATTCAATGGCTTTTCATTGAAAATGAACTGAGCACAATAAAAATATGACATGACAGCCAAAAAATATTAACGTGATATTATGACTTCAACTTGAGTACAATACTTGCAATCATGGATGAGATATTCTTTCTTGATTTACATTCTGGAGTCAATATCTGGAATATTGGTTTCCTCACAAGGCATCACTTTTTTTCAAGCATTAAATGAATTAAAATATAGTGAGGATAGTGATGAAATTAGACACACTGTCATATGAGAAATATTTGAAATACCTCTGTTCATTTATCCAGAATAAGAAGTTTCCTGCAGGACATAAGAGCTCTCTCCAAATATGTGAAAAGTTATCACATATAAAATATATTGGACTTGTTTGGTTTGCCCAAGTAATAATGTCAATTTCACAATGTCTGAGAGGATTATTTAACTAGGATCCATAGTGATATGTAAAAGGAGACAGATACAATGACAACATAAGAAAGAAATTTTTAATGCTAAGAAATTTCCAATTGACAACTTTTAGCATCACATGACTTTCTATCCTGTTTTATTGATCTACAATTCTGTTTTTGTGCAGGTGTCATACTGTTTTGATAACTGTAGCTTTGTACTATAGTCTGAAGTTAGAGACACTGATTCCTCCAGCTCCGTTTTTCTTTCTCAAGATTGCTGTGAGTTTGGGGATCTTTCATGCCTCCATACAAATTTTAAGATTGTTTTGTCCTAGTTCTGTGGGAAAAAAATGCCATTGGTAATTTGATAGGGATTGCATTGAATCTATAGATTGCTTTGGGTAGTATAGTCATTTTCATGATATTGATTCCTCCAATCCAAGAACATGTATATCTCTCTATCTGTTTATGTCATCTTTGATTTCTTTCATCAGTGTCTTAGTTTTTGGAGTAAGGGTCTTTTGCCTCCTTAGGTAGGTTTATTCCTAAATATTTTATTCTTTATAATGCAATGGTAAATGGGTTTCCTTAATTTCCCTTTTTGATCTTTCATTGTTAGTGTATAGAAGTGCAACAGATTTCTGTGTATTAATTTTGTATCCTGTAACTTTACTGAATTCATTGATGAGCTGTAGTAGTTTTCTGGTAGCATCTTCAGGATTTTCTATGTATAGTATGATGTCATCTGCAAACAGCAACAGTTTTACTTCTTCTTTTCCAATTTAGATTCCCTTTATTTCTTTTTCTCCTCTGATTGCCATGGCTAGGCTTTCAAAACTATCAGTGCATTGAATAAAATTAGAGAGAGTTTACATTCTTGCCTTGTTCCTGATCTTAGAGGATAGAAAGCCCAGAAAAAAACCATGCATCTATGGTCAATTAATCTATGACAAAAGAGGCAAGGCTATACAATGGAGGAATAATAGTTTCTTCAATAAGTGGTGCTGGGAACACTTGACATCTACATGTAAAAAAATGAAATTAGAACATTCTTTAACACGATACACAAAAATAATCTCAAAAATAGATTAAAGACCTAAATGTAAGTTCAGATACTATAAAATTCTTAGAGGAAATCATAGGCAGAACACTCTTTGATGTAAATTGCAGCAATGTCTTTTTGTTCTGTCTCCTAGAGTAATGGAAATGAAAACAAAAATAAATAAATGGGACCTAATTAAACTCAAAAGCTTTTGCACAGCAAAGGAAACCATAAACAAAACAAAAAGACAACCCACAGAATGGAAGAAAATATTTGCAAATGATGTGACTGACAAGGGATTAATCTCCAAAATTTACAAACAGCTTATGTGCTCAATATCAGAAAAAAAAATACAAATTAAAAAGTGGGCAGAAAGCCTAAATAGATATTTCTCCAAAGAATACATACAGGTGGCTAAAAAGCCCATGAAAATATACTTAACATTGCTAATTTTATAGAAATGTGAATCAAAACTACAATTACATATCACCTCACACCATTCAGAATGGCCATCAGCAAAATGTGTACAAACAATAAATGCTGGAGAGGGTGTGAAGAAAAGGGAAACAACCTACACTGTTGGTGGGAATGTAAATTGGTACAACCACTATGGAGGTTCCTTAAGAAACTAAAAATACAGCTACCATATGATCTAGCAATCCCACTCCTAAACACATATCCAGAGAAATACTTGGTTCAGAAGGATACACTCACCCCAATGTTCATTGCAGCACTGTTTACAATAGCCACGACACTGAAACAACTTAAATGCCCAATCAACTTAAATGTCCATCAACAGATGAATGGATAAAAAAGATATGGTACATATTTACAATGGAATATTATGCAGCCATTAAAAAATTGAAATAATGCCATTTGCAGCAACATGGATGGATCTGGTGATTATCATACTAAGTGAAGTGTGTCAGACAGAGAAAGACAAATATATGATATTGCTTATATGTGGAATCTAAAAATAAATGACAAAAGTGAACTTATTTACAAAACAGATTCACAGAGATTGAACTTATTATTACCAGGTGAGGAGGGTTGAGGGGAGGAATAGATTGGGAGTTTGAGATTGACATGTACTCACTGCTGTATTTAAAACAAATAACCAATGAGGACTTACTTACTGTATAGCACAGAGAACTCTGCTCAGTACTCTGTAATAATCTAAATGGGAAAAGAATTTGAAAAAGAATAGATACATATATATGTAAAACCAAATCACTCTGCTGTATAACTGAAACTAAAACAACATTGTTAATCACCTATAATCCAATATAAAATAATTTTTAAAAATCACATGAGAGTCTACCCATGGGGATGTAAAATTGTATGTACTTCAAAACATTGGTCACTCACTTGGAATATAAAGTTTATTTTTAATTTTTTACATGTTGTAGACAAAGTTAAAAATCAAAGTGAGATTTAGAGTGAAAAATAAAGAGAGTAGCTGTCAAATGATCTATAAAGTTGTATCTATTCAACACAGGTAAATTGTAACATTACCTATGGACTGGGGAAGAGTTTACTTTTTAAAAATATTTCCTTTTTATTAAAATATAATTGATTTACAATATTATATTAGTTTCACTTGTACAACATAAGAATTCATTATATTTACAGATTATACACTATTAAAAAGTATAACAATGTAATGGTTACAATTTCCTGTGGTATACTATTTATCCTTGTTCCTTATCTATTTTTTCATAGTACTTGGTATCTCTTAAACTCATACCCTTAATTTGCCCCTCCCTGCTTCCATCTCCACTTTTGTATGCAATATTTTTTTCTATCTCTGTGTGTCAGTTAATATTTTGAAAATACATTAATTTACATTATTTTTTAGATTCCACGTATAAGTGATGGTATTTGTCTTTCTTTCTCTGACTTATTTTACCAAGTATAATATTCTGTAGATTCATCCACATTCACATTGCAGGAAATGGCAGAATTTCATTCTTTTTTGTGACTGAGTAATATATATATATATCGCATCTTCCTTCTTTATACATCCATTTGTTGACGCATATTTGGTTTGCTTCCATATCTTGGCTATTATAACCAGTGCCGCTATGAACATTGAGGTGCATGTATCTTTTCTCATTAGTGTTTTCCTTTTTATCCAGATGTATACAACAGGAGTAGAATTGCTAGATCATATGGTAGTTTTATTTTAAGTTTTCTGAGGAAGTTTCACACAGTTTTCCATAGTGACTACAATAAATTATATTTACATTCCCACCAACAGTGTACTAGGGTAGTTTTTTCTCCCCATCTGCTCCAACATTTTCATTTGTAGACATTCTGACAGATGTGAGGTGATACCTTATTGCTGTTTTTGATTTGCATTTCTATAATAACTAATGATGCTGAGCATCTTTTCATGTGCCTTTCAGCCATCTGTATGCCTTTTTTGGGAAGACTGTCTATTCAGAACTTCTGCATATTTTTAAATTGGGTTATTTTTATGTTGAGTTTGATGAGCAGTATATTTTGTGGATATTATCCCTTGTTGGTCCTATCACTTGCAAATATTTTCTCCCATTCTCTAGGCTCTTGTTTCATTCTGTCAGTAGTTTTCTTCACTGTGCAAAAGCTTTTGAATTGACCTAGTTCCCATTTGTTTATTTTTGCTTTTATTTCTTTGCCTTAGTATACAGAGCCAAAAAATTTTTGCTGTGATTTATGTCAAAGAGTGTTCTGCCTATGTTCTTTTCTAGGAGTTTCATGGTTTCAGGTTTTACACTTAGGTCTTCAATCCATTTTGAGTTTATTTTTGTATATGAGGTGAGGTAATATTCTAACATCATTGCTCTACCTATAGTTGTCTAATTCGCCCAGTACCACTTGTTAAAGAGACTGTCTTTTCCCCATTTCATATTCTTGCCTCCTTTGTAGTAAATTAATTGACTCTAAGTATGTGAGTTTAATTCTAGGTTCTCTATTGTGTTCCATTGATCTAGTGTTGTCTGTTTGTGTGTGTGTGTGTGTGTGTGTGTGTGTGTGTGTGTGTGTGTGTGTGTGTGCAAGTGCCCTGCTGCTTTGATTACCATAGCTTTATGGTATAGTCTGAAGTCTAACGAGGGTAATACCTCTAGCTGTGTTCTTTTTTCTCAGAAATTCTTTGGCATTTTGGTGTCTTATGTGGTCCCATATTAATTTTAAGATGATTTGTTGTAGTTCTGTGGAAAATGTCATGGGTATTTGATAGGGATTACATTATATCTATAGTTGCTTTGAGTAGTATGGACATTTTAACAGTATTAATTCTTCCAGTCCAAGAACACATTATACCTTTCCATTTCTTTGTATCATTTTCATTTTCCTTCTTCAATGTTTTTTTTTGTTTGTTTGTTTTTTATAGGCCTTTCACCTCCTTGGATAACTTTATCACTAGTCGTCCCCTGCATCGGCAGGTGAACTCTCAACCACTGCACCACTAGGGAAGCCCCTTTTGATGTGATTTTAAATGACATTTAAAGAAAATTATTTCCCCTTTCTGATATTTAATTATTAGTGAATAAAATGCATTTCTGTATATTAATATCATATCTTGCAACTTTGCTTAATTCATTTATTTGTTCTTATAATTTTGGGGTGGAGACTTTAGGTTTCTCTATATAAAATATCTTATTTGCAAATATTGGTAGTTTTACCTCTTCCCTTCCAGTTTGGATGCTTTTTATGTCTTTTGATTTTCTGCTGTGGCTAAGACCTCCAATTTTATGTGAAATAAAAGTGGCATGAGTGGGCATCCTCATCTTATTCCTGAATTTAGAGGAAAGGCTTTAAGCTTTTCAGCATTGAGTATGATGTTGGCTGTGTGTTTGCCATAAATTGCCTTTATTATATTTAGATATACTCCCTCTATAACCATTCATATGAGAGTTCGTATTATTAATTGATATTTAAATTTGCCAAATCCTTTCTTTGCATCTATTGAGATAATCATGTGATTTTTATCCTTCCTTTTGTTAATTTGGTGTTTCACATTGATTGATTTTGTAATGTTGAACCATTCTTTTGACCCTAGAATAAATCTATCTTGACCATGTTGTATGATCCTTTTTATATATTCTTGGATTCAGTTTGCTAACATTATTTTTTAATTTCTGCATTTATATTCATCAATGATATTGGTCTGTAATTTTCCTTTCTTAAAGTGTTTTAATCTGATTTTGATATCAGTGTAAAGGTGGTCTCATAGAATGAATTTGGGATTGTTCCATTCTTTTAATTTTTTTGGAATAGTTTGAGATGGATTGGTATTAGCTCTTTATGTGTTTGGTAGAATTCCTCTGTGAAGCTGTTCAGTCCCAGACTTTAGTCTGCTTGTTTTTGTTGTTGTTCTCATTGTTACAAATTCAGTGTCCCTACTAGTGTTTTCTCTGTTCAAATTGTCTATTTCTTCTTGATTCAGTCTTGGCAAGCTGTATATTTCTAGAAATTTGTCCATTTCTTTTAAGTTGTCCAATTTGTTGACATATTACTGTTTGTAGTAGTTTTACGATTTTTTGTATATTTTTGGTATTGGTTTTTATTTCTCCTGTTTCATTTTTTATTTTGTTTATTTGGGTCTTCTCTCTTTCATTTTTGGTGAGCTTGGCTAAATGTTTATCGGTTTTGTTTATCTTTACAAAAAAACCCAGTTCTTGATTTCATTGCTCTTTTTTATTTCTTTCTAATCTCTATTTTATTGTTTCCTCTCTGATCCTTGTTATTTCCATCCTTATGCTGACTTTGGGCTTTGGTTTATCCTCCTTATCTAATTATTTTAGGTGGTAAGTTAAGTTGTTTATTTGAGATTTTTCTTGTTTCTTGAGGAAAGCCTGTATCACTGTAAACTTTCCTTGTAGAACTGTTTTGCTGTGTCCTATAGATTTTGGAGTGTTATGTTTTCATTTTCAACTGTCTCAAGGTATTTTTACTTTCCTCTTTGATGTCTTCATTGACTCACTGTTTTTTTAGTAGCATGTTGTTCAGTCTGCACATGTTTATTCTTTTCCAATTTTTCTTTCTGTAGTTGATTTCTAGTTTCATATCATTGTGGACAGAAAAAAATACTTAATATAATTTCTATCCTATTAAATTTGTTGAGGCTTATTTTGTGAACTCACATGTGATCTATCCTGGAAAATGTTCCATGTGTACTCAGCTGTGTATTCAGCTGTTTGGATATAATGTGCAATAGATATATAGTAAGTTTGACTGGTCTATTGTGTCAATTATGACCACTGTTGCCTTATTGATTTTCTGTCTGGATGATCTGTCAGTTAGATTTTCTATTATTTATACCTTCAGGCTTAATGCATGTGTCACTTTAGCAAAATCACTGATAATAACAACATTTCCCATTTACTGAGTTCTTAGTTGTACAGGCACAGAATTAAGTGTTTTAGATATACTATCATAACATTTAATCCTCATAACAATCCTCTAAAACAGGTACTAGTATAAAACCTAGTTTGACAGATTAGAAATTTGTTTCTTCAAGAGGTTAAATAACTTGTCTAGAGGTCACACATGTAGTAACTGGAAGAGTGGAAATGTGAACCAATGTGTATTTTACACCAAAGATAAAGTTGTAATCACTATATGTTATGTCCATTTTAACCACAAAGTACACAACCACTGAGAAAATATTTTCTTTACATCCTTAATAGAATTCTGGTATGCTGAGATTTCTAACCGTGGTAAAATTTACATTAGCCAGACAAAATTCTGTTATAAGATCCAATGTTTCTTTTAGCTCTATTTTATTGGAAATATGAATAGGGAATTCAGATATATCAGTCTTTGCTCCTAATGATTTTTTGTTTATGTAAACTTCTATTAATTAAGCTTTATATAAGCTGTAAAAACAACTCACCAAGAAAAAATGCCTTTAATTGTTAAGATAAGAAAGTAGTATTTAAATAAGAATACAGACATGTATAATCATATGGAGTTTAGATAAGACCATATATACAATATTATGCTTGTAGATGGTGGAGGCAAGTGTTTGCATCTACCACTATACAATTATTGGGAAGCCCTTCAACATTAAATTTTGAAGAATAGTTCTCCCATACATGTCAATGAACTACTCACCAATGAAATGTGATTTGAGCAGCATTGTGATACAGGGACTCAAATATTTCACCATACTTTCCTCTCTCTGTGATTGATTTTCCAACCAACAATATTAATCTCCTGAGGTGGAGCATGTTAAATGCTCCACTGAAAATTACAGCAGGGAAAATATACAGAAATCTGACTTATAACCTCATCTCTGCCATGAACTCATTATTTGCTTTGGAAATGGCATTTAGTTTCTAAACCTCCATTTGTTCTAAATAGGTGGAGAATTTGGACTAGGAAACCCTCAATGTTGTTTTAAATTGCAACATTATTCTTAAGAAAAGTGAAAATGCTATAATGAAAAGATCACCAGTTAAATTATCTTTATCTATATTAGCTTATATTAATTGCCCAGTCACATAACTATTATGTAAATATATTTAATATGCACATAATATTTGTATTATATAGCTTAAAAATATGTTCACATAAATGAGCTTTTAAATTCCTGACATCAGCTCTGGAGAAAGAGTATATGATTTTTTTTTAACTAAATAACATTATCAACCCAATTTTACAGACAAGAAAATTAACTTGCTCAAGCCTACTCTCCTAAAAAAAGAACATTTTTATGCTAGAGTCTAAATTCCATGCTCATTCCACGGTAATAGTTAACATTAAAGGGGTTATTAAATGCTGAACAACATTTTAAGTACTTTAAAAGAAAGAGGTCATTTAATCTTCATAACAACGTCAAAGGCAAAT
This sequence comes from Neophocaena asiaeorientalis asiaeorientalis, assembly GCF_003031525.2. NCBI lineage: Eukaryota > Metazoa > Chordata > Mammalia > Artiodactyla > Phocoenidae > Neophocaena > Neophocaena asiaeorientalis. The sequence continues at coordinate 159,576 of NW_020174370.1, read as the reverse complement.
ATTGTTACTTGCATTCTACAGGTAAGAAACTAATAGATAAAGAAAATGTAATATAAATATACACACATGCACACATAGTGGAATACTATTAAGCATTAAAAAGAAGGAAACCCTGCCATTTGTGACAACTTGGATGAACCTAAAGGACATTATGCTACGTGAAAAAGCTAGACAGAGAAAGACAAATGCTATATGTTTTCACTTATATGTAGAATCTTAAAAATAATTTGAACTCATAGAAATAGAAAGGAGAGCGGTTGCCAAGAACTGGGGAGTAGGGGAAATGAAGAGATATTAGTCAAAGGATACAAGCTTTCAGTAACAAGATAAATGATTTCTGTGTATCTAATGTACAGCATGGTGATTCTAGTTCATAACACTGTATCATATACTTGATTTTACTAATAGTATGAATGTTAAGTGTTCTCAACACAAAACAAATTTATGTGAGGTGATGGATGTGTTATTTAACTTGATTTTGATAATCATTTTACAATATATACATATACCACTTGTAAACTTTAACTATATACAATTTAATTTGTCAATTATAACTCAATAAAGCTGGAAGAAAGGGGGAAGGAAAAAAGTATATATTTTTATTCATTCAACAAATATTTTCAGGGTAACTACAGTGTGTGAACAATTGCTTTAGAAATAAAAGATACAGCTCTTTAAAAATGAGCTTAGAGTCCTTCCTTTCATAAGCCATTTATTTTTTCTATAGTGCATATATTACACTAGCCAGTTGAATACACAAAGCATAGAGCTTTTGATCCTAATTTTTCTCATAATCACAAAGTCAAAGAGCCTCAAATCTCAAAGCCCAAGGGAAAAAAGTTATGTGAAATCATAATGCACATAAAATGTATGCCAAACAAAACATTGTTATTAATTCTTACAAACCTCTCTATAATATTTAAGTTATTCATTAATTCATTTAATTTATCCACAAATATTTAACAGTTGCCTACAATGTGTCAATCATTGGGATAATTGCTGAGATATAATAGTGAACATGGATGAGGTTGTCCCTGACATCACAAAGGTTACAGTATCATAGCAGAGACAGTGAATAAACATACAAAACTAAATTTTAAAATGTATTCACTGGGATTAAGAAAACAAACAAGGGGTTGTGGTGAAAGTTAATAGGAATGCTATTTTGGCAAGTAATTAAGGTAGATATATCTAACAGGGTTTATTCAATAAATTGATTTTTGACAAGACCAAGAAGACAATTCAAATGAGGAATAAATGTTTTCAAAAAATGGCACTGGAACAACTGGATTGCCACATACAAAACTATTAATTTGAACTCTTACCTTATACTACACACAAACATTAACTCAAGATGGATCAAAGACCTAAGTGTAAGAGCTAAAACTATAAAACTCTTAGAAGAATACATGTAGGTGTAAATCTTCATGACATTGGATGAGGCAAATTTTATTTAGATAAAAAATCAAAAGCAAGAGAAGGAGCCTAAAGATGGCAGAAGAGTAAGAGGTGGAGATCACCTTCCTCCCCACAAATACACCAGAAATACATCTACATGTGAAACAACCCCTACAGAACACCTACTGAATGCAGGCAGAAGACCTCAGACCACCTAAAAGGCAAGAAACTCCCCACATACCTGGATAGGGCAAAAGAAAAAAGAAACAAGAAAAGACAAAATAATAGGGATGGGACCTGCACCAGTGGGATAAAAGGTTTCCACACACTAGGAAGCCCATTCGCGGGCAGAGACTGCAGGTGTTGGAGGGGGAAAGCTTCAGAGCCACGGAGGAGAGCACAGAAACAGGGGTGCAGAGGGCAAAATGGAGAGAATTACACACAGAGGATTGGTACCGACCAGCATGCACCAGCCCGAGAAGCTTGTCTGCTCACCCGCTGGGGTGGACGGGGACTGTAAGCTGAGGCTCAGGCTTTGGAGGTCAGATCCCAGGGAAAAGACTGGGATTGGCTGCATGAACACAGTCTGAAAGGGGCTACTACATCACAGCTAGGAAGGAGGGAGTCCAGGAAAAAGTCTGGAACTGCCGAAGAGGTAAGAAACTTTTTCTTGCCTCTTTTTTTCATAGTGCGTGAAGAGAGGGGACTAAGAGCACTGCCTAAATGAGCTCCAAAGACAGGCGTGAGCCGCGGCTATCAGTGCAAACCACAGAGACAGGCATGAGATGCTAAGGCTGCTGCTGCAGCCCTCAAGAAGCCTGTGTACAAGCACAGGTAACTATCCACACCTCCCCTCCCTGGAGCCTGTGCAGCCTCTCACTGCCAGGGTCCCGTGATCCAGGGACAATTTCCCCGGGAGAACAAACAGCATGTCCAAAACCAAAGCTGAACTCCAGGAGCTGTGCGAACAAAGAAAAGAAAGAGAAATCTCTCCCAGCAGCCTCAGGAGCAGGGGATTAAATCTCCACAATCAACTTGATTTACCCTGCATCTGTGGAATACCTGAATAGACAATGATTCATTCCAAATTGAGGAGGTGGGGTTTGGGAGAAACGATATACTTTTCTCCCTTTTTCTCTTTTTGTAACTTTGTATGTGTAAGCTTCTGTGTGTGATTTTGTCTGTATAGCTTTCGTTTTACCATTTGTCTTGGATTCAGTCTGTCCTTTTTTTTTTAGCATAGTTTTTAGCACTTGCCATCAATGGTGCATTTGTTTTTTGCTTTGGTTGCTATCTCCTTTCTTTCTTTTAATTAATTTTTTAATAATTAATTTTTATTTTGATAAGCATATTTTATTTTATTTATTTGTTTATTTTTCTCTCCCTTTTTTTTGTGTTATGCAGGCCTCTCACTGTTGTGCCCACTCCCATTGAGGAGCACAGGCTCCAGACACGCAGGCTCAGTGGCCATGGCTCACAGGCCCAGCCACTCCACGGCATGTGGGATCTTCCTGGACTGGGGCACGAACTCGTGTCCCCTGCATTGGCAGGCAGACTCTCAACCACTGTGCCAACAGGGAAGCCCTTTCTCCCTTTCATTCTGAGCCATGTGGATGACAGGGTCTTGGTGGTCCAACCAGGGGTCAAAGCTTTGCCTCTGAGGTGAGAGAGCCAAATTCAGGGCATAAGTCCACAAGAGACCTACGAGCTCCAGGTAATATCAATGAAAATCTCCCAGAGATGTCCATCTGAATGCCAAGACCCAGCTCCAATCAATGACAGCAAGCTAGAGTGCTGGATACCCTATCCCAAACAGCTAGCAAGACAGGAACACAGCCAAACACATTAGCAGAGAGGCTGCCGAAAATCATAATAAGGCCACAGACACCCCAAAACACACCAGGAGATGGAGAACTTCCCAGCAGAAAGGGAAGATCCAGGCTCACCAACCAGAACACAGGCACTACTCCCCTCCACCATGAAGCCTACACAACCCACTGAACAAACCTTAGCCACTGGGGGCAGACACCAAAAATGATGGGAGCTACAAATCTGCAGTTTATGAAAAGGAGACCCCAAACAAAGTAAGATAAGCAACATGAGAAGACAGAGAAACACAGAGCATATGAAAGAGCAAGGTAAAAACCCACCAGAAATAACAAATAAAGAGGAAATAGGCAGTCAACTGGAAAATGTATTCAGAATAATGATAGTAAAGATAATCCAAAATCTTGGTAATAGAATGGAGAAAATACAAGAAACGTTTAACAAGGACCTAGAAGAAGTAAAGAGCAAACAAACAATGATGAAGAACACAATAAATGAAATTAAAAATTCTCTAGGAGGAATCAATAGCAGAATATGTGAGGCAGAAGATCGGATAAGTGACATGGAAGATAAAAAAGGGGATATAACTACTGCAGAGCAGAATAAAGAAAAAACAATGAAAATAATTGAGGACATTCTCAGAGACATCAGGGACAACATTACATGCACCAACATTTGAATTATACGGGTGCCAGAAGAAGAAGAGAAAAAGAAAGGGACTGAGAAAATATTTGAAGAGATTATAGTTGAAAACTTCCCTAATATGGGGAAGGAAATAGTTAATCAAGTCCAGGAAGCACAGGGAGTCCCATGCAGGATAAATCCAAGGAGAAACATGACAAGACACATAATAATCAAACTATCAATAATTAAATACAAATAAAACATATTAAAAGCAGCAAGGGAAAGAAGAACAAATAACATAGAAGGGAATCCCCATAACGTTAACAGCTGAATGTTCAGCAGAAACTCTGCAAGCCAGAAGAGAGTGGCAGGATATATTTAAAGTGATGAAAGGGAAAAACCTACAACTAAGATTACTCTACCCAGCAAGGATCTCATTCAGATTTGATGGAGAAATTAAAATCTTTACAGAGAAGCAAAAGCTAACAGTATTCAGCACCACCAAATAAGCTTTAAAGCAAATGCTAAAGGAACTTCTCTAGGTAGGAAACACAAGAGAAAGAAAGACCTACGAAAACTAACCAAAAACCATTAAGAAAATGTTAACAGGAACATACATATTGATAATTATCTTAAACATAAATGGATTAAATGCTCCAACCAAAAGACATAGATTGGCTGAATGGACACATAAACAAGACCCATATATGTGCTGTCTACAAGAGACCCACTTCAGACCTAGGGACACATACATACTGAAAGTGAAGTGATGGAAAAAGATATTCCATGAAAATGGAAATCAAAAGAAGGCTGGAGTAGCAATTATATATTAGTCAAAATAGAAATTAAAACAAAAATTATTAGAAGAGACAAAGAAGGACACTACATAATGATCAAGGGATCAATCCAAAAATAATATAATTCAGTTGTAAATATTTATGCACTGACCATAGGAGCACCTCAATACATAAGGCAAATACTAACAGCCATAGAAGGGGAAATCATCATAACACAATCAGAGTAGGGGACTTTAACACCCCACTTTCACCAATGGACAGATCATCCAAAATGAAAATAAATAAGGAAACACAAGCTTTAAAGGATACATTAAACAAGAGGGACTTAATTGATATTCATAGGATATTCCATCCAAAAAAACAGAATGCACTTTCTTCTCAAGTGTTCATGGAACATTCTCCAGGATAGATCATATCTTGGGTCACAAATCAAGCCTTGGTATATTTAAGAAATTTAGAATCATACCAAGTATCTTTTCTAACCACAATGCTATGATATTAGATATAAATTATAGGAAAATACCTGTAAAAATTAGAAACAAATTGAGGCTAATGAACACACTACTTACTAACCAAGAGATCACTGAAGAAATCAAAGAGGAAATAAAAAAAATACTTAGAAATAAATGACAGTGTAAACAGGATGACACAAAACCTATGGGATGCAGCAAAAGCAGTTCTATGAGGGAAGATTAGAGCAATGCAATCCTATCTTAAAAAACAAGAAGCATCTCAGATAAACAACCTAACCTTACATCTGAAGCAATTAGAGAAAGAGGAACAAAAATCCCCAAAATTAGCAGAAGGAAAGAAATCATAAGGATCAGATCAGAAATCAATGAAAATGATATGAAGGAAACAATAGCAATGATCAATAAAACTAAAAGATGGTTCTTTGAGAAGATAAAGAAAATTGATAAACCATTATCCAGACCCATCAAGCAAAACAGGGAGAAGACCCAATCAATAGAATTAGAAATAAAAAAGGAGAAGTAACAACTGCCACTGCAGAAACACAAAGGATCATGAGAGATTAGTACAAGCAAGTATATGCCAATAAAATGGACAACCTGAAAGAAATGGACAAATCCTTAGAAAGCACAACCTTCCGAGACTGAACCAAGAAGAAATAGAAAATATGAACAGACCAATCACAAATAATGAAATTGAAACTGTGATTAAAAATCTTCAAACAAAGAAAGACCAGGACCAGATGGCTTCACAGGCAAATTCTATCAAACATTTAGAGTTGAGCTAACACTTACACTTTTCAAACTCTTCCAAAATATAGCAGGTGGTGGTACACTCCCAAATTCATTCTATGAGGCTACAATCACCCTGATACCAAAACCAGAGAAAGATTTCACAAAAAAAGACAAATACAGGCTAATATCACTGATGAACATAGATGCAAAATTCCCCATCAAAATACTAGCAAACAGAGTCCAACAGCACATTAAAAGGATCATACACCATGATCAAGTGGGGTTTATCTCAGGAATGCAAGGATTCATTAATATATGCAAATCAATCAATGTGATACACCATATTAACAAATAGAAAGAGAAACACCATATGATCATCTCAATAGATGCAGAAAAATCTTTTGACAAAATTCATCACCCATTTATGATAAAACCCTCCAGAAAGTAGGCATAGAGGGAAATTTTGTCAACATAATAAATGCCAGAACTAGAACAACAAAAAAAAATCACAATTTGTGTGGAAACACAGAAGACCTCAAATAGCCAAAGTGATCTTGAGAAAGAAAACCTGAGCTTGAAGAATCAGGCTCCCTGTCTTCAAAATATACTACAAAGCTACAGTAATCCAGACACTATGGTACTGACATAAAAACAGAAATATAGATCAAAGGAACAGGATAGAAAGCCCAGAGATAAATCCATGCACATATGGTCACCTTATCTTTGATAAAGGAGGCAAGAATGTACAATGGAGAAAAGACAGCCTCTTCAATAATTGGTGCTATAAAACTGGACAGCTACATGCAAAAAATGAAATTAGAATACTCCCTAACACCATACACAAAAATAAACTCAAAATGGATTAAAACCTAAATGTAAGGACAGACGCTATCAAATTTTAGAGGAAATCATAGGCAGAACACTCTATGACATAAATCACAGAAAGATCCTTTTTGACCCACCTCCTAGAGAAATGGAAATAAAAACAAAAATAAACAAATGGGACCTAATGTAATTTAAAAGCTTTTGCACAGCAAAGGAAAGCATAAACAAGAAGAAAAGACAACCCTCACAATGGGAGAAAATATTTGCAAATGAAGCAACTGACAAAGGATTAATCACCAAAATATACAAGCAGCTCATACCTCTCAATATCAAAATAACAAAAAACCTAAACCAAAAAAGCACAGAAGACCTAAATAGACATTTCTTCAAAGAAGATACACAGATTGCTAACAATGCTTAACATTAATCATTACAGAAATGCAAATCAAAACTAAAATGAGATATCATCTCACAACAGTCACAATGGCCATTATCAAAAATCTACAAACAATAAAGGCTGGAGAGGGTGTGGAGAAAAGGTAACCCTTTTGCAGTTCTGGTGGGAATGTAAATTGATACAGCCACTATGGAGAACAGCATCGAGGTTCCTTCAAAATCTTAAAAACGGAACTACCATATGACCCAGCAATCCCACTACTGGTCATATACCCTGAGAAAACCAAAATTCAAAAAGTGTCATGTACCAAAATGTTCATTGCAGCTCTATTTACAAGAGCCAGGACATGGAAGCAACCTAAGTGTCCATCAACAGATGAATGGATAAAGTAGATGTGGCACACGTATACAGTGGAATATTACTCAGCCATCAAAAGGAGTGAAACTGAGTTATTTGTAGTGAGGTGGATTGACCTAGAGACTGTCATATAGAGTGAAGTAAGTCAGAAAGAGAAAAACAAATACCGTATGCTAACACATATATATGGAATCTAAAAAAAAAAAAAAAAAGAAAAAGGTCAGAAGAAACTAGGGACAAGACAGGAATAAAGATGCAGACCTCTTAGAGAATGGACTTGAAGATACAGGGAGGGGGAAGGGTAAGCTGGGACAAGGTGAGAGAATGGCATGGACATATATACACTAACAAACATAAAATACATAGCTAGTGGGAAGCAGCCGCATAGCACAGGGAGATCAGCTCGGTGCTTTGTTACCACCTAGAGGGGTGGGTGGGAGGGAGGGAGATACAAGAGGGAAGAGATATGGCGATATATGTATATGTATAGCTGATTTGTTATAAAGCAGAAACTAACACACCATTGTAAAGCAATTATACTCCAATAAAGATGTTAAAAAAAAAAGAAAAACAAAAGAGGATAACAAAAAAAAGCAAAAGTAAGAAAGGAAGATAAAAAGAATTTCATCAAAATTTAAAATTTTGTACTCCAAATCATACCATGAATTTAAAAGGCAGCCAATCTCATGGGAGAAAATTTTGCAAATCATATATCTGATAAGATAATTGTATACAGAATAGATAAAGAACACTTACAGTTCAATAATAAAAGGCTGATAAGCAATTAAATGACAATTTAAATTGGGGAAATAATTTGAACAGATGTTTTTTCAGTGAAGGTATACAAATTGTCAATAAGCACCTGAAGAGATACTCATCATCATTAATGATTAGGGAAATGCAAATCTAATCTACAGTGAGAAACTATGGCACATGCACTAGAATGACTAACATCAAAAATACAGGCAGTAACAAGTGTTAGATTAGATGTGGAGAATTGGAACACTTATGCATTGCTTATAGGAATGTGAAATGTTGTAAAGTCACTTTGGAAAACAGTCTGGCAGTTCCTCACAATTTAAACATAGAGTTATCATGTAGCCGATTAATTGTACTTCTAGATATATACCAAAATAATTGGAAACATGTCTACAGAAAAACTTTCACATGAATGCTCATGGGAGCATTATTCTAAGGGCCACAACTTGGAAAGTATCCAATGTCCATCACCTGACCAATGGATAAACAAAATATGATTAATCCATGTCATGGAATATTATTAATCCTTAAAAAGAATGAAATACTGATACATGCTGCAACATGGATGAACATTGAAAATATTGTGATAAGTGAAAAAAGCCAGAATAGGGCATTTCATGATAATATTTATATAAAATATCCAGAGAAGTAAAATCAATAAGCATAAATTATATAAGTGGTTTTCAATTATTAGCTGAGAATAAGAGGAAATGGAAAATAATTGCTAATAGATACAGGGCTTTGTGGGGGATGATGAAAACATTCTGAAACGGATATTGGTGATGGTGGAACAATTTAGAATCTTCTAAAATCCACAGAATTTTACACTTTACAAGTGCTAATTTTATGGCATATGAATTACACCTAAATAAATCTGTTATTTAAATAATGCCAAAAGACAGAGAGAATATTACTGTAGCTGTGACCCACAGATCATATACCACACTTGTAACAGCCACTGCTACTACTGCCAATGTTGTTTTTTGACACCCATGAAATTGGTAATTAGCCACTGAAAATCTGAGTCCAACCACTGGAATTCCTTCTCAGTCTTTACACATCCATGACTTTGTTTGCCAGCATATATATGGTAATAGGAAGAAGCATCTATCTCCTTTCTGCCTTCCTATTTTCACAAGATTGCTTGTAATTGGTGAAGCCTCATTCTCCTCAGGAGTAAAAGAAAAGAAATCTAAGGTATGTAGCTTTCTGTTTTGTTTTGGTCTGCTTTCCAAACTCTGCACTACAGGAAGCTAAGGGCAGATTATTAGTTGAGTGATCCAGTACCAAGTAACTCACCATAGAATACCTCTCCCAAAGTATGGCATTTAAGCTACAACATCAATAATAAGGGACCACACATTAGCCAAGTAAAAATCCATGGGAAGCATTATAGGTAGTGGGAGTAACATGTATGAGAATCCTGAATTGAGAGACTACTTGTCTTCTTGAGTTCAGAAAGAAAGGCTTTCTATCTCTGTCTCTTTTTATGTTACCATACAAAGATATTATATAGTTATTGACTATATACCACACAATGTACATTACATATCTTTGACTCATTTATTTTGCAGCTGGAAGTTTGTATCTCTTAATAACACTCACCTATTTCTTTCTTCCTTCCACCACCCTCCAATATGGAACTCACCTGTTGGTTCTCTGTATCTATAACCCTGCTTCTATTTTGTTATGTTTGTTCATTTGTTTTGCTTTTAGATTCAACATGTAAGTGAAATAATACAGTATTTTTCTTTCTCTGTTTGACTTATTTCACTTAGCATATTACCCACTAGTCCTATCCATCTATGTTGTATCAAATGGCAAGATTTCATTCTTTTATATGGCTCAGTAATATTAATATTCCATTATATATATATATATATAACACATCTTCTTTATATATAAAGAAGATATGATGTATCTTCTTTATTTATAAATATATATATATATTTCTCACAACTTCTTTAGCCATTCATTTATTTATGGGCGCTTGGGATGCTTCCATATCTTGGCTATTGTAAATAATGCTTCAATGTACATAGGGATGCATATATCCTTTCTAATTAGTGTTTTTGTTTTCTTCACATAAGTACCCAGGGGAGAAATTTCTGGATCATATGGTAGTTCTATTTTTAATTTTTTGAGGAATCTTTTTATTGTTTTCCATGGTGGCTGTACTAATTTACATTCCTACTAACAGTGCGCAAGGGTTCCCTTTCCTTCACATCCTTGCCAACACTTGCTTTTTTTGGTCTTTTTGATAATAGCCACTCTAACAGATGTGAGGTGATATCTCATTGTAGTTTTGATTTGTATTCCCCTGATGATTAATGATGTTGAGCATCTTTACATGTGCCTGTTGGTCACTGAATGTCTTCTTTGGAAAATTTTTATTCAGGTCTCCTGCAGATATTTTAATTGGGTTGTTTGCCTTTTTGATGTTGAGTTATTTGATTTTTTTGTTTTGACTATTAACCCTTTTTCAGATATATTATTTGCAAGTATCTTTTCCCATACAGTAGATGGCCTTTTTGTTTTATTGATATTTTTCTTAGCTGTGCAACAGGTTTTTAGCTTTATATTTTCCCATTTGTTTATTTTTGCTTTTGTTTCCTTTGCTTTAGGAGATATATCCAAATATATATTACTAAGATCATTGTCAGAGTACATACTGCCTATGTTTTCTTCTAGAAGTTTTATGATTTAACGTCTTATATCTAATTCTTCAATCCATTTTGTATTTACTTTTGTGAGTGATGTGAAAGAATTGTCCAGTTTGATTCTTCTGCATGTAGCTGTTTAGTTTTCCTAACTCCATTTATTGAAGGTTTATTGAGACTGTCTTTTCCTCATGGTATATTCTTGCCTCCTTTGTTGTAGATTAATTAACTATATAAGTGTGGGTTCATTTCTGGGCCTCTATTCTGTTCCATTGATATATGTGTCTGTTTTTGTGCCAGTACCATATGGCTTTGATTACTTTAGCTTTGTAAATAGTACAGTTTAAAATATGGGAGTACATCTCCAGCTTTGTTCTTCTTCTCAAGATTGTTTTGACTACTCAGTATCTTTTGTGTTTCCACACAAATTATAGAATATTTTGTTCTAGTTCTGTGAAAAATGACACTTGTATTTTGATAGGGATTGCATTGAATCTGTAGATTACCTAAGGTACTATGGTCATTTTAATGATAATAATTCTTCCAATTCAGGAACACAGAATATCTTTCCATCTGTTTGTGTTGTCTTCAATTTATTTTGCCTGTGTCACAGATTTCTGAGTACAAGTCTTTTACCTCCATAGTTAGGTTTATCCCTAAATTTTTTGTTTTTGTTGCAACTGTAAATGGGATTGTTTTCTTAATTTCTCTTTCTGATAGTTTGTAGATGGATAGAAATGCAGTCCATTTCTCTATACTAATTTTGTCTCATTCAAATTACCAAATTCATTGATGAGCTCTAGTAATTTTTTGGTGGTGTCTTGAGGATTTTCTATGTATAGTATTTTTTTAACATCTTTATTGGAGTATAATTGCTTTGCAATGGTGTGTTACTTTCTGCTTTATAACAAAGTGAATCAGTTATACATATACATATGTCCCCACATCTCTTCCCTCTTGCATCTCCCTCCCTCACACCCTCCCTATCCCACACCTTTAGGTGGTCACAAAGCACTGAGCTGATATCCCTGTGCTATGTGGCTGCTTCCCACTAGCTATCTATTTTACATTTGCTAGTGTACATATGTCCATGTCACTCTCTCACTTTGTCCCAGCTTACCCTTCCCCCTCTCTGTATCCTCAAGTCCATTCTCTAATCGGTCTTCATCTTTATTCCCATCTTGCCCCTAGGTTCTTCTGACCAGTTTCTTTCTTTTTTTTTTTTTCAGATTCCATATATATGTGTTAGCATACAGTATTTGTTTCTCTCTTTCTGACTTACTTCATTCTGTATGACAATCTTTAGGTCCATCCACCTCACTACAAATAACTCAGTTTCATTCTTTTTGATGGCTGAGTAATATTTCATTGTATATATGTGCCACATCTTCTTTATCCATTCATCTGTTGATGGACACAGGTTGTTTCTATGTCCTGGCTATTGTAAATAGAGCTGCAATGAACATTTTGGTACATGACACTTTTTGAATTTTGGTTTTCTCAGGGTATATGCCCAGTAGTGGGATTGCTGGGTTGTATGGTAGTTTTAGTTTTAAGTTTTTGAAGGAACCTCCATACTATTCTCCATAGTGGCTGTATCAATTTACATTCCTACCAAAAGTGCAAGAGGGTTACCTTTTCTCCACACCCTCTCCAGCCTTTATTGTTTGTAGATTTTTGATGATGGCTGTTGTGACTGGTGTGAGATGTTATCTCATTGCAGTTTTGATTTACATTTCTGTAATGATTAATGTTGTTAAGCATTGTTTCATGTGTTTGTTGGCAATCTGTATATCTTCTTTGGAGAAATCTCTGTTTAGGTCTTCTGCCCATATTTGGATTGGGTTGTTTTTTTTTTTGATATTGAGCTGTATATGTTGCTCGTATGTTTTAGAGATTAATCCTTTGTTAGTTGCTTCATTTGCAAATATTTTCTCCCATTCTGAGGGCTGTCTTTTTGTCTTGTTTATGTATAGTATTATGTCTTCTGCAAACAGTGATAGTTTTACCTCTTCCTTTCCAATTGGGATTCCTTTTATTACTTTTCCTTGTCTGATTACTCTGGCTATGACTTCCAGTACTATGTTGAATAAAAGTGGTGAGTATAGGCATCCTTTTCTTCTTCCTGATCTTAGAAGAAATGCTTTCAGATTTTCACCATCGAGTATGTTAGCTGTGAGCTTGTAATACATGGCCGTTTCTTGTGTGGAGGTATGTTCCTTATATACACACATGTTAAGAGTTTTATCATAAATGGAGATTGAAACTTGTCAAAATTTTTCATTTATGTCTGCTCTGATTTTTATGATTTCTTTCTTTCTAGTAAATTTGGGTCTTCTTTTATACTTCATTTAGGTGTAAGGTTAGGTTTATTATTTGAGTTTAATTTTTTCTTGTTTCCTGACATAGGCTTTTATTGCTATAAACTTCCTTCTTAGAACATCTTTTCTGCATCACATATATTTTGGATCACTGTGTTTTTCTCTTCATTTGTCTCCAGGTATTTTTGAATTTCTTCTTTGGTTTCTTCAGTGATCCACTTGTTGTTTAGTGGCATATTGTTTATCCTCCACTTGTTCGTGGTTTTATGTTTTTTTTTTCTTGTGGTTGATTTCTAGTCTCATAATATTGTGGTCAGAAAAATATGCTTGATATGATTTCAGCTTTCTTAAATTTACTGAGACATGTTTTGTGACCTAGCAAGTGATCTATCCTGGAGAATGTTCCATGTGCACTTGAAAAGAACATATATTCCGCTGACTTTGGATGGAATACTCCCTCTCTCTGTCTCTGTCTCTGTCTCTCTCTGTATATATACACATATATATAAACGACATCTGGTATATGTTGTTTAAGTCAGTGTTCCCTTATTGATTTTCTCTCTGGATGATCTCTCCATTGATGTAAGTATTAATGTACCCGATTATTATTGTGTTCCTGTCAGTTTCTCCCTTTATGTCTGTTAATATTTGCTTTACATATTTACATGCTCCTATGTTGCATGCATATATACTTAAAATCGTATATTATTCCTGGATTTAACCCTTAATCATTATGTAATATTCTCCTTTGTCTCTTGTTACAGTCTTTGTTTTAAAGTCTATTTAGTCTAACATAAGTATTGCTACCTTGGCTTTCTTTTCTTTTCCTTTTACATGCAATACATTTTTTTCCATCCCCTCACTTTCAGGTGGTGTGTTTCTTAAGATCTTAAGTGAGTTCCTTATAAGCAGTATATATATACATATATGAGATTGGTTTTTGTATCCATTCTGCTACTCTATGTCTGTTGATTGGAGAACTTATTTCATTTAACTTAAAGTGAAAGTTGATAGGTATGTACTTATTGCAGTTTTGTTCATTGTTTTTTGTCATTTTTATAATTCTTTTTTGTTCCTTTCTTCATCTTTTGTCCTTTCCCCTTGAGATTTTATGACTCTAGTGTTATGCTTGGTTTCCCTTTTCTTTTGTTTGTGAGTGTAGTACAGATATTTTAAAAATATTTATTTATTTATTTATTTATTTATTTATTTATTTTGGCTGTGCTGGGTCTTAGTTGCGGTACATGGGATCTTCATTTTGGCATGTGTGCTTCTTAGGTGTGGCATAAGGACTTATAGTTGCAGCATGCATGCGGGATCTAGTTCCCTGACCAAGGATCAAACCCGGGCCCCCTGCATTGGGAGCATGGAGTCTTACCCACTGAACCACCAGGGAAATCCCTATTGTAGATTTTTGGTTTGTGCTTAACATGAGGTTTATATATAGCAATATATATGCATATGTATTATTTTAATTTGCAGATCTGTTAAGTTGAAACACATTTTAACAACCCCGCATTTTTACTCTCCCCTCACATGTTTACTCTTTTTTGACATGATATTTTAAATCTTTTTTGTATCTCCCTTAACTACTTATTGTGGATATAGATGAACTTACTGCTTTTGTCTTTTAACTTTCCTACTTTATACATGGTTGAGTTACTATCTTTACTGTATATTTGCTGTTATAAATGAGATTTTTTTTTTCCTTTTGTAATTTCCATGTTTCTATTTGTGGCCTTTTCTTTTTCACTTAGAGAAGTCCCTTTAACATCTCTTGTAAAATTGGTTTGGTGGTGCAAACTCTTTTAGCTTTTGATTGTCTGTAAAACTTTTGATCTCTCCCTCAAATCTAAATGAAAGTCTTGCTGGGTAGAGTATTCTTAGTTGTAGGTTTTTCCCTTGCATCACTTAAAATATATTGTGTCACTCCCTTCTGGCCTGCAGAATTTCTGCTGAAAAGTCAGCTGATAGCCTTATGTGAGTTGCCTTTTACATAAATTGTTGTTTTTCCCTTGCTACATTAAACATTCTCTCTCTTCAATTTTTGTCATTTTATTTACAATTCGTCTTGGTGTGTTTCTCTTTCGGTTTATCCTACTTGGGACTCTATGTGCTTCCAGGAATTGAATGTCTGTTTCCTTTCTCAGGTTATGGAAGTTTACAGCTATTATATCTTCAAATGTGTTCTCTGCCCATTTTTCTCTCTCCTCCTTCTGGGATCCCTATGACATGAATGTTAGTACTCCTGATGCTGTCTCAGAGGTCTCTTAAACTGTCCTTATTTCTTTTTATAATTGTTTTTGTTTGTCTGTTCAGCTCTAGCCATTTCAACTACTCTGCCTTATAGCTTGTTGATTCATTTCTCTGTATCATCTAGTCTCTTGATTCCTTCTAGAGTATTTTTTATTTCACTTATTTTATTCTTCATTTCTGGTTCTCCTTTATATATTTTAACTCTTTGTTTAAAACTTCTAACTTTTCACAATTTTCATCCAATCTTCTTCTGAGTTCTTTGAACATCTTTACAATAATTGCATTGAACTTTTTATCTGATGTATTGCCTATCTCCACTTCATTTAGTTCTTCTGAGGTCTTATTGTGTTTCTTCATTTGGAACATATACCTCTGCCACCTAATTTTGCTTAATTTGCTGTTTTTAGTTCTATGTATTTGGTAGGTTAATTATGTTTCTCATCCTTTGATAAGTGTTTTTTTGTAGGATACATGTTATGCATACCAGCAGTATACTTGCCTCTGGTTGCCAGAGCTTTATTCTCTAGTGGTGCCCCCTAATTGGGCTATATGGGTCCTGCTGTTGTAGTGAACTCGTAACTGTGGGTTTTCTGGTAGTCATGGCTAGACCCTGGTCCAGTTGGTTGCCTGGAAATGCCCTGTGTAGGGACTGCTGACCACTAGTGAGTGGGGCTGTGTCACGAAGCTGCTGGCTGTGGGGCCCCAGGGAGTCCTGGGTCTAGTGCTTCCCCACTGGTGGGTGGAAACAGATTCTGGAGTGAGTGGATTGGGGTTAGGATCCCAGCATCTAGTGTTGGACTTTTGCTGGGTGGGGATGGTTCCTGACACAGGTGGCTGCAGTGTGTGGGGTGTTCCCAAAGTTGGTGTTTGTCCACTGGTGAATGAGACTGGATCCTGGGGTAGCTGGCTGAGTAGTCCAAGGTGTGTCACAGCTGGTGTCAGCCTGCTGGTGGGCAGCACCCTGGGCCAAGAGGTCCAAAGTTAGTGCTGGCTCACTGGTTGGTTGAGCTGCATTCCTGGGTCTCTGGCTACTGGACCCTCAGTTTTCCAGAACTGGTCTTGGGCCACTGCTGTGGGGCCATTACTAATACAGTGGCTGTGGAGCCTCGGTGTCCCAGGGCTGATGCTGGCTTGATGGTGTGTAAGCTGGGTCTTGATATGTCAGTCTGTGGGGCTGCAGTGGTCCTGGGGCTGGTGTCTGTCAGATGGTAGGTAAGATTGGAGTCAAGCAGATCCTGGGGCTGGTTGCTGCCCATTAGTAGGTGAAGCCATGTACTGAGGCTAGTGTTAGTTCACTGGTGGGTAGAGCTAGTCCTGGGGTTTCTGGCTTCAGGTGCCCGGGAGTCCCAGATTGGGTGTTTTGGTCCACTGGTGTGTGGGGCTGGGACCCACAGGGTCCTGGGGCAGATACCTATTTACTGGCTGGTGAGGCTGGTCCTAGGGCTACTGCCATCTCTTTGGTGGGTGGAACTGAATCCCAACATCTTTGGTTGTAGGGCCCTGGGGATCCTCAGGCTAGTGCTGGTGCACTGGTGTGTGGGGACAATTCCTGGGCTCTGGTGGAAAGAGCTGGGTCCTGTAGCAACTGTAGGTTAGGGAAATCTTAAAGTAGCAGGCCTGCTGGTGGGTGGAGTTGTGTCTCCACCCACCTGGTTGCTTGGCCTGAGGTGTCCCAGTACTGGTGCCAAAGACTGGTGGGAAATAATGTCATTTGCAGCAACATAGATAGACCTAGAGATTATCATACTAAGTGAAGCAAATCAGACAGAGAGAAACAAATATCATATGATATCACATATATGTGCAATCTAAAAATATATATACAAATGAACTTATTTACAAAACAGAAACAGGCTCACAGACTTTGAAAACAAACTTATGGTTACCAAAGGAAAAATGTGGGATGGGAGGGATAAATTAAGAATTTAGGGTTAACATATATACAGTACTATATATAAAATAGATAATCAACAAAGACCTACTGCATAGCATGGGGAACTCTACTCAATTCTGTAATAGCCTATATGGGAAAAGAATCTGAAAAAAAATGTATATATGTATATGTATAACTGAATCATTTTGCTGTACACCTGAAACTGACACACTATTGTAAATCAACTATACTCCAATATAAAATAAAAACTAAAGTAAAAAAATTAATTTAAAAAGGCTTTGTGAAACATGTGGGAAAATATAATAGACTGGTGGGCAGGCCTGGGTCCCAGTGTTAATAAGCTAGAGGGAAGATTCCAAAATGGGGCTTGCCAGCATCAGTGTCCACATGGTAGTCCAACCTCTCAAAACTGGATGCTGTCAGTGTGTTTCTAGGTTGAGCTCCAGTTGTCTCCTGCCTCTCTGAGAGACCTCTAAAGTGGTCTGACCAAAGTTTCTTTCAAATTACTGCTTCTGCCATGCATCCTGGAACACGTGAGATTTTGTGTGTGTCCTTTAACAGTGAAGTATCTATTTACCACAGCCCTCTGGCTCTCCTGAAATTAAGTCCTGGTGGCCTTCATAGCCAAATGTTTGGAATTTCTCTTTCCACCATAGGACTTCCTGGCTGTGGAGCCCAATGTGGGATTTGGGATACTCACTCCTTGGGGTGAACCTCTGCAACTGTAATTATCCTCCTGTTTGTGGGTTGCCAACTTGGGTTACAGCCTTTACTATACAGTGTCTCTGTCCCTTCTACCCATCTCATTGTGGTTCCTTCTTTATATATTTAGTAGCAGAAGATCTTTTCTGTTATTCTTCCAGTTTTTCTCATCAACTGTTGCTTTGTTAATAGTTGTAATTTTGGTGTGCTCATGGGAGGAGGTGAGCTCTAGCCCTTCCTATTCTGCCATCTTGTTTACTCACCTTTATCTCTCTTTTAATAGTCATTGCATACATATATTTCCTCTCTTTGTTTCTTTGTGCTGTATTCTAGAAAATTTCTTCTGACCTATCTTCAAGTCTACTAAGGGCATCTTCAGCTATGCCAAATATGTTTGAAATTAATCCACTGATTTTAAACATTTCTGATATTGCATATATTTTTTCCTACCAGAGTTCTACCTGTTGTGCTTTCAAATATCTAGGTCATTTAAAAAGATCTCATTCTTTGTAGCATTTTATTTTGTTAGCATAAGTTATAATATTTGTTTATAGTCTGTCTAATAAATTAAATATTTGAAGAATTTATGTCTGTTTTTGTTTGTTGCCTATTATTTTTGTTGGTCCTATTTCTTGGTACTTTCTTTTCTTACATGTGTGTTTATTTTTGAATGGGTGATGCTTTTTGTTCTTGAAAATTAGTCCTAAGGATTTGAGGTCTAGAACAAAATTCCTTCCTCCCAAGAGGATTTATGGTTACTTCCATCATGTGCCTAAGGATACAAAACTCAGGATCACTTTATACTATAATCACAGCCTGAGATTTTTGGACCCACTTTGGTGATGTGAATTTAGGCTATAAATTTACAGGAGTGCTAACTTGTATTTATAACTTCTCAGGGATGCCCTCTAACAAACCTTGTCAACCTGCTCACCTGGGTACCAAGGGAAAAAATTTTGTGTTCCTCTGGGGAGTGGGTAATAGGTTAATGTCTAGGGAACTTTTACTCCCAAAGCATAGATTTTTGGAATTTGGATTTTTATTTGGAAATGGTTTGCACATTAGACCCTATAAAATAGGGAAATGCTGGAGTTTCATCTCTCTTAGAAGCTCAAGTTCATCAGAGAAGTCAAATCCCTCAGAGAAAAAATTAGTTTCAGTGTTTTACTTTTTCTGGGTTCTCACTGTGAATATATTTAGGCCTTTTAATTCCTTATTATCTTGCTGCTCCTTAATACTTTTAAGATTTTTGAAATGTATTTTATTTAAGCACTTTGAGAGAGTATTTCAAGGATCCTTAGCTTTCAGAATAACATAGCTTATCATCCACCTCATCTAACTCTGTATTAACTCTGTATTTAAATATATATTGAATCATATAACCTATAATTCACTATTGTAATACTTCTTATAAAGTCAACTACCAAATACTGACTTTAAGAAAATATAGGAAAGTAATGTCTCTTGACTGTTTCAAACCACAGCTTTATCCTATTGAGGTCTTCATCCAAGTTTGATGAAAGTGACACTTGCTTCTTTTAAAATCTCTCTGAATATTATCTCAAGGTGTTAAGGACCCCTCAGATCCATTCTCTTCAAAGCAATTTGTGTGATCTTCCAAAATCTAATTTCTAATCATGTCATTACTCTGCTTGTAACCCATTATTGCCTTCTCATTGCTCTTTGGATAAAATTCAAATTAATAATTGACCATGGCTTTCCAAGACATGCATGATCTCAGAATTAGGTTGTCTCTCTTCTACCACCTCTCCATTTTACTTGCCATGTTCCAGGCACTTCCCTTTTCTCTATGGAAATGTCTTTTTTGTCTTAGGGTCATCACAAATACTATTTCCTTTGCTTCCTGTAGCAATTTCCTCCTCCTTCATCTGACTAATTCCGATTTATCCCTTAGGTCTCAGCTCAAATGTCACTTCACCAGAGAAGCCTTCCTTCACTACTCCAATCTGAATTATATCTACGATTACATGTTTTCATGTAACTGTGTAATTTTCCTTCATCAAACACAATTAAATAATTATTTAGATAACAGTTTAATGTCTATCTTCTCTGCCAGTCTATACGTTTCTTGATGTTAGGAACTCGGATTTTTATTCATGAGTAAATTCAGATCAATTTGATTGTTCAATTTATTGCACATCACCTTATCTGTGATTACTCCCTTTCATAGGATAATACTGAAATTGTTCATAGTAAGTTTTAGAATTCATTTGTTAGAATTCTCTTAACTCCTCTGAACTCAGCCAGAGCAAGAAGCTACATTGACAGCATAATCTCAGTGCACTTTGGTGATTTGATTCTCTCCACTCATAAAGAAAATAATTTGTACTTCTGTTTTGTAGTTATAAAATTTTTTTGCAGTAAAGAGCAGTTCTTATAAAAGTCTTAGCTTTGATATTGATATCTGAAACTTCCACAAACTGTTGCAGGAAAAAAGTTTTCCACAAACATTTTGGAAAAACCTGTTTCTCTTACACCATGTAATGTATATTGAATACTATTTCTGAAGAGCAATACAGGTAGCTTCATGACAACAAGACTCTATTACTGGGAGTTGGGGCAAAGATGGCAGAGTAGAAAGACACTAAGCTCATCTCCTCACATGAAAACACCAAAATAATAACTATCAGTTGAACAACGATCCATGAAAAAGACTGGAAACTACCAGAAAATATCTATAACTAAAGACATAAAGAAGGAACAACATCAAGATGGGTAGAAGGGGTGGGATTGCAATATGGTCAAGTTCCAAAACCCCAAGTGAAAATATAAAAAAATAATTACACTGCAGATCTTTGGGAGAAGATGACGGAAGAGTAACATGCAGAGATCACCTTCATCCCCACAGATACAACAGAAATAGATCCACATGTGGAACAACTCCTACAGAACACCTACTGAACGCTGGCAGAACACCTCAGACCTCCCAAAAGGCAAGAAACTCCCCATGTACCTGGGTAGGGCAAAAGAAAAAAGAATAAACAGAGACAAAAGAATAGAGATGGGACCTGCACCAGTGGGAGGGAGCCGTGAAGGAGGAAAGGTTTCCACACAATATGAAGCCCCTTCATGGGTGGAGACTGTGGGTGGTAAAGGGGGGAAACTTCAGAGCCATGGAGGAGAGCACAGCAACAGGGGTGCGGAAGGCAGAGCGGAGATTCCCGCACAGAGGATCAGTGCTGAACAGCACTCACCAGCCCAAGAGGCTGGTCTGCTCACACGCTGGGGGGTCAAGGCTGGGAGCTGAGGCTCGGGCTTCGGTCAGAGTGCAGGGAGAGGATTGTGGTTGACGGCAGGAACACAGCCTGCAGAGGGTTAGTGCACCACGGCTCCCCAGGAGGGAGTCCGGGGAAAAGACTGGACATGCCAAAGAGTCAAGAGAAGTTTTCTTCCCTCTTTGTTTCCTGGTGTACAAGGAGAGGGGATTAAGAGCGCTGCTTAAAGGAGCTCCAGACACGGGTGCGAGCCACGGCTAACAGCGCAGACCCCAGAGACAGGCATGAGACGCTAAGGCTACTGCTGCCGCCACCAAGAAACATGTGTGCAAGCACAGGATACTATCCACACAACCCTTCTGGGGATCCTGTGCAGCCCGTCACTGCCAGGGTCCCGGGATCCAGTTACAAATTCCCCAGGAGAACACAAGGTGCACCTCAGGCTGCTGCAATGTCGCGCCGGGCTCTGCTACCGCAGGTTCACCCCGCATCCTCACACCTCCCTCTCCCGGGCCTGAGTAAGCCAGAGTCCCCGAAATAGCTGCTCCTTTAACCCCGACTTGTCTGAGCGAAGAACAGACGCCTTCCAGCGACCTACACGCAGAGGCAGGGCCAAATCCAAAGCTGAGCCCCAGGAGCTGTGCGAAAAAAGAAGAGAAAAGGAAATCTCCCCCAGCAGCCTCAGAAGCAGTGATTAAAGCTCCACAATGAACCTGATGTACCCTGCAGCTGTGGAATACATGAATAGACAACGAATGATCCCAAATTGAGGAGGTGAATTTTGAGAGCAAGATTTATTATTTTTTCCAGTTTTCGTCTATTTTTGAGTGTTTATGTGTATGCTTCTATGTGAGAATTTGTCTGTATAGCTTTGCTTTCACCATTTCTCCTAGGGTTCTATCTGTCCTTTTCTTTTTTTTTTTTGCTCTTGATTTTTAAAAAATATTTTTTCTTAAAAAATATTTTTTTCTATCTTAATAACTTTATTTTATTTTCTTACTTTATTGTATCTTCTTTCATTCATTCATTCTTTTTTTCCTTCCTTCCTTGTTTCTTTCTTTCTTACTACTTTTTCTCCCTTTTATTCTAAGCCATGTGCATGAAAGGGCCTTGGTGCTGCAACCAGGAGTCAGTACAGTGACTCTGAGGTGGGAGAGCCAAATTCAGGACACTGGTCCACAAGAGACCTCCCAGCTCCACATAAAATCAAATGTCGAAAATCTTCCAGAGATCTCCATCTCAACACCAGCACACAGCTTCACTCAACGACCAGCAAGCTACAGTGCTGGACAACCTATGACAAACAACAAGCAAGAGAGGAACACAACACCACCCTTTAGAAGAGAGGTTGCCTAAAATAATAATGAGTCCACAGACACCCCAAAACACACCAACATTCATGGACCTGCCCACCACAAAGACAATATCTAGCAGCACCCACCAGAACACAGGCACTAGTCTCCTCCACCAGGAACCCTACACAACCCACTGAACCAACTTTAGCCACTGGGGACAGACACCAAAAACAATGGGAACTACGAACCTGCAGACTGCAAAAAGGAGACCCCAAACACAGGAAGTTAAGCAAAATGAGAAGACAGAAAAACACACAGCAGATGAAGGAGCAACATAAAAAAACACCAGACCCAACAAATGAAGAGGAAATAGGTAGTCTACCTGAGAAAGAATTCAGAATAATGATATTAAAGATGATCCAAAATGTTGGAAATATAATAGACAGAATGCAAGAAACATTTAACAAGGATCTATAAGAACTAAAGAGGAAACTAGCAATGATGAACAGCACAATAAATGAAATTAAAAATACTCTAGAAGAGATCAATAGCAGAATAACTGAGGCAGAAGAACGGATAAGTGACCTGGAAGATAACATAGTGGAAATAACAACTGCAGAGCAGAATAAAGAAAAAACATGTCTCAGAGTCCTCTGGGACATCATTAAATGCACCAACATTCGAATTATAGGGGTTCCAGAAGAAGAATAGAAAAACAAAGGGACTGAGAAAATATTTGAAGAGATTATAGTTGAAAACTTCCCTAATATGGGAAAGGAAATAGTTAATCAAGTCCAGGAAGCACAGAGAGTCCCATACGGGAAAAATCCAAGGAGACACATGCCAAGACACATATTAATCAAACTGTCAAAAATTAAATACAAAGGAAACATATTAAAGGTTGCAAGGGAAAAACAACAAATAAAACACAAGGGAAACCCCATAAGGTTAACAGCTGATCTTTCAGCAAAAGCTCTGCAAGCCAGAAGGGACTGGCAGGACATATTTAAAGTGATAAAGGAGAAAAAACTGCAACCAAGATTATTATAACCAGCAAGGATCTCATTCAGATTTGATGGAGAAATTAAAACCTTTACAAACAAGCAAAAGCTGAAGAGTTCAGCACCACCAAACCAGCTTTACATCAAATGCTATAGGAACTTCTCTAGGCAGGAAACATAAGAGAAGGAAAAGCCCTACAATATCAAACACAAAACAATTAAAAAAATGGGAATAGGAACATACATATCGATAATTACCTTAAATGTAAATGGACTAAATGCTCCCACCAAAAGACACAGAATGCAGAATTGATAAAAAAAACAAGTTCCATATATATGCTGTCTACAAGAGACGCACCTCAGACCTAGAGACACATATAGACTGAAAGTAAGGGGATGGAAAAAGATATTCCATGCAAATGGAAACCAAAAGAAAGCTGGAGTAGCAATTCTCATATCAGACAAAATAGACTTTAAAATAAACACTATTAGAAGAGACAAAGAAGAACACTACATTATGTTCAAGTGATTGAACCAAGAAAAAGATATAACAATTGTAAATATTTACATCCAACACAGGAGTACCTCAGTACATAAGGAAAATGCTAGCAGCCATGAAAGGGAAAATCAACAGTAACACACTCATAATAGGAGAATTTAACATCCCACTTTCACCAATGGACAGATCATCCAAAATGAAAATAAATAAGGGAACACAAGCTTTAAATGATATATTAAACAAGATGGGCTAAATTGATATTTATAGGACATTCCATCCAAAAACAACAGAGTATACATTTTTCTCAAGTGTTCATGGAATATTCTCCAAGATAGATCGTATCTTGGGTCACAAATCAAGCCTTGGTTGCAGCAAAAGCAGTTCTAAGAGGGAAGTTTGTAGCACTACAAACCTACCTTAAGAAACAGGAAACACCTCAAATAAACAAACTAAACTTGCACCTAAAGCAATTAGAGAGAGAAGGACAAAAAAAACCAAAATTAGCAGAAGGAAAGAAATCATAAAGATTAGATAAGATTAGAAATAAAAGAAAAAGAAATGAAGGAAACAATAGCAAAGATCCGGAAAAATAAAATCTGGCTCTTTGAGAAGATATGAGATTAGATCACTCCCTAAAACCATACACAAAAATAAGCACAAAATGGATTAAAGAATTAAATGTAAGGCCAGAAGTTATCCAACTCTTAGAGGAAAACATAAGCAGAACACTCTATGACATAAATCACAGCAAGATCCTTTGTGACCCACCTCCTAGCGAAATGGAAATAAAAACAGAAATAAACAAATGGGACATAATGAAACCTCAAAGCTTTTGCACAGCAAAGGAAACCATAAACAAGACCAATATACAACCCTCAGAATGGGAGAAAATATTTGCAAATGAAGCAACTGACAAAGCATTAATTTCCAAAATTTACAAGCAGTTCATGCAGCTCAATAACAAAAAACAAACAACCCAATCCAAAAATCGGCAGAAGACCTAAATAGACATTTCTCCAAAGAAGATATAGAGACTGCCAACACACACACGAAAGAATGCTCAACATTATTAATCATTAGAGAAATGCAAATCAAAACTATAGTGAGATATGATCTCACACCAGTCAGAATGGCCATCATCCAAAAAAGTAGAAACAGTAAATGCTGGAGAGGGTGTGGAGAAAAGCGAACACTCTTGCACTCCTGGTGGGAATGTGAATTGGTACAGCCACTATGGAGAACACTATGGAGGTTCCTTAAAAAACTACAAATAGAACTACCATATGACCCAGCAATCCCACTACAGTTCATATACCCTGAGGAAACCATAGTTCAAAAACAGTCATGTACCAAAATGCTCACTTCAGCTCTATTTACAATAGCCTGGAGATGGAAACAACCTAGTTGGCCTTCATCAGATGAATGGATAAAGAAGATGTGGCACACATGCTAACACATATAAATGGAATTTAAGAAGTAAATGTCATGAAGAACCTAGGGGTAAGATAGGAATAAAGACACAGTACTACTAGAGAATGGACTTGAGGATATGGGGAGGGAGAAGGGTGATCTGTGACAAAGCGAGAGAGAAGCAAGGACATATATACACTACCAAACGTAAGGTAGATAGCTAGTGGGAAGCAGCCGCATAGCACAGGGAGATCAGCTTGGTGCTCTGTGACCACCTGCGGGGGTGGGATGGGGAGTGTGGGAGGGAGGGAGATGCAAGAGGGAAGAGATATGGGAACATATGTATATGTTTAACTGATTCACTCTGTTATAAAGCAGAAACTAACACACCATTGTAAAGCAATTATACCCCAATAAAGATGCTAAAAAAAAAATCCCATTTACCATTGCAACAAAAAGAATAAAATATCTGGGAAAAAATCTACCTAAGGAAACAAAAGACCTGTATGTAGAAAATTATAAGACACTGATGAAAGAAATTAAATATGATACAAATAGATGGAGAGATATACCATGTTCTTGGATTGGAAGAATCAACATTGTGAAAATGACTGTACTTCCCAAAGCAATCAACAGATTCAATGCAATCCCTATCAAACTACCACTGGCATTTTTCACAGAACTAGAGCAAAAAATTTCACAATTTGTATGGAAACACATACAAAAATACAAAAGACCCCGAATAGCCAAAAATACCATGAGAACAAAAAATGGATCTGGAGGAATCAGGCTCCCTGACCTCAGACTATACTACAAAGTTACAGTACTCAAGACAGTATGGTAGTAGCACAAAAACAAAAATACAGATCAATGGAACAGGATAAAAAGCCCCGAGATGAACCCAGGCACATATGGTCACCTTATTTTTGATAAAGGAAGCAGGAATATACAGTGGAGAAAGGGCAGCTTCTTCAATAAGTGCTGCTGGGAAAACTGTACAGGTACATGTAAAAATATGAGATTAGATCACTCCCTAATACCATACACAAAAATAAGCACAAAATGGATTAAAGACCTAAATGTTAGGCCAGAAACTATCAAACTCTTCGAGGAGAACACAGGCCGAACACTCTATGACATAAATCACAGCAAGATCCTTTTTGACCCACCTCCTAGAGAAATGGAAATTAAAACAAAAATAAACAAATGGGACCTAATGAAACTTCAAAGCTTTTGCACAGCAAAGAAACCATAAACAAGACCAAAATACAACCCTCAGAATGGGAGAAAATATTTGCAAATGAAGCAACTGACAAAGGATTAATCTCCAAAATTTACAGGCAGCTCATGCAGCTAAATAACAAAAAAACAAACAACCCAATCCAAAAATGGGCAGAAGACCTAAATAGACACTTCTCCAAAGAAGATATGCAGCCTGCCAACAAACACATGAAAGAGTGCTCAGCATCATTAATCATTAGAGAAATGCAAATCAAATCTACAATGAGATATCATCTCACACCAGTCAGAATGGCCATCATCAAAAAATCTAGAAACAATAATGCTGGAGAGGGTGTGCAGAAAAGTGAACACTCTTGCACTGCTGGTGGGAATGTGAATTGGTACAGTCACTATGGAGAACCATACGGTGGTTTTTTAAACAACTACAAATAGAACTGCCATATTACCCAGCTATCCCTCTACTGGGCATATACCCTGAGAAATCCATAATTCAAAAATAATCATATACCAAAATGTTCATTGCAGCTCTATTTACAATATCCAGGAGAAGGAAACAACCTAAGTGTCCATCATCAGATGAATGGATTAAGAAGATTTGGCACATATATACAATGGAATATTACTCAGCCATAAAAAGAAACAAAACTGATCTATTTGTAATGAGGTGGATGGACCTAGAGTCTGTCATACACAATGAAGTAAGTCAGAAAGAGAAAAACAAATACCGTATGCTAACACATATATATATGGAATTTAAGAAAAAAGAGTCATGAAGAACCTAGGTGTAAGACAGGAATAAAGACATAGACCTACTAGAGAATTGACTTGAGGATATGGGGAGGGGGAAGTGTTAGCTGTGACAAAGCAAGAGAGTGTACACTACCAAACATAAAATCGATGGCTGGTGGGATACAGGTGCGTAGCACAGGGAGATCAGCTCGGTGCGTTTTGACCACCTGTAGGGGTGGGATAGGGAGGTTGGGAGGGAGGGTGACCCAAGAGGGAAGAGATATGGGAAAATATGTATATGTTTAACTGATTCACTTTGTTTTAAAGCGGAGGCTAACACACCATTGTAGAACAATTATACTCCAATAAAGATGTAAAAACAATAAAAAAATAATTATTACATTGCAGAGATTTTCCAACAGGAATGAGACCTCCAAGCCCCACATCAGGCTCTCCAGCATGGTGGTCTTGAACTAGGAAGATGAGCCCCCAGAGCATTTGCCTTTGTAGACCAGTGGGGCTTAATTTTGTGAGCCCCACAGGATTTTGGAGAATAGAGTCTTCACTCTTAAAGGGTGCACACAAAATTTCACAGGTAGTGGGACCCAGATCAAAAGCAGGAATCTGATTGGAGCCTGGTCCAGACCTACCTGCTGGTCTTGGATTTTCCTGGAGTGGCAGTGGGTGGCTGCTACTCACCCTGGGGACATAGACACTAGTAGCATACAGTCTTGGGAGCTTTCTACCACAGGGATGCTGGTGTTGGTTGCTGCCATTTTGGGATCCTCTATCTAGCTCTTTTTCACTAAGACCTAGCCTTACCCAACAGACTGTAGGTGCCAGTGCTGGTATGCCTCAGGACATGGAACTAACTGTGTGGGGACACAGCCCCATCCATCATCAGACAAGCTGTCTAAAGACCTCTTGAACCCACAGCTGTCTCTTGACATACCTTTAGACATGGCCCTGCACAACAGAGGGCATAGGACACAGATCCACCCATCAGTGGGCAGGCACCAGCTCCAGAATCTCCTGGGACTCCACCCTACCCTCCAGAAAGCTTTGTCTAGCCTCTGGATCAGCCTTACCCAACAGGGAGCAGATAAAAGACACAAAAAAACCACTTTCTTACAGTCTGTGGATCCAGCCTGACTATAGAAGACCAGACCCTGCTCTGAGACCAACTGGACCCTAGTCCTGCCCATTAGCAGGCCAAAATAAGCTTCAGGATACCCTGAAACCTATACCCAAATATGTCAGGAATCAGCCTCCTCATCAGCAACCTGAAACCAGTTATGTAATGTCCGAGCCCTGCAGCCAGACTCTAGGACTTGGCTTTGCCTGACTGTAGTGCAGGGCTAACCCCAGGACCTGGATTCACCCACCAATGGTGGGAGAGAGCTCCAGAGTCTCCACAACCCCGACTCCACTGACCAGTGAGCCAGTGTAAGCCCCAGGACACCCTGGCCTTTCTCAGTCAGCCACATTGTGACCCAGTACCACCAAATAGTAGCTGCAAACCCCACACAAGGCAGGGCCTGGCAACCAACCAGACCATTGGCCTCCAAGCCAACCAGACTGCCCACGTAGTCAGCAAACCATAACAGAAGGACACAAGTGGCCTTATTACAGAGAACCCCTCTAATGATGCCCACTCTCACCACTTTTACTCATAATAGTTTTGTAAGTCCTAGCCACAACAATCAGAGAAGAAAAAGAAATCCAAATTGGAAATTAAGAAGTAAAACCATCATTGTTTGCAGATGACATGATACTATACATAGAAAATCCTAAGGAAATCACCAGAAATCTATTAGAACCATCAATGAATTCAGTAGTTTCAGGATACAAAATTAATATAAAGAAATATGTTGCATCTCTATACACTAAGAATGAACAGAAAGAGAAATTAAGGAAACAATCACATTTACCATTGCATAAAAAATAATAAATACCTAGGTATAAACCTACTAAGGAGGTAAAAGAACCATACTTGTAAAACTAGAAGACAACAGTGAAAAAAATAGAAGACAACACAAACAGATGGAAAGATATATCATGTTTTTGGATTGGAAGAATTAACATTGTGAAAATGACCATATAACCCAAGGCAATTTAAAAATTCAACGCAATCCCTATCAAAATACCAATGGCATTTTTTTTTACAGAACTAGAACAAATAATCTTAAAATTTGTATTGAACTACAAAAGATCCCAAATAGCCAAAACAATCTTGAGAAGGAAAAACAGAGCTGGAGGAATCACACACCTTGATTTTAGGTTATACTACAAAGCTAAAGTAATCAAAGTACATTACTGGCACAAAAACAGACATATAGATGAGTGGAACAGAATAATGAACCCAGAAATAAACCCATGCACTTATTAATTAGTCAATTAATCTATGACTAAAAGGCAAGAATATACAATGGAAAAAAAAGATATTCTCTTTAATAAGTGGTGCTGGGAACAAGGGACAGATACATGTAAAAGAATGAAGTTAGAATATTCTCTAACACCATATACAAAAATAAACTCTAAATTGTTTAAAAACCTAAATGTAAGACCAGAAACCATGAAGCTCCTAGTAGAAAAAAATAGACAAAACTTTATTTGACATAGATTACAGCAATATCTATTGGTTCAGTCTCCTAAAGCAAAATAAATTAAAGCAAACATAAACAAATGGGACCTAATTAAACTTAAAAGTTTTGCACCATGAAGGAAACCATTGATGGAACAAAAAAACAATTTACAGAATGGGAGAAAGTATTTGCAAATGATATGATGAATAACGGATTAATATCAAAAACATATAAAAAGCTCATACAACTCAACATAAAAAAAAGAATTTAAAAATGGGCAGAAGACCTGAATAGACATTTCTCCAAAGTAGACATGCAGATGGCGAATAGGCATATTAAAACATGCTCAACATCACTAATCATCAGGGAAATGCAAATCAAAACCACAATGAGATATCACCTCACACCTATTAGAAAGGCTATTACCAAAAAGACAAGAAGTAACATGTTGGTGAGGATGTGGAGAAAAGTGAACCCATGTACACAGTTGTTGGGAATGTGAATTAATGTAGTCACTGTTGAAAACATTATGGAGGTTTCTCATAAACTAAAAATAGAACTACCATATGACCCAGCAATTCCACTCCTGCACATATATCTGAAAAAATCCACTACTTCGAAAAGATACATGCACCCCAATGTTCATAGCAGAACTGTTTACAATTGCCAAGATATGGAAGCATCCTAAGTGTCCATCAGCAGATGAATGGATAAAGAAGATGTAGTATAGATACACAATGGAATACTACTCTGCCATAAAAATAATGAAATTTTGCCATTTGAAGCAACATGGGTAGACTTGGAAGGTATTATTCCAAGTGAAATAACTCAGACAGAAAGCCAAATACTGTATGATAAAATTTATATGTGGAGGGCTTCCCTGGTGGCACAGTGGTTGAGAGTCCACCTGCCGATGCAGGGGACACGGGTTTGTGCCCTGGTTCGGGAAGATCCCACATGCCGCGGAGCGGCTAGGCCCGTGAGCCATGGCTGCTGAGCCTGCGCGTCCAGAGCCTGTGCTCCACAATGGGAGAGGCCACAACAGTGAGAGGCCCACTTACCGCAAAAAAAAAAAAAAACAACTTATATGTGGAATCTAAAAAATACAACAAACTGCAGGATATATCAAAAAAGAAACAGACTCACAGATATGGAGAACAAACTACTGGTTACCAGTGGGGAGAGGGAAGGGGGGAAAGACAATATAGAGGAAGGAGATTAAGAGGTACAAACTATTATGTATAAAATAAGCTACAAGGGTATATTTTATGACACAGGGAATATAAACAATATTTTATAGTAATTATAAATGACGTATAACCTTTCAAAATTATGAATCACTATACTGTATACCTGTAACATATAATACTGTACATCTACTATACTTCAATAAAAGTCCACCTCTGAACAATTGAAACTTTCACCTGTCCCAGGCATTTAGATGTTTAAATAATCTAGTTTAGAGCTTCTCAAACTAACTCTGTTGAAGAATCATTATTTTTAATACCCAATCTATGATAAAAGTATAATTTTATTAAATAGAATAAAATGATTACTGAAAATGTGAAATTAAAAAAGCAAATATATATAAAATTCAAACCCACTGGTCACATTTGAATGTTGCAGCAATGTCGTTTCTATAAAAATTTCTAAATACTTTTTCTTTATTTCTATCTTTATCTTGCCATTGACCATTTCAAAAATCAGTTTCAGTCCTCAGACACTTAATGAGTAACATTGATAGAATGCAATGATCAGTGCTTCTCAAATTTGTGTGCATGTGAGATACCTGGGGATCTTGTTATACAGGTTCTAATAGTTCTAGAATTGGGTCTGAGATTGGGCAGTTCTAGCAAGTTACCAGGTGGAATCTATAGAGCTTGTTTGTAAACCACTATTCAGCCATAAATCATTAGGCAATAAGTTCCTTGTGGGAAATGATTGTGTATACTAATTTCTATATCCTCAGTATCCATCACAATACCAGCCACAGAGGAGGTGTTTAAGAAATGTTTGTTTTGTAAAGAAGTGATCCACTAGATTTTCCACTTCCATGTATCCATCGACTTTTTTTATTAAAAAAAAATATATATCCTTAACCATTTGATTATGAGAGTAGGAAGGGGGGAAGATTCTTTTTTCAAATATCCAATCTATTGTAAAGGTATGCTTTTGTAAAATACATTAAAATGAATTGCTAGAAAAATAACATTAAAAAACAAATGATACATGAAATTAAAGTCCATATTTGGATGTTGCAAAGATGTCCAATTCCATTCTATCACTTACTCTAAATTTATGGAGATGTCTCAAGAAGAGGATCGGTTGAATCTACATGGTCCACTGCCACACTGATTCTACAATATTAATGAGGATGGTGTTTCTTATAATAGGTAAATAATTCATTGTTTTCAGTGTTCTTTTAATTCAAGTACTACTTTGAATAGATGTTGCTGGAATTTTCTATCTTATTTGTGGCTTTTTTTTTCTTTCACTGAGCTGAACACATTAACTGGTTTAACTTGTGAAGCTAGTTATACATGCAGAATAGAATGAGTAGGATGGGGTCTGAGCAACTAGGCAGCAAAGCTCCATAAAATCTTCTCTGGGTATTGTCTTAATAATTTCAATAGACATTATCTTTTAGGCATGGCATTTTACCAAGTTTGTGACTCATACAACTGTCATCAAATTTTTCTCTGTTTTATATCTACTTTAGCTTGGCAAATTGTGACATAGTTGTTCTGGCAAAAGAAATTTCAAAAAGCTTATAAAAGGACTTGGAGTCTTCTCCAGCTTCAAATAATTCTGTCAAAATCTGATTTGATGTGTGCCACACAAATGAAACTGCTCTTTGAATTATAACAAATGGCTTTTAAAAGTAGGTGGGAGAAGGTTTGTATTCAACTGGTCACGTAAGAACTCATCAGTGATTTAAATGACAATGTTTGTTGCTTGCATACTTGCTGGAGGTGTTCTTTAAAAATATCCATGTGTCCTTGATGCCATGGGACTCCTCTATACAGCTTTCCTTTTGGAGCCTGTGCATTTTTGCTTATCAAGACACTACGGAAACCAACAAAAGACCTAGAGGATCCAGAGTGTCAACAAAAAAAAGGAGCTTTAGACTTCCTTAGCGGACCATCAGGGATTTGCCTATTGGTATCTGAATCAATCAATATCACTTTTGATCCTTGTGACATTTATGCTATTGTTGTATATCTCTTTTCTGTAAATTCATCACTCAAGTGTCCAATTCTTTCTTTATCACTTTATTTTTGGTAAATGTTGACTACTTTAGGGAATGTTAGGTATAGTAGTAAGGTAGTCATAGAAATTATAATGATGTGTATGTCCTTTTCAGATTATTTCAAATCTGCCTACCCCCAAGTAGATGTAAGATCCAGGAAGGCAGGGATCTTGCCTTTTTTGGTTATTGCTGCAATTTCAGCATCTAGAACAGTGTCTGGCTCATAGAGGATGCTTAATAAGTATTTGTTGAATAAAAGTTCAATTATTATTTCAAACACTACACTCTAATATAGACACAATTAATTGATATCTATAACTGTATCTCAAGATAAATAGACAGAAATAGAAAAAAAATCATGTAGCCTGTCTTTTTAATCTTGCTGAACTTAAAGAACATTAAAAAAATAAAGAGAAGCTAGTCAACACATGCTTTTAAAAACATGTTCACTTACATCCAATATGTTAGCTTTCTTACTAATCTTTAATAAGTCACTCATGGCTTAATCTAACTCTGGTTTAGCCACATATTACATTACAATACACTTTTCTCCAACCCATTCTGAGGATTATCTTAGAGCCAAATCTTTCCTGTCGCTGGTGGTACACGTCTAAAACTTATCTCAGGTCTATTTGGGAAGAAGGGCCCTCCACTACCAGTAGTGGGTTACTTAGAACAAATTATTTTCAGAATTCTCTGTTTCATAGCATTAACTGAAGTAGACCTTAATATTACAATGGCAAAATGAAAGGCACCAAAAGTACCTGTGACATATTTTATTCCCACTTACATCCCCACTGCTAATCACAAAGACATTTTCTATCTATTCTTCTTTCAAAAAAGATCACTATCTTCTCCCTTCTCAAAGCAATCTCTACTTGCAATTAGTTAATAGTGGTTAGCAATATCCTGGCAGCTTATAATTTCTACTGCTTGTCATGGATGCACACTGCTTTCTAAAATGATATTTATTGCCATAGAACAATCCACCTTGAACAGAAATCTGAAATATCAGTGACCTTACTGCTTTCCTTCCTTCCTCACTTTGCACCAGCCACAGTAACCTCATTGCTGTCCCCTAGAACATCTCAGGAACATTCAGGTCTTCCTTTTGTAAAATGTGAGATAAAACAGGGTCACCTATGCCAAGAATTTTAAAATGTAGCCATGAGTCCATTAAAGAAGTGAACCTTACACATATCTTCACCAGGTGGAACCATGAACTTTTGAACTAGGCCAAACCACAAATATTCCAAGGACTCTGCAAGAACACCTGCAGCTTGTCATGGTAAGGGACTTTTACCTCCCTTTAGTGATAGCCTTAGCACTTAATCATGTTTAGCCAAGACTAGCTTCAATTAAAATTCTTTGTAATGCAAATTTCCCTTCTTTGTCTTTAAAAGCCCCTGACTTTTTTTTTTAACATCTTCATTGGAGTATAATTGCTTTACACTGGTGTGTGAGTTTCTGCATTATAACAATGTGAATCAGCTATACATATACATATATCCCCATATCTCCTCCCTCTTGTATCTGCCTCACACCCTCCCTATCTCACCCCTCTAGGTGGTCATGAAGCACCGAGATGGTCTCCCTGTGCAAAGTGGCTGCTTCCAACTAGCTATTTTACATTTGATAGTATATAAATGTCTATGTCACTCTCTCCCGTCATCCAGGCTTACCCTTACCCGTCCCCTTGTCCTCAAGTCCATTTTCTACATCTACATCTTTATTCCTGTCCTGCTTCAAGGTTCTTCAGAATCTTTTTTTTTCAGATTCCATATATGTGTGTTAGCATATGGTATTTGTTTTTTTCTTTCTGACTTACTTCACTCTGTATGACAGACTCTAGGTCCATCCACCTCACTGCAAATAACTCAATTTTGTTTCTTTTTATCATTGAGCAATATTCTATTGTATATATGTGCCACACCTTCTTTATCCATTCATCTGTTGATGGACACTTAGGTTGCTTCCATATCCTGGCTATTGTAAATAGAGCCACACTGAACATTGTGGCACATGACTCTTTTTGAATTATGGTTTTCTCAGGGTGTATGACCAGTAGTGAGATTGCTGGGTTGTATGGTAGTTCTATTTTTAGTTTTTTAAGGAACCTCCATATTGTTTTCCATAGTGGCTGTATCAATTCTCATTCCCACCAACAGTGCAAGAGGGTTCCCTTTTCTCCACACCCTCTCCAGAATTTATTGTTTCTAGATTTTTTGAAGATGACCATTCTGACTGGTGTGAGGTGATACCTGATTGTAGTTTTGACTTGCATTTCTCTAATGATTAGTGATGTTGAATATCGTTTCTTGTGTTTGTTGGCAATCTGTATATTGTCTTTGGATAAATGTCTATTTAGGTCTTCTGCCCATTTTTGGACTGGGTTGTTTGTTTTTTTGATATTGAGTTGTATGAACTTCCTGTATATATTGGAGATTAATCCTTTGTCAGTTGCTTCATTTGAAAATAATTTCTTCCATTCTGAGGGTTGTCTTTTCATCTTGTTTATGGTTTCCTTTGCTGTGCAAAAGCTTTTAAGTTTCCTTAGGTCCAATTTTGTTTATTTTTACTTCCATTTCTCTAGGAGGTAGGTCAAAAAATATCTTGTTGTGATTTATGTCATAAAGTGTTCTGCCTACGTTTTCCTCTAAGAGTTTGATAGTGTCTGGCCTTACATTTAAGTCTTTAATCCATTTTGAGTTTATTTTTGTATATGGTGTTTGGGAGTGTTCTAATTTCATTCTTTTACATGTAGCTGTCCAGTTTTCCCAGCACCACTATTGAAAAGGCTGTCTTTCCTCCATTGTATATTCTTGCCTTCTTTATCAAAGTTAAGGTGACCATATGTGTGTGGTTTTATCTCTGGGCTTTCTATCCTGTTCCAGTGATCTATATTTCTGTTTTTGTGCCACTACCATACTGTCTTGATTGCTGTAGCTTTGTAGTGTATTCTCAAGTTAGGGAGCCTGATTCCTCTAGCTCAGGTTTTCTTTCTCAAGATCACTTTGGCTATTTGAGGTCTTTTGTGTTTCCATACAAATTGTGATTTTTTTTGTTGCTGTTCTAGTTCTGTGAAAAGTGCCATTGGTAGTTTGATAAGGATTGCATTGAATCTTTAGATGGCTTTGGGTAGTATATTCATTTTCACAATGTTGATCCTTCCAATCCAAGAACATGGTATATCTCTCCATCTGTTTGTATCATCTGTAATTTCTTTCATCAGTGTCTTATAGTTTTCTGAATACAGGTCTTTTGTCTCCTCAGGTAGGTTCTCCTAGGTATTTTATTATCTCTTTTTGCAATGGTAAATGGGAGTGTTTCCTTAATTTCTCTTTCAGATTTTTCATCATTCTTTATCAAAGTTAAGGTGACCATATGTGTGTGGTTTTATCTCTGGGCTTTCTATCCTGTTCCAGTGATCTATATTTCTGTTTTTGTGCCACTACCATACTGTCTTGATTGCTGTAGCTTTGTAGTGTATTCTCAAGTTAGGGAGCCTGATTCCTCTAGCTCAGGTTTTCTTTCTCAAGATCACTTTGGCTATTTGAGGTCTTTTGTGTTTCCATACAAATTGTGATTTTTTTTGTTGCTGTTCTAGTTCTGTGAAAAGTGCCATTGGTAGTTTGATAAGGATTGCATTGAATCTTTAGATGGCTTTGGGTAGTATATTCATTTTCACAATGTTGATCCTTCCAATCCAAGAACATGGTATATCTCTCCATCTGTTTGTATCATCTGTAATTTCTTTCATCAGTGTCTTATAGTTTTCTGAATACAGGTCTTTTGTCTCCTCAGGTAGGTTCTCCTAGGTATTTTATTATCTCTTTTTGCAATGGTAAATGGGAGTGTTTCCTTAATTTCTCTTTCAGATTTTTCATCATTAGTGTATTGGAATGCAAGAGATTTCTGTGCATTAATTTTAAATCTTGTTAATTTACCAAATTCATTGATTAGCTGTAGCAGTTTTCTGATAGCATTTTTAGGATTCTCTATATATAGTATCATGTCATCTGCAAACAGTCACTGTTTTACTTCTTCTTTTCCAATTTGGATTCCTTTTATTTCTTTTTCTTCTCTGATTGCTGTGGCTAAAACTTCCAAAACTATGTTGAATAATAGTGGTGAGGGTGGGCAACCTTGTTTTGTTCCTGGTCTTAGTGGAAATGGTTTCAGTTTTTTACCACTGAGGATGATGTTGGCTGTTTGTTTGTCATATATGGCCTTTACTACATTGAGTTAAGTTCCCTCTATGCCTACTTTCTGGAGTTTTTTTTTTTTATCATAAATGGGTGTTGAATTTTGTCAAAAGTTTTCTCTGCATCTATTGAGATGGTCATATAGTTTTCCTCCTTCAATTTGTTAATATGGTTTATCATATTGATTGATTTGCGTATATTAAAAAATCCTTGCATTCCTAGCATAAACACCATTTGATCATGTTGTATGATCCTTTTAATGTGCCGTTGGATTCTGTTTCCTAGTATTTTCTTGAGGATTTTTGCATTTATGTTCATCAGTGATATTGGTCTGTATTTTTCTTTTTTTGTGGCATCTTTGTCTGGTTTTGGTGTCAGGGTGATGGTGGCCTTGTAGAGTGAGTTTGGGAGTGTTTCTCCCTCTGCTATATTTTGGAAGATTTTGAGAAGGATATGTGTTAGCTGTTCTCTAAATTTTTGATAGAATTTGCCTGTGAATCCATCTGGTCCTGGTTAAAAGACCCTGGCTTTTAATCCCTAGTGTGACAGTGTTTGGATTGCTACCCATATTTGGGTGCCCTGCATTGCAATTCCTTAATTGCAACTAAATGCTGTTTGCTTTATTATTGCCTGCTAGGTTTATGTAGGTTGACAAACATGGAGTCAGGGGTAGGACCTGAAACGATCTCATTGCTTCATAATGGGTGTCTCCTGGAATTGAGTGTGATAGCCATAGAGCCTTTTGTACTCACTGTTTTCTTGAAATTACCATCTTGACTGTGAGTCCTCCTAGGCTCAAACCTCCTTTCTTTTGGCTGAGGTCTCAGTCACTAGCTTTCTTTGGGGTCAGGTGGGCAGTTGTGCTGTGAGATGATTATTTCAAAGTGCCAGCTTATGGCTGGGCCACTGGAGGGGTTTTCCTACTACTGAATGCTCTTATTTCCTGGCGTGCTTCTTTAATTATGGGATTGTCCTCTTCTAAGTTCCACTGAGAGTGTTATCCTACTTTGGGGACCAGAACTGGTTTTATGTTTAAAAACTATGTCTACCTTCATCTTGTACACTTCTGTCTTGATGTACTAATAACATAAAAGATGATTTAAATTTACAGTGGTCACAATGGGGCTCTCTGGAAGTCTCTAAACTTATTTTTCTGTGCAATAAACTTGATAACTATGGCACTAAGCAAATTGAATAGGACAGTTACTTTAATTGTTACTTAGAGACCCCTAAATGAGTCCAGGACTTCAAAATCTGTTCCCTCCAAGATGCAAATTCTAAACTTTCTGAAAAGATTGCTCAATTACAAAAGACTTATAACTCTTCTCTGTTACCACCCTCCTGCTCCTCAAGTCTGTCCCCTATATTTCCCTCTTTATCCTTCCTTTCCTAACTCTCCCTTTCTCCCAAAGACCGTGGGGTTCCCCTTGAACCTACAGCCTCAACATCTTCCCTTTAGCCAGTTCAAATTCATCCCTTTAAATTGAAGTCCAATAATGAAGGCACCCTTTTAAATGTAACGTACACACCTTGGACTAATGCAGAATTGTGAGCTATAACCAAAGAATCTCCCAAGGTTACTGAGAATCCTCACCATTTCTCAGAGGAAGTTAACATTGTATTTTCCTGATTTTATCAATTAGTCCACAAGCTACTGGGAGGGAGGAGGTCAGACCCAACATTGGATGACTAAAGACGCCTGGTGTCATCCTTTAGAGAATCTTTAATGGATCATGCCAGCTAACAAATCTAAAGCCTAAGAAAGAGAAAAAAAAAACTTATATGAAGCCATCCCTTGGACCTTCCCAAAACCTATTGATTTGAATCAAATCCAAGCATGCATTCAAAGGACTGATGAACTTATGCATGATTATTACAACAGAGTTGAAATTGTTTTTAAGGAAAACTCTAGACTCACTTTAGTCCCAGAGTCCACTAAGGTAGTCTTTAAACCCATATTCATAAATGTCCTAGATGAAGATCTCACAATTCTAGTAAAGTGAGTACAACTTAATTGAGAAACCAGAGAAGCTCCTGATTTGGTTAATCAGGCAAACCAATTGGCCTGGGCTATGCAAAATTCAAATAAACACAAGGCCACTAAAATCATGAATTTACAGCTTCAACAGCTATCAGCTTCCTCCCAGAGGCTTCAATAAACTAAATCAAAGCCTTCAAACTCTAAAAATGCTTTCCATTTTTGTGAGAAAACCGGTCATTGGAAAAAGGAGTGCCTTAATCTAAAACACTTTAAAAATTCTCCCACGTTAAGCCTTCAGATCCTATTATGTACTGAGGCTGCTCCAAGGACAAACGGTTTTTTTCTGATTCTTTCCTTTAATTATCTGGGAGAAACATTCTTCATGATTGGAAATGATCTTATTACCATCTTAACTGGTACTTGAGCCACACTTTCCATGCTCAACCACAGCACCTTCAAACAACCATTTCCTCAGAGTACTGAGAAAATTCAAATGGTGGGAGTATCTAATAAACCCTTTATAGCTTAAGAGTCCCTTCTCTTACCTTTCCAATTGGGCCCCTGCCAGAAAAAACATTCCTTCTTATTGGTCAGTTCTGCTCCTGTCAATTTACTGGGATGAAACATTTTAGGAAAAAAAAAGAAAAAAAATATACATACATATATCACGCTGCCATTGCTTTTTTCAAAAGGGGGAAATTATCCTTAAAATTTATTTAACTCCCTCAACAATTGATGGCATTCCAAGCTCCTCAACTCTATTAGCAGGTTTTGCACTTAATACTAGCTTGGAAGCTTGGAAGATAACATAAATATAAAACACCTCAAAGAAGTCCCTGAGAAACTCTGGGCAATGTCCACAATTGACATTGGGTGGATTCATTCATCTCTCCCAATTGGAATTCAAATTGACCTTGATATGCCTTTTCCTAAAGTTAAAAAACATCCTTTAAAACCTGAGACCTTAGCAGGAATTAAAACAATCATAGAGGAATATAAGACACAAAACCTCATAGTTTCTTGCTCTAGCCCTTGTGATACACCCATTCTCTCTATTAAGAAACCTCATGGAAGAGGATGGAGATTTGTCCAAGATTTGAGGACTATTAAAAACAGTTTCATCCCTTGTCATCCAGTTGTCCTTAATCCTCATACTCCTTTATGGTAATACAAATAGAGAATAAATTTTTTCACTGCAATAGACCTCTGTAGCATCCTTTTCACAGATCCTAATAGCAGATTTAGCAGATGTCATTTTTCCACATGGGTCGATCCTCTTACAATATGTTGATGAACTTCTCTTCTCCTCTTCCAAGGAAGCAAATGAGCAAGAGAGCATCCAGCTCCTCAAGCTGTTAACAACTAAAGGTCAGAAAGTCTCTAAATAGAA
The DNA here is from genome assembly GCF_003031525.2 of Neophocaena asiaeorientalis asiaeorientalis. Taxonomy (NCBI): domain Eukaryota; kingdom Metazoa; phylum Chordata; class Mammalia; order Artiodactyla; family Phocoenidae; genus Neophocaena; species Neophocaena asiaeorientalis. Next base: position 118,731 of record NW_020174370.1, on the reverse strand, counting down.
ATTACAACTTATTCAAATACAGGTCAAATACCAAGGACACCTAATCTTAAATCAAAGACTCCTTTTAGACACTAATAAGATACAAAATGTCTCAAATTTACCTTGGCCAAAAAAAAAAAAAAAAAAAACTTTGAGGATTTTGGAGTCTGGCCAGGTACTGTAAGAACTGGATACCTAAATTTTCTTAATTGCCTAGCCTCTATACTTTGCTCAAAGCTGAAAGACCAGATCCCTTAGATTGGGAAGAAAATACCTTTATGACTTTTTAGAAACTGAAAAGTGGACTTCTCAGTTCCCTTGCTTTATGACATCCTAATAATCAGCTTGGCTTTTTCCTCTTAGTGTACAAAAGGAAGGAGAAGGCCTTAGGAGTGCTTACTCAAAGGAATAGAGGTCAACACTGCTTCCTTGCCTATTATACTCAACAATCAGATCCTGTAGCCTGAGGTCTGCCTCCATGAATGAGAGCTATTTTAGCAGCAGCAGTCCTTACAAAGTCAACTGAGGAAATAGTTGTGGCTCTCCAGTCATCATTCATGTTCCCCATTCAGTAGAAACCTTGCTCGATTCTCATCCCACTCAACATCTTTCTGTAAGCTGTCTTACCTTTTCTGAAATGTTACTAACTTCTCCGCATATAACCCTTTCCCACTGCAACAACCTCAACCCTGCAAAGCCTTCACCATTTACCTGATGATGAAACTTCTCATGGCTGTTTGTCCCTCACTGCTCACTTATTAATTTCTAGATCTGAATTACAATAAACCTCTATTGCTAATGCTGAGATTTCATGGTTTACTGAGGTTTTTTATTTGAAAAGTGACAAAGGAAAACACTGATCAGATATACAATCACCTCCTCCTTTGAAATAATTGAGGCAGCTCTGCTGAACCACTACTTCAGCCCAACAGGTAGAACTCCATTCTTTTAACTAGAGCTTGCACCATAGCAGAAGGTAAAACTGCAAATATCTATACAGATAACTGCTATGCCTTTGGGGTAGTTCATGACTTCGGCATACTTTGGAAACAAAGAGGTTTCTTGTCCGCAGGAGGAAACCAGATTAAGAATGAAAATTGGGTCAATAAGTCATTGGAATTGGTCCAATTTCCATCTGCTCTAGTCATCATCAAGGTGCATGGGTATTCAAAACTAAATACAGATGAAATCAAAGGAAACAATTTGGTTGACAAGGACAGCTGCCTTATGAGCCACCGAACCTGAAAATTCTTACAGCAAATTTTGATTGTATTCTAAAAGAGGATCTAACGAAAATGTTCAATGTTGTCCAATTTTAAGGCACTGCATAAAGAAAAGTTTTGTTGGGATGATAATGGCTGTATTTTTAGCCCATTAAATAATGGTATGGCCCAAATGGAAGACATGTCTTGCCAGAGTCCACAAAAAATTTCTGATGGAAATGACTCATCAGATGATCCACTGTGCAGCAAAAAATTTGTAAATTTCATGAAACAATATTGGCAGGAAAATATTTCTAAGGCTGCCAAGGAGGCACAATTAACTTGTGTTGAATGTCCTAAATACAACACAGGGAAAAGTATCCAAACTTCCCCTGGACATTTTGACTTCCTAGTTTAAAGGGCCTTTAGATGTATGGCAAATGGATTTTATCCAGTTGCCTCCTTTCCAAGGCTATAAATTAGTTTTTGTTATGGTTTGCATGTTTTATCACTGGATTGAAGCATTCCCTTGCCAACATTTTACCACTTTGGCAGTTGCAAAATATTATTTTAAAAAAATCATACCCACTTGGGATGTGCCCTCAGAACTGCATAGTGACTGGGAAACACATTTTACTGACCATGTTACAAAATAGGTTTGTGAGGGTTGGCCTATTCTACAAAATTTTCAATGTGCTTATCACCCTCAGTCCTCTGGACTTTTGGAAAAAATAATAGCATTATTAATACTCAATTGGTAAAAGTTATGGAGACCTTGAAATTAGTTTGGGCTGAGGCACTTCTTCTTGTCCTTCTGAATTTAAGAGCTACCATGCTTGAGAAACACAAGCTATCACCATATGAAATTATTACTGACTGATTTATGCATTTGGCTTTCTCTGCTCCTGGTATTCTACTAACTAGAGGAGACATGCTTCAGTATTCAAAGGACCAATCAGAATGTTGCATAAAAAACATACCCTGGTAGAACAGCCTTTCCACTGTTGTGCTCTTGGGAGATGAAGACAACAAAAATCAAAATCTACAACCAGGTGATTTTGTCTGCTGAAAATGACATTTTCAAAAATATTCTTTACAACATATTTGGAAAGGACCATATCAGGTACTCTTTTCTAAAATTGAAATGTAGCTTATGTATAGTATCATATCAGCTACTCTTTACTAATCCTTCTGTTGAAAAGCTTGAAAGGGTTTATTCTTGAATCCATGTTTCTCATTTAAATAATTTTCTAATACATAATTGAACTTTTTAATTTTTTTTTACACACACATACCACGCTAACTTCATTACTGATCCTTTTCATAATAGATCTGCTATATTGCACTGATGCATTTACTGAGTTTAATACAGCAGTCTTGCTAGGGAAGGTCCACTCATTTGACTGGTGGTTTCAGAATATCACTTAATGATTTCCTTTTATTATGTACAAGATGGTGATGAGTCAGCATTTTATTGAATTACATTTAATCTTGACTCAAAATTTTACATGTCCTGAGGGTACTTCTTTTGGCAAATGTAAAGGTAATGTTCTAGTAAACTATTCACAAACTGTAGCACGTGAGAGACATCTGTCTTAGTGCTGGATATGTCTCCAAAGACCACAATCACCCAGCTCTAAGGAGCCCCTAGTTACCCCCCATCACCAATTTCTTCTTGGTTCCCAATGTTATGGTAAATTTTAGGCATCCAGCCCTTAAAACTACCCTACGTAGTAAAACTGTTTGATTTGGTAGCTCCACTTTGCTTTTGGTTGACACCACCACAGAACGTTTCTCTAAAATCCTACTCCTCTAACATTCCAAGCATCTGGGTCTTCCCACTTTTTTCTTTGCCTCCTGCGTCATGGAAGTGGTTGACAAAAAACTAAGAAATGAGATCTGACCCATCCATGTCAAGCTTTTTGTTGCACCAGGACCAGATGATTGTCAACTGGCAACTTAAAGGCCTGTAATGGCTGTACTGATCCTTGGCCATAATTTCATACCTATCAATGAAACTGAATAACCACACTCTTGGCAGGATACTATGTGCTCCTTTCAGGTACACTTTTGTATGTGTTACAGAGGGAACTGCGGGCTTATGAATGTCTAGACCTTGTATATGACAGGACACTGCTTTTGGGGATACCATAGCATTCCATTTCAAGTTTTTGTTAAAGAAAATATTTTAGCTGAAATCTTATAGGCCTAGGAGAAAATTGGTGGCTCTCTTTTTACACCCTGTCTACTTTCCATTGCTTATCATTGCCAAAGGATTTGTTCCTTATATTGGTGAAATCCATAAGGACCTGTTGATAAAGAATTTATCTCTACCCATAACTAAAGTAGCAAATTCGATCACTTTAGACTTGGGTCAACAACAACAATCCCTGGATTCCCTAGAGAGAGTCATATCAGATAATTGAATAGTGCTCAGTTATCTCCTTACACAACTGTGTGGTATCTGTGCCATAGCCAACACCTGCTGTGCCTGGAGCAACACCTCTGGTGAAATTGCATTAGAACACATGGAGAAAGAAACATTGCCCAAGACCTTTTTGGACCAATGTTTTGGATGACACTCTCTGGTCCCCTACTGACGTTTTCGGCTGGCTTCCTTCTATAGGGACTTAGATAAGGATTACAAATATTGCTCATGAATGTTATTGGAATTTTGCTATGTGTGCTCGTATTTAAACTTTTCATGGTACTCCTTACTCTGATCTACTCTAAAACTTCTACAAACACCAAGATTAACAGATTCAAATGATAGATGAAGCTTATCCAACTGAACTTTCAGGTAAATAGATTAAATTCCTGGATGAGGAAACTACCTGAGTCATTACCTGAATGCCTCATTGTTCCTCAAATGTGGCCTAACCTGTATGAAACAGACTTCTTGAAATAACCATTAGAGATTTAAAATTTCCCCAGCTGTGGGTTGCAACTTTCTGAGACTGCTTCATCTCAGTAATGTGGGACATGACTTTCTAGGACAAATCCTTCCCAGCGATGTTAGACAAAGTTAATCTATAAGTTGATCAGGGATATTTTCAGAGAAAGATCTTGATTAAAATGGGGAAATGTAAAATGTGGAAATATTAATAAAATGGAGTCACCTATTTCAAGAGGTTTTAAAATCGAGCCAGGAAGCCATTAAAAAGGCAAACCTTACACAGGTCCTCACCGCGTAAGACCATGAACTTTTGAATGGAGTCAAGCCACAAATATCCCAAGAACTCTGCAAGGACACATGCAACACAGTAATGAACTTTTACCTCCCTCTAGTGATAGCCTTAGCACTTAATCATGGTTAGCCAAGACTAGCTTCTGCTTCCAACTCCAATTAAAATTTTTGTAATGCAAACTTCTCTTCATTGTCTTTAAAAGTCCCCGACTTTTACACCTAAGTGGGACCCTGTTTAGACTGCTACCCACATCTGTATGCCCCAAATTATAATTCTTTGGTTTCAAGTAAATGTTCTTTGCTTGATTATTGCCTCCTAGGTTTATTTAGATTGACCTATGCCTTATTTTTCTTAGTACTTATCACCATCTGTCACACTATAGATTTTACTTATTCATTTATTGTCTGCATCCTCCCACTATTTTTAATTTAACAAACACCTATATTGCTCATTATGTTCTTTATTTCACAAACATTTACTCTTTAATTATTATAATCACTGTGGAAGGTAGGTACTATTAATGTATCTAATTTGCTCTTTTCTATTCTTTTCTTCACTTCTATTTCATTTATTTCTGCTCTGATCTTTATGATTTCTTTCCTTCTGCTAACTTAAAAGCTGATTCATTGAAAGGATAAACAAACTTGATAAACCTTTAGCCAGACTCATTAAGAAAAAATGGGAGAGGGCTCAAATCAATAAAATTAGAAATGAAAAACTAGAAGTTACAAAAGACACCACAATACAAAGGATCATAAGAGACTACTACAAGCAACGATATGCCAATAAAATGGACAACCTGGAAGAAATGGACAAATTCTTAGAAAGGTACAATCTCCTAAGACTGAAACAGAAAGAAATACAAATATGAACAGACCAATCACAAGTATGGAAATTGAAACTGTGATTTTTAAAATCCCAACAGACAAAAGTTGAGAACCAGAGAGCTTCACAGGCAAATTCTGTCAAACATTTAGTAAAGAGTTAACACCTATATTTCTGAAACTATACCAAAAATTTGCAGAGGAAGGAACACTCCTAATCCTACTCTATGAGGGAACCATCATCCTGATACCAAAACCAGACAAAAATACCACAAATAAAAGAAAATTCCAGGCCAATATCGCTGATTAATATAGATGCAAGAATCCTCAAGAAAATACCAGCAATCAAATCCAACAACAAATTAAAAGGATCATACACCATGATCAAGTGGGATTTAACCCAGGACTGCAAGGATTTTGCAATACCTGCAAGTAAATCAGTGTGATATACCATATTAACAAATTGAAGAATAAAAAACATATGATCTTCTCAATAGATGCAGAAAAAGCTTTTGACAAAATTCAACACCCATTTATCATAAACAAAAAAAAAAATCTCCAGAAAATGGGCATAGAGGGAACACACCTCAACATAATGAAGACCATATATGACAAACCTACAGCTAACATGAAACTCAACAGTGAAAGGCTGAAAGCATTTCCTTTAAGAACAGGAACAAGACATGGATGTTCACTCTTTCCACTTTTATGCAACATAGTTTTGGAAGTCCTAATCACAGCAATCAGAGAAGAAAAATAAATAAAATAAATAGAAATTGGAAAAGAAGTAAAACTTCACTGTTTGCAGATGGCACGATAATATACATAGAAAATTCTAAAGATGCTACCAGAAATCTACTAGAGCTCATCAATGAATTCGGTAAAGTTACAGGATACAAAATCCATACACAGAAATCTGTTGCACTTCTATACAGTAACAATGAAGGATCAGAAAGAGAAATTAAAGAAACAATCACATTTACCATTGCATCAAAAAGAATAAAATACCTAGGAATAAACCTACCTGTGGAGACAAAAGACCTCTACTCTAAATATGAGAGCTACCATACAATCCAGCAATCTCACTCCTGGACATATATCCAGAGAAAACCATGGTTTGAAAGGATACATGCACCCCAATGTTTGCTGCAGCACTGTTTACAATAGCCAAGACATGGAAAAAATCTAAATGTTAATCGACAGAGGAATGGGTGAAGGAGATGTGGTATATATATACAATGGAATATTTCTCAGCCATTAAAAAGAATGAAATAATGCCATTTGCAGTAACATGGATGGATGTGGAAATTATCATACTAAATGAAATAAGTCAGAGAGAGAAAGACAAATATATGATATCGCCTATATGTGGAATCTAAAAAATGATACAAATTAGAGAGAGAAAGACAAATATATGATATCGCTATATGTGGAATCTAAAAAATGATACAAATTAAATTATTTACAAAATGGAAACAGACTTAGACAATGAACTTTTGGTTACTGGGGGGAAGTGTGGGGGGGAGGAATATATTGGGAGTTTGGGTTTGACACGTACACACTACTATATTTAAAATAAATAACCAACAAGGACCTACTGTGTAGTACAGGGAACTCTGCTCAATATTCTATGATAACCTAAATGGGAAAAGAATTTGAAAAAGAATAGACACATATATGTAAAAAAAAAAAGTACAATGTAAATAAATAAATAAATAAATCTTCCTAAAAAAATAGATATCTAATTTGCAGATGAGGAAAATATCTATAAATAGATTAATTAACTTGAACAGGACCATACAAATATTAAGTGGTAGAGTTAGGATTAAAATGCAGATGATTTGGCCCTATAGTACATGCCCTTAAATAATATAATATACTAAAAATATAAGCCCTGTGAAGGCAGAATTTTTTTAAATCATTTTGTTTAGTGGAGTATTCCCAGTAGTGAGAAGAGTGTCTGGTTCATGGTAGAGTCTCAATAAATATTTGTTAAATAGATTAATGTATTTGTTTGAGGGTTAAGACATAAGCATCTGTTTCTTTATATACCCTAGAGTTTCTCTTGGTAGCTTGAAAAGATGGTATTTATCAGCTACTTCATGGAATTTATCAAGTACTAACAGAGAGAGGTCCATTGATAGGGACTGACGCTTTGGAAATATTCAGTGAGTTGCACAACAGTATAGTGTTTTTCAGTGCTCATCAAAGTGTGTGATGAGGTTCTTAAGAGGGACCTTAGAGTTGTGAAAGGAACTATATAGAGAGTGAAGTGAGGTTATGGTTCTGAGCCCACAGATTCTTCTGCAAACAAATATTTATGCTTGTATTTGTTCTTTTTTTATCTTTGGATTTTGCTAAGGATTTTATTTGAACAAAGAAATAAAAATTTTTGAAAACTATTTTTACAGTGGAAAGAACACTGCCTGGTGTCAGAAGACCTGGGATCCAGTTTTGCTTCCTCTTGCTTACAGGCTATGACTCTTTCCCGGCCTTCTTCAATGGGTTACTGTGAAAATCAAACAAGATGATTCAAACAAATATATTTTGGTATGCACTGGACTGGCTCTACTGTGGGAAGAATAGGTGGTCCCCTATCTAGTCGAGTTAGGGAACCCCTAATAACTCATCCTGCCACTAAATAAAATATTTTTCCATTAGTCTTCCACAATGTCTGTAATTCTCAACATTCCATTTAGTACTTTTGATTGAGTTCTTCAAAATGCTCCTGCTAATATATTCCAAGCAAGAAATTAATCGACCACCACCAATTAACACCCTAGTATAGAATCATTTATCAGGTTAGCAAATCATATTCCCTAACAGAAAGTTCCTAAAGAAATGAGAACCTGGAATGGCATATATCAAGGAAAGAGAAGAGGAAAGAAGGGCTTTGAGGGAGCAAAAATAATAATCCTTCATATTATTTTACTTCTTTACAGTTTCCAAGTAATTTTCACATCTTCCATCTATTTTATATTGACAAGTATACAGAGAAGATATATTTATGCCAATTTTACAGATAATGAAATTGAGGCCCAGGAAAATCAATCTGTCCTGTACCAAACTACACATTTACCTTGAAATGTCCTCTCTCTAATGCATATATGACTCACAACTCATTTTTCTCAATCCATCTCAGTTTATACTTTTCCTCTAAAGAACATTCTTTAGTCCCTATAGACTCGATAAGACACTCTCTTCCAGAACATAGCCAAGTGAAATGTTATTGTGATTTCCTGTTCACTTGATTGTTTATACTACTAGATTTCCAGCAGGCTTGATGGAAGAAAACCTGTGTATCTTGCTCACTGTTGTTTTCTTTGTGCCTAAATTAAGGCCTGGCACATATATAGTACTTGTTCAGCAGATATTGACTGAATAAATAAATGGTTGATAAATGTTCACAGGCAATAGTCTATGCTATTGAGTGGAAGTTAGGCCCTGGCAGACCTTGGCAACCATTCAAAAAGGAATAAGTGATCTTTGGATAAAACTATCTCAAATCCTACAAGTTGTTCAAAGGTAATGCCACTTTCCTTTTCTAAAGGCCAACTTTCATATTCTTTCTAAAGAACTCCAATTTAAAAAAATCACTTATACTTCACACTTGTCACAACTAAAATCAGGTAGATTGATGTTGTATGGTAGCTCAGTTTCAGAAATCATTTTGTTTTTCTGTTTTCTTCCACTGCTCCTTTTCATATAGGGCCTAGCTTTTATTTCAATTTTTGCAAATGTGTGATATTAGTAAAAATTAATTTACTCAGTTAATAGTCTTAGAAGCTACTCAGACAGATAAAATGTACCTCAAATACGTTCTTGATTTCTTTATTAAAACTCAATTTTTAAAGTGTAATACAAATTTAAATCTACCCTATCACTATCCTTTTGATCAGCAGATATATTTAATTTTTATTATTTAAAAATTTTTATTGGAGTATAGTTGCTTTCCAATATTGTATTAGTTTCTACTGTACAACAAAGTGAGCTACATGTATACATATATTCTCTTTATTTCCCATTTATTTCACCACAGAGCATTGAATAGAGTTACCTATGCTTTACAGTATGTTTTCATTAGTTATCAATTTTATACATAGTATAAATAGTGTATATTTGTCAATCTCCATTTCCCAATTCATCCCAAACCCCCCTTTCCCCTTGGTAGCCATACGTTTGTTCTCTACATCTGTGTCTCTATTTCTGCTTTGCAAATAAGATCATCTATACAATTATTTTAGATTCCACATATGTGCTTTAATATACGATATTTGTTTTTCTCTTTCTGACTTACTTCTCTCTGTATGACAGTCTCTAGGTCCATCCATATCTCTACAAATAACCCAATTTCATTCCTTTATGAGGCTAATATTCCATTGTATATATGTACCACAGCTTCTCTATCTATTCATTTGCCAATGGACATTTAAGTTGCTTCACTGTCCTGGCCATTGTAAATAGTTCTGCAATGAACATTAGGGTGCATGTGTCTTTTTGAATTATGGTTCTCTCTGAGTATATGCCCAGCAGTGGGATTGCTGCATATATGGTAGTTCTATTTTTAGTTTTTTAGTTTTTTTTTTTTTTAAGGAACCTCCATAGTGGTTGTATCAATTTACATTCCCAGCAACAATTCAAGAGGGTTCCCTTTTTTCCACACTCCAGACTCTATTGTTTGTACACAGTTTGATGATGGCCATTCTGACTGGTGTGAGATAATACCTCATGGTAGTTTTGATTTGCATTTCTCTAATAATTAGTGATGTTAAGCATTTTTTCATGTGCCTCTTGATCATCTGTAGGTTTTCTTTGGAGAAATGTCTATTTAGGTCTTCCACGCATTTTTTTGATTGCATTGTTTGTTTGTTTGTTTTGATATTGAGCTGCATGAGCTTTTCATATATTTTGGAGATTTGTTGTCAGTTCCTTTGGTTGCAAATATTTTCCCCCATTATGAGGGTTTCCTTTACGTCTTCTTTATGGTTTCCTTGCTGTGCAAAAGCTCTGAAGTTTAATTAGGTCCCATTTGCTTATTTTTGTTTTTATTTTCATTACTACAGGAAGTAGATCACAAAAGATCTTGCTGTGAATTATGTCAAAGAGTGTTCTGCCTATGTTTTCCTCTAAGAATTTTATAGTGTCTGGCCTTACATTTAGGTCTTTAATCCATTTTTAGTTCCTTTTTGTGTATGGTGTTCGGGAGTGTTCTAATTTCTTTCTTTTACATGTAGCTGTCCAGTTTTCCCAGCACCACATATTGAAGAGACTGTCTTTTCTCCATTGTAAATCCTTGCTTCCTTTGTCATAGCTTAGTTGACCATAGGTATGTGAGTTTATCTTGGAGCTTTCTATCCTGTTCCATTGATCTATACTTCTGTTTTTGTGCCAGTACGATACTCTCTTGTTTACTATAGCTTTGCAGTATAGTCTGAAGTCTGGGAGCCTGATTCCTCCAGCTCTGTTTTTCTTTCTCAAGATTGCTTTGGCTATTCGGGGTCTTTTGCATTTCCATACAAATTGTAAAATTTTTTTTCTTTTTCTATGAAAAATGCCATTGGTAATTTGATAGGGATTGCATTGAATCTGTAGATTGCTTTGAGTAGTAGAATCACTTTTACAATATTGATTCTTCTAATACAAGAACATGGTATATCTCTGCATCTGTTTGTGTCATCTTTTATTTCTTTCATCAGTGTGCAGAAGTTTTCTGAGTACAGGTCTTTTGCCTCCCTAGGAAGGTTTATTACTAGGTATTTTTGTTGCAATGGTGAATGGGATTTGTTTCCTTAATTTCTCTTTCTGATTTTTTCTTTCTTAGTGTATAGAAATGCAAGAGATTTCTGTGTATTAATATTGCATCCTGCGACTTTACTAAATTCATTCATGAGCTCTAGTAGTTTTCTCATGTCATCTTCAAACAGTGAAAGTTTTACTTCTTTTCCAATTTGGACTTTTTAAATTTCTTTTTTCTTCTCTGATTGCCATGGTTAGGACTTCCAAAACTATGTTGAATAATGGTGGCAACAGTGGGCACCCTTGTCTTGCTCCTGATCTTAGAGGAAATGCTTTCACTTTTTCATAATTGAGAATAATGTTTCCTGTGGGTTTGTCATATATGGCTTTTTTTTTTTTTTTTTTTTTTTTTTTTTTTTTTTTTCCTAACCCCTTTTTTTTTTTTTTCTTTTTTTTTTTTTTTTTTTTTTGTTTTTTTTTTTTTTTTTTTTTTTTTTTTTTTTTTTGCGTTACGCAGACCCTTCACTGTTGTGGTCTCTCCCGTTGTGGAGCACAGGCTGCAGACGTGCAGACTCAGTGGCCATGGCTCATGGGCCTAGCCGCTCCGCAGCATGTGGGATCTTCGCAGACCAGGGCACGAACCTATGTCCCCTGCATCAGCAGGTGGACTCTCAACCACTGCATCACCAGGGAAGCCCCAATATATGTCCTTCTTTATGTTGAAGTTGTTTCCTTCTTTTGCACTTCATGGAGAGTTTTTATCATAAATCGTGTTGAATTTTGCCTAAATCTTTTTCTGCAACTATTGAGATTATCATATGGTTTTTATTCTTCAATTTGTTAATATGGTGTACCACATTGATTGATTTGTGTATATTATATATTCCTTGCATCTCTGGGATAAATTCCACTTGATCAATATGTATGACCCTGTTAATATGTTGTAGGATTTGGTTTGTTAGTATTTTGTTGAGGATTTCTGTGTCTAAGTTCATCAGTCATATTGTCTTGTAATTTTCTTTCTTTTCTTTTTTTTTTTTTTTTGGTGATATCTTTGTCTGGTTTTGGTAACAGAGTGATGGTGACCTCATAGAATGAGTTTGGGAATGTTCCTACCACTGCAGTTTTTTAGAAGAGTTTGAGAAGGATAAGTGTTAGTTCTTCTCAAAATGTTTCATAGAATTCACCAGTGAGGCCATCTGGTCCTGGACTTTTGTTTGTTAGAAGATTTTTAATCACAGTTTCAAATTCATTACTTGGGATGGGTCTTTTCATATTTTCTATTTCTTCCTGGTTCAGGCTTGGAAGGTTGTACCGTTCTAAGAATTTGTCCATTTCTTTCAGGTTGTCCATTTTAATGGTATATAGTTGCTTGTAGTAGTCTCTTATGATCCTTTGTATTTCTGTGGTGTCAGTTGTAACTTTTCCATTTTCATTTCTAATTTTGTGGATTTGAGTCCTCTCCATTTTTTTTTTTCTTCATGCATCTGGCTAAAGGTTTATCAATTTTGTTTATCTTCTCAAAGATCCAGCTTTCATTTTTATTGATATTTGCTATTGTTTTCTTCATTTCTTTTTCATTTATTTCTGCTCTGATCTTTATGATTTCTTTCCTTCTACTAACTTTTTTTTGTTGTTATTGTTGTTCTTCTTCTTTCTGTAATTGCTTTACTTGTAAGGTAAATTTGTTTATTTGAGATTTTTCTTGTTTCTTGAGGTAGGATTTTATTGCTATAAACTTCCCTCTTAGAACTGCTTTTGCTGCATCTCATAGGTTTTGGGTCACCGAGATTTCATTGTCTTTTGTTTCTAGGTATTTTTTGATTTCCTCTTTGATTCTTCAGTGATATCTTTGTTATTTAGTGGCATATTGTTTAACTTCCATGTGTTTGTGTTTTTTTACAGCTTTTTTTCCCTCCCTGGAATTGATTATCAATCTCATAGCTTTGTGGTTGGAAAGTTGTTTGATATGATTTCAATTTTTAAAAATTTACCAAGACTTCATTTGTGCCACAAAATATAATCTATCCTGAGGAATGTTCCATGTGCACTTGAGAAGAAAGTGTATTCTGCTGCTTTCACGTGGAATGTCCTATAAATATCAGTTAAGTCTATCTGGTATAATGTGTCATTTCAGGCTTGTGTTTATTAATTGCCTGTCTCAGTGATCTATCCATTGGTGTAAGTGGAGTGTTAAAATCTTTCTCCATTATTATTTTAGTGCTGATTTCCCCTTTTATGGCTGTTAGCATTTGACTTAATTATGCAGGTGCTCCTATGTTGGGTCAATAATTATGTACAATTGTTATATCTTCTTCTTAGATTGATCCCTTGATCATTATGCAGTGTCCTTCCTAGTCTCTTGTAATAGTCTTTATTTTAAAGTCTATTTCGTCTGATATGAGAATTGCTACTCCAGCTTTCTTTTTATTTCCCTTTGCATGGAATATCTTTTTCCACCCTCTCACTTTCAATCTGTATACATCCCTAGGTCTGAAGTTGGTCTCTTGTAGACTGCATATATATGGGCCCTATTTTTGTATACATTTAACCAGTCTGTGTCTTTTGGTTGGAACACTTAATCCATTTACACTTCAAGTAATTATCAATATTTATGTTCCTATTACCATTTCCTTAATTGTTTTGGGTTTTTTAATAGGTCTTTTTCATCTTTTCTGTTTGCTTCCTAGAGAAGATCCTTTAGCATTTGTTGTAAGGCTGGTATTGTGGTGCTTAATTCTCTTAGTTTTTGCTTGTATGTAAAGCTTTTGATTTCTCCATTGAATCTGAATGAAATCCTTGCTGGGTATACTTATCTTGGTTGTAAGTTTTTCCCTTTAATCAGTTTAAAATTATCCTGCCACACCCTTCTTGCCTGCAGAATTTCTGCTGATACATCAGCTAATAACCTAATTAAATTTCCATTGTGTGTTATTTGTTGCTTTTCTCTTGCGGATTTTAATATTTTTTCTTTGTGCTTAATTTTTGTTAGTTTGATTAATATGTGTCTCAGTGTACTTCTCCTTGCATTTGTCTTATATGGGACTCTCTGTGCTTCCTGGACTTGATTATTTTCTTTCCCATATAAAGGAAGTTTTCAACTATAATCTCTTCAAATATTTTCTCAGACCCTTTCTTTCTCTTCTTCTCTGGGACCCTTATAATTCGAATGTTGGTGTGTTTAATGTTGTCTCAGAGTTCTATGAGTCTGTCCTTATTTCTTTTCATTCATCTTTATTATGCTCTGTAGCAGTTATTTCCACCATTCTATCTTCCAGGTCACTTATCAGTTCTTCTGCCTCAGTTATTCGGTTTTTGATTCCTTCTAGTGTATTTTTGACTTCAGTTATTGTGTTCTTCATCACTGTTTTTTGGTTCTTTAGTTCTTCTAGGTCCTGGTTAAAAATTTTCTTGCCTTTTTTCAATCTGTGTTTCCATTGAATTTCTGAGATTTTGGATCATCTTTACTATCATTATTCTGAATTATTTTTCAGGTAGACTGCTTATTTCCTCTTCATTTTTTTTTATTTTGAGTTTTTACCTTGTTCCTTCATCTACAACATATTTCTTTGTCTTCTCATTTTGTCTAACGTACTGTGTCTTATGTCTCCTTTCCACAGGTTGCAGGTTCATAGTTCCTCTTGCTTCTGGTGTCTGACCCTGGTGTGTGAGGATGGACCACTGGCTTGTGTAGGCTTACAGTTGTGTGGGACTGGTGCCTGCATTCTGGTGGTTAGAGCTTGATCTTGTCCCTGATGGGCACTGCCATGTAAGATGGTGTGTTTTGGTGTGTCATGAGCTTAATAGGAGTTTAGACAGCTTGTCTGCTGATGGATGAGTTTGTGTTCCTCTCTTGTTTGCTGTTTGGCAATGAGGCATCCAGCACTGGAGCTTGCAGGAGTTTGGGTGGGATTCGTTCTTGCATTTGAGATAGAGACCTCTGGGAGAACTCTCATTGATAAATATTACCTGGGGCCAGGAATTCTCTGGAGGTCCAATGTCTTAGACTCTGTGCTCCTACGCTAGAGGCTCAGGCCCAACCTCCAGCCGGGTAATTAGACCCTGCAATTCACACGTCATAGCACAATAGAGGGAAAAAAGAGAGAGATAAAAACAAACCAAGAAACAAAGCCCGAGACAGATAGCAAGCACAGAAACAAACAAACGGCGATAAAAAAAGACAAACAAAGCCCCAGACAAATGGTAGAAGCAAAACCAAACTAACAAAAACAAACAAAGGAACACACACACAAAAGAAACAAAATCAAAACCAAAGAACACAAAAAACAAGAGAACAACCAGAAAGCAAAAGAACACAAAAATGAAATCAAAGAATTAGAAATAAAACTGAGAAAAACACAAAACAAAACCAAAGGAAACCAAAAAATAAAGCAAAGAAAATGAAACAAACACACAAAAGCGATTAAAAACAGTTTCTCCTTTAACCCTGTCCTGTCTGAGCAAAGAACAGATGTCTTCAGGTGACCTACACACAGAGGCAGTACCAAATCCAAAGCTGAACCCTGGGAGCTGTGCGAACAAAGAAGAGAAAGGGAAATTTCTCCCAGCAGCCCCAGGAGCAGTGGATTAAATCTCCACAATCAACTTGATGTACCCTGAATCTGTGGAATACCTTAAGAGACAAAAAAATCATCCAAAATTGAGGAGGTGGACTTTGGGAGCAAGATATATATATATAATTTTTTCTTTTCTCTTTTTGTGAGTGTGCATGCTTCTGTGCATGGTTAGCTCTGCATACCTTTGCTACTGCAACCCAGGGTTCTGTCTGTCCATTTTATTTTATTTTTTTTACTTTTAAAAATTTCTTTCTTAAAAATTATTTTTTATTTTCTATTTTAAAAACTTTTATTTTATTTTATCTTCTCTCTTTCTTTCTTTCTTTTTCTTTCTTTCTTTCTTTCTTTCTTTCTTTCTTTCTTTCTTTCTTTCTTTCTTTCTTTC
>NW_020174370.1:82814-102618 GCF_003031525.2 Neophocaena asiaeorientalis asiaeorientalis | reverse complement strand
CCTTTTATTCTGAACCGTGTGGATGAAAGGTTCTTGGTGCTACAGCCAGGAGTTAGTGCTGTGCCTCAGAGGTGGGAAAGCCAATTTCAGGACACTGGTCAACAAGAGCCCTCACAGCTCCACAAAATACTAAATGGAGAAAAACTCACAGAGAAATCCATCTCAAGGCCAAGAGCCAGCTCCACCCAAAGGCCAGCTAGCTCTAATGATGCACACCCCATGCCAAACAAATAGCAAGACAGGAACACAACCCCACCCATTAGCAGAGAGGCTTTCTAAACTCATAATAAGGCCACACACACCCCAAAACACACCACCAGACATGGACCTGCCCACCAGAAAGACAATATCTAGCCTCAACCACCAGAACACAGACACTACTCCCCTCCATTAGGAAGCCTACACAACCCACTAAACCAACTTTAGCCACTGGGGACAGACACCAATAACAATGGGAAATACGAACCTGCAGCCTGCAAAAAGGAGACCACAAACACAGTAAGTTAAGCAAAATGAGAAGACAGAAAAACACACAACAGATGAAGGACCAAGGTAAAAACCCACCAGACATACAAATGAAGAGGAAAAAGCAGTCTGCCTGAAAAAGAATTCAGAATAATGATAGTAAAGATGATCCAAAATATTGGAAATAGAATCAAGAGAGTCCAAGAAACATTTATCAAGGACATAGAAGAAGTAAAGAGCAAACAATCAATGATGAACAACACAATAAATGAAATAAAATATTCTCTAGAAGGGATCCACAGCAGAATGAGGCAGAAGAACAGAGAAGTAACCTGGAAGATAAAATAGTGGAAATAACTACTGCAGAGAAGAATAAAGAGAAAAGAATGAAAAGAACTGAGGACAGTCTCAGAGACTTCTGGGACAACATTAAACACACCAACGTTCGAATTATAGGGGTCCCAAAAGAAGAAGAGAAAAAGAACGAATGAGAAAATATTTGAAGTGATTATAGATGAAAAACTTCCTAATATGGGAAAGGAAATAGCTAGTCAAGGCCAGGAAGCACAGAGAGTCCCATACAGGATAAATCCAAGGAGAAACATGCCAAGACAAATATTAATCAAATTATCAAGAATTAAATACAAAGAAAACATATTAAAAGCAACAAGGGAAGAACAACAAGTAACACACAAGGAAATGCCCATAAGGTTAACAGCTGGTCTTTCACCAGAAACTCTGCAAGCCAGAAGGGAGTGGCAGGACATATTTAAAGTGATGAAGGAGAAAAACGCACAATCAAGATTACATTACCCGGCAAGGATCTCATTCAGATTTGATGGAGAAATTAAAACCTTTACAGACAAGCAAAAGCTAAGAGAATTCAGCACCAGCAAACCAGCTTTAAAACAAATGCTAAAGGAACTATTCCAGGCAGGAAACACAAGAGAAGGGAAAGACCTATAATAATGAACCCAAAAGAATTAAGAAAATGAGTATAGGAACATACATATCGATAATTACCTTAAAAGCAAATGGATAAAATGCTCAAACCAAAAGTCATACACTTGCTGAATGGATACAAAACCAAGACCATATGTATGCTGTCTACAAGAGACCCACATCAGACCTAGGGACTCATACAGACTAAAAGTGAGGGGATGGAAAAAGATATTCCATGCAAATGGAAATCAAATGAAAGCTGGAGTAGCAATTCTCATTTCCAAAAAAATTAGATTTTAAAATAAAGACTATTAAAAGCGACAAAGAAGGACACTACATTATGATCAAGGGATCAATCCAAGAAGAAAATATAACAATTGCAAATTTTTATGTGCCCAACATAATAGCACCTCAATACATAAGACAAATACTAACAGCCATAAAAGGGGAAATCGACAGTAACAAAATCAGAGTAGGGGATTTTAACACCCCACTTTCACCAATGGAGAGATCATACAAGATGAAAATAAATAAGGAAACACAAGCTTTAGATGATACATTAAGCAAGATGGACTTAATTGATATTTATAAACATTCCATCCAAAAATAACAGAATACACATACTTCTCAAGTGCTCATGGAAAATTCTCCAGGAGAGAACATATCTTGGGTCACAAATCAAAGTTTGCTAAATTTAAGAAAATTGAAATTGTATCAAGTATCTGTTTTTACCACAACACTCTGAGACTAGATATCAATTACAGGGAAAAAAAACTGTAAAAACTACAAACACATGGAGGCTAAACAACACACTACTTAATAACCAAGAGATCACTGAAGAAATCAAAGAGAAAATCAAAAACTACCTAGAAACAAATGACAATGAAAACACAACCACCCAAAACCTATGGGATGAAGAAAAAACAGGTCTAAGAGAGAAGTTTATAGCAATAAAATCCTACCTTAAGAAACAAGAAACATCTCAAATAAATAACCTAACCTTGCACCTAAAGAAAATAGAGAAAGAAGAAAAAAAAGATCCAAATTCAGCAGAAGGAAAGAAATCATAAAGATTAGATCAGAAATAAATGAAAAAGAACTGAAGGAAACAATAGCAAAGATCAATAAAACTAAAAGCTGGTTCTTTTAGAAGATAAAGAAAATTGATAAAGCATTATCCAGACTCATCAAGAAAAAAAGGGAGAAGACTCAAATCAATAGAATTAGAAATGAAAAAGGAGAAGTAACAATTGACACTGCAGAAATATAAAGAATCATGAGAGATTACTACAAAAAAGTCTATGCCAATAAAATAGAAAACCTGGAAGAAATGGACAAATTCTTAGAAATGCACAACCTTCAGAGACTGAACCAGGAAGAAATAGAAAATATGAACAGACCAGTCACAAACACTGAAATTGAAACTGTAATTAAAATTCTTCTAACACACACAAGCCAGGGACCAGATGGCTTTACAGGAGAATTTTATCAAACATTTAGAGAAGAGCTAACACCTACCCTTCTCAAACTCTTCCAAAATATAGCACAGGGAGAATCACTCCAAAACTCATTCTACAGGGCCACCAACACCCTAATACCAAAACCAGGCAAAGGTATCACAAAGAAGGAAAACTGCATGCCATTATCACTGATGAACATAGATGCAAAAATCCTCAACAAAATACTAGCAAACAGGATCCAACAGCACATTAAAAGGATCATACACCATGATTAACTTAAGTTTATCCCAGGATTGCAAGGATTCATCAATATATGAAAGTCAATCAATGTGATACACGATATTAACAAATTGAAGGAGAAAATACATATGACCATCTCAACAGATGCAAGAAAGCTTTTGACAAAATTCAACACCCATTTATGATAAAAAACTTGCAAAAAGTAGGCACAAAGGGAAGTTTCCTCAACATAATAAAGGTCATATATGACAAACCCACAGCCAACATCTTCCTCAATGGTGAAAAATTGAAACTATTTCCACTAAGATCAGGAGCAAGACAAGGCTACCCACTCTCACCATTATAATTCAACATAGTTCTGGAAATCTTAGCCACAGCAGTCAGAGAAGAAAAAGACATAAAAGGAATCCAAACCAGAAAAGAAGAAGTAAAGCTATCACTGTTTGCAGATGACATGATACTATACATAGAGAATCCTAAATATGCTACCAGAAAACTACTAGAGCTAATCAATGATTTTATTAAAGTAGCAGCATACAAAATTAATGTACAGAAATCTCTGACATGCCTATTCACTAATGATGAAAAATCTGAAAATGAAATTAAGAAATCCCTGCCACTTACCATCGCAATGAAAAGAATAAAATGTCTAGGAATAAACCTACCGAAGGAGACAAAAAACCTGTATGCAGAAAATTATAATACACTGATGAAAGATATTAAAGGTGACATAAATAGATGGAGAGATATACCACATTCTTGGATTGTAAAACTCAATATTGTGAAAATGATTATACTAACAAAAGCAATCTACAGATTCAGTGCAATCTCTATCAAACTACCACTTTCATTTTTCACAGAACTAGAACAAAAAATTTCACAATTCACATGGAAACACAAAAGACCCCGAATAGCCAAAACAACCCTGAGAACAAAAACCAGAGCTGGAGAAATCAGGCTTCCTGACTTCAGACTATACTACAAAGCTACCGTAATCAAGACAGTATGGTAATGGCACAAAAACAGAAATATAGATCAGTGGTACAGGATAGAAAACCCAGAGATCAACCCACATACATATGGTCACCCTATCTTTGATAAGGAGGCAAGAATATACAATGGAGCAAAGACAGCCTCTTCAATAATTGGTGCTGGGAAAACTGGACAGGTACATGTAAAAGTATGAAATTAGAACACTCCCTAACACCATACACAAAAATAAGCTCAAAATGGATTAAAGACCTAAATGTAAGGCCAGACACTATCAAACTCTTAGAGGAAAACATAGGCAGAACACTCTATGACATAAATCACAGCAAAATTCTTTTGACCCACCTCCTAGAGAAATGGAAATAAAAACAAAAATAAACAAATGGGACCTAATGGAACTTAAAAGCTTTTGCACAGCAAAGGAAACCATAATCAAGACCGAAAGACAACCCTCAGAATGGGAGAAAATATTTGCAAATGAAGCAACTGACCAAGGATTAATCTCCAAAATTTACAGGCAGCTCATGCAGCTCAATATCAAAAACACAAACAACCCAATCCAAAAATGGGCAGAAGCCCTAAATAAACATTTTTCTAAAGAAGATATACAGATTGCCAACAAACACCTGAAAGAATGCTCGTCATCATTAATCATTAGAGAAATGCAAATCAAAACCACAAATGAATATCATCTCACACTGGTCAGAATGTCCATCATCAAAAAATCTATAAACAATAAATGCTGGACAGGGTGTGGAGAAAAGGGAACCGTCTTGCACTGTTACTTGAGGATATGTGGAAGGGGAAGGATAAGCTGTGACAAAGTGAGAGAGTGGCATGGACATATATACACTACCAAACGTAAAATAGATAGCTAGTGGGAAGCCACCGCAAAACACAGGGAGATCAGCTCGGTGCTTCGTGACCACATAGAGGGGTGGGATAGGGAGAGTGGGATGGAGGGAGGTGCAAGAGAGAAGAGATATGGGAACATATGTATATATATAACTGATTTGAAAAAAAGATAAAAACAAAATAGAACAAAGAAGAGGGTGAAAAGGAAAAAACGTAGAACAACGAAAAAGCAAAGTAAAAATAGAAATATAAAAAAATTAAAAAAAATATATTTAAAACATTTTTAAAAAGTAACAAAAAAAAGCAATCCAAAAAACCCCAAAAAAAACTGAATAAAAATAAAATAATAATAATAAAAATGATAACCAACAACAGAATGAATCAAAACATAATAAAAAATCATAGTAATAATAATATTTCCCTGGGTTCTCAGCTGTCATTATCCTTGCCCACTCTATGAGCCTCAGCTCACCTCCATGTCCCCAGTAGGCCCTCCAGTGCCTCTGGGTTGGTCTCTGGACCCTCTGTGGGCCCTGTGGGGGCAGCTCAGCCTCTGATATGGCCCAATTCCTGCATGTGCTTGCCTCTAAAGTCCTTGGTTGCCAGAGGTAGACCAGTTTAATTTTGGGGAACACTCATTGTCCATTCAGATATTCCATAAATGCAGGGTCTGCCAAGCCAATCAAGGGGATTTAATCTGCTACTTGTGCAGCTGATGGAAAGATTTTCATTCCTTTTCCTTTGTCGCCCCACCCCTGGGGCTCAGCTCTGGTTTTAGACGCACTTCTGTGTGTGGGCCACCAGCAGAAGTCTGCTCCTACGGCTGCCCTGGAGCACTCAGGTCTGCACCAGTCAGGACAGGGCATGGGGATGGCTCAGCTGTCTGGGTCGTGGGAGCCCCAGCAGTGACAGGTGTGTGGGGAAGCCAACAGCCACAGATGCAAGAGATCTGGCCCTAGTGGGAGCATTTTCCAGTGCCTAAGAGCAGGCTTATGATGGTCAGCCCTGGTGGGGGATTTTTCTAGAGCCCAGCAGCAGGCTAATGAGTGACAGCCCTGGTGGGCCCTTTCGTAGCACCTGGTGGAAGAGGGACTGGCACGTGCAGAGAGGCAGCTTGGAATGGAGGCTTCACCCTCTGCATATCACTGAACAGTGGTGCCTTGTTTCCACGGCAGTCCAGGTTTCCTCCACAGACATTCTCATTTGCGGATTTCCTCCCTCCCATCCCCTCAGGCTGTCTCCTTGTAGCCAACAGTAGTCCTCTCCCTGGGTTTGCTCTCCTATCCCCACACTCCAGCTCCCAGCCCTCGTGCACCCTGGTAGACACATGTCCCAGTCGGGAGCACAAAGGGCCATGACATGGACTTTCTGTGTAGTTCTCACTCTGTCTTGTCTGCCACAGACTGGTGTTTCACCCTCTTCTGACAGTCTCACTTGCTTCCCTTTTGTCCCAACCAATTTCCCTATTGGTGAAGGGGCTTCCCTGGATGTGGTAACCACTCCTCTGCTTCAGCTCCCCCCCTGGGGTGCAGGTACCATCCCGCTTCCTCTCCTCTTCTTTCTCCCTTCTTTCTTTCATCCTACCCAGTTATGTGTGGATCTTTATAGCTCTTTCCAGTGCCCAAGGTCCTCTGCTAGTGTTCAGCCAGTGTTCTGTGAGTATTATTGCATATGTAGCTGTAATCTTGATGCATTTATAGAGAGAGATGAACTCCATGTCCCTCTTTTCCTCCACCATCTTGAAAACCGATCAGAGGATATATTTAAATGTTGACCCCTGTAAGAGACATTCTTGAGCTTAATTTTTATTGTTATTACTTTTAACAGCAGATTGAAACTACTGCATAACAAAATGTCTTTTGTTTCTTTTTCCCTTTTTTTATTGAAGTATAGATGATGGACAATATTTTATAAGTTATAGGTGTACAATATATTGATTCACAATTTTTAAGTTTATTCTCTATTTAAAGTTATAGAATATTGACTATATTCTCCATGCTGTGTAACATATTTTATACCTAATAGTTTTTTCCTCTTAATCCCTACTCCTGTATTGCCCCTACCCCTTCTCTCTCCCTACTTGGAACAACTAGTTTTTTCTCTGTATCTGTGAGTCAGCTTCTTTTTTGTTATATTTGCTATTTTGTTGTGTTTTTTAGATTCCACATATAAGTGATATCATACAGCATTTTTCTTTCTCTGTCTATTTCACTCAGCATAATACCCTCTAAGTCCATCCATGTTGCTGCAAATGGCAAAATGTCATCCTTTTTTATGGCTGATTAGTATTCCATTTTAACATATATACCACCTCTTCTTTATCAATTCATTTGTTGATGGGCACTTAGGTTTCTTCCATAACTTGCAAATTGTAAATAATGCTGCTATGAACATTGGGGTGTATGTATCTTTTTGAATTAGAGTTGAATTGCTGGGTCATATGGTAGTTCTGTTTTTAGTTTTCAAGAAACCTCCATAATGTTTTCCACAGTGGCTATACCAATTTACAGTCCCAACAACAGTGTGTGAGGTTTCCCTTTTCTCCACATCCTTGCCAGTATGTGGGCTTTTTTTTTTTATGATAGCCATTCTGACAGTTGTGAAATTATATCTCATAGTTTGATTTGTCTTTCCCTAATAATTAGCACTTTTGAGCATCTTTATATATGCCTGTTGGTCATCTGCATTTCCTCTTTGGAAAAATGTCTATTGAGGTTTTCTGCCCACAGCTAATAGAGTTTATTATTTTTTTTGGTGTTGAGTTGTAAGAACTGTTTATATATCTTGGATATTAACCCCTTAATAGTTATATCATTTGCAAATATTCAGTAGGTTGTCTTTTAATCTTGTTGATGGTTTCCTTAGCTGTGCAAAAGCTTTTACTTTAATTAGGTCTCATTTGTTTTTTTAAAAATTTAGTTCAACATTGTCAAAAGTAATTTTTAATTGGTGATTGTGTTTGGTTAGCAGAGTTTATTTTCATATCTTTAATAGGGATTATATATTTTATATGTCTCATACTGATTATTTAATTTATGAATTACTTTCTATGTTCCTATGCCATTCCTAGTGAAAAGTGAATTTGGAGAAAAAATCTGGGAAGTTCAGTCCACAAAGAATGATTTTGTTTTAATGACCACATCAAGAAGGGATTTACCTTCTTCCTGTAGATAGTTTTACCCTATTAGTAAAATACAAGTACCACATCTACAGAATGCTGCCAATGCTCAAGAAAACACTTACATTTTCAGTAGATTAACAAATATTTTAAACTAAAGTATTAAAAACTGATGTCAATAAATAAATTCCTCAACTTCACTCTGAATCTTTCAGATTATTGCAATTATATAAAATTAAAAGTTCAGATGTTGTACTTACATATATATTCACTTATATTTGATAGTGTTAAATGTATACTATTTAATGCTATCAACAACTCTAAAGATTGGGGGAGAAAGAGTATAAGAATATATTATTCTTTAATGAATAATTATGAAGTAATCCATTGATAGTGAGGAAAAAACAAGAAAGGTTAAATAAAAATGGCAGTACCTGCAGTCTTTCTCAGAGTAGTGTCCTGCAGCTTGCAAGCATTGTTCTTGGGGTGTAAGATTTGATTTTCTGACCTGGGCATTAAATATTCACTTCTAATTGTAGTCTTATGTGATACAAAAATTAATTTGCATTATTAATGATGCACAGAATGTGATGTTTATTCTCTTAAGATTGGTAACAAAGAGAAAAGATTTGTTTTTCTCCTTTGAAAGTAAGTTAGAATAATAAAACTTATTGAATTAACTTCTCAGTAATTACATGTTTCTGCCAAGTAGAATATACAAGGTTGTATTGTCTGAAATGGAACTAGGACTACAAAGTTTTCATTTTCAGTCTCAGAGTCTCCAGGGGGAAATCAAAAGGTTTCTGTCTTTCAACAGTTTGGGTGAGATGATATTTTGAGATGTTGAGAGCTGCCAAACTACAAAAACAGTAAAGGAACTCCCCCAAAGAAATTTGTTTTTATCTACACAAGTGTTTCTGTTTGTTTGTTCCTTTATTCTCTTATTAACATTTCTTTAACCCAGATGAATTGTGCTGATATTAAAACACAAAATTGAATGACTTGTGGTGTCTCCATGGGTTTGAGTTTGAGAAGGCCCAATAAATCATATTGAAATAATTTCATAAGAATTCTTGATGTTTGGCACCTTTGAAAAATCAAGGAATGGAATTTTTTCGCTTCTCTAGTCAGGAGTAGTAAGTTTTTGTTTTTGTTTTTTCCTTTATTCTCTTATTGAGTTAAAAAAAAAAAAAAAAGTGGAGGAGGGTCTAAGAATATTTGCCATTCTTCTCAGCCAGAAAGGAACAAACTAGTGTTTGTAGTAATCATTCACCAAGCCATGCCTTCCCCAACCTTCTCTTCACATATAGTTTTACCTGCGTGATGATAGACAACCCAATATGAACCAACCTGAAAACCTAACTTTCATGCAAATAAAAGGGAGATTACTAGAGGACTCACTACTTTAATCTGATGGAATTAATCACTTCTCCTACCATTCTTTATCTTAAAACTGTTCCTTAGCTCCTTTGAACTGAAAACTGTGGGTAGACATATTTGAGGTGAAAAGAGATAATATGATTTGGACAGTGATGTCCCATATAAATCCAGTCTATGAGAGGTGAGGTGATTTTTGGTCTTGTTTCCTGAAATGTTAAGTGTAGGAAAGCATTCTGTCCAGCTAATCTTGGGAAATAAGTGCTTTATATGTCCCTTTGAGGAAAAGGCTTAACATGGTAAGAAGGCAGATGTGAGAGGTTCGTTTAAACATTAGCCAAAATTTGGAAAGGAGAAGTGAGATAACAGAATAATGAAGTCCTCAAGGAGGCTTGGGATTCCAAGCCTTTGGAGAGCCTGGCCATGAAAATTAGCAACTTGTATTCATTCACTTGTCCTGACTCTAAAATATTTGTGAGGAAGGTTCCCTTTATTTTTATTTTTTAACTGCTGATTTTGAAATAATTTCAGACTTACACAAAAAAATACAAAAGTAGTACTACAAAGAATTCCTGTATATCCTTGACCCAGATTCCCCAAAAGTTAGCAAATTACATAACCACATTACAATTATCAAAATCAGGAAATTAACATTGATACCGCATTCTCATCTACAGACTTTATTGAAATGTTTCTAAGTGTCCCAATAATTTCCTTTTTCTGCTTGAGGAGCTGATGTTAGATCACATGATGCACTAATTATCATGTATGTTCAGTATTCTTTAATCTAGAATAGTTTCTCAGTATGTCTTCATCTTTCATGATCTTGACATGTTTGAAGAGTAAAGGCTATGGAATTCCCCTCATTTTGCATTTGACTAATGTTTCCTAATAATAAAAGTTAGGTTATCCATTTTTGACAAAGATATCACAAAATAATGTTTATTATTTTCTTATTGCATCATATTAGGAGGTCCATGATGTTGGTATGCCTCATTATTGATGGTTAGCTTTCATCATTGAGTTCAGGTGATATCTGCCAAGTTTCTAAAGTGTAAAGTTAATATTTTCTCCTTTGTAATTAATAAGTATTTTTAAAGAGATATTTTGAGGCTATACAAATAACCTGTTTCTCATAGTACATTTACTCACTAATTTTATCACCCATTGTTAGTTAGCAACTGAAACAATTACTGTGGTGTTTAGCAATGGTACTTTTCTATTTCCATAATTTTTCTACAATTGTTTGAATTACATTTTCCCTTATTAATGTATTTATTCAATTGTTTGTTTGTGTTAGTATGGATTCATTTATTCTTATTTTACTCTGTAGATTGTAGTTCATTACTATCATTATATATTTTTGTTAAAGTTTTCCTTTTGGTGGTTGGGAGCTGCTTCAAATTAGATCCTATAAACACGTCTTAATTTTAGTCATCATATTTTTAGAAAACAAAAAGCTGTTTCATTAAACAATATATACATGGTGGAACTTAGTTTTATTTGGGCTATTTTTAAGTGCCACAAATGAGGAGATGTGATAATCTTAACTTTGAACAAAGCAATTAGATTTCTTGTCTCAGTTTAGCCAGAACCAGTTGTCAGTAAGTCATTTCTCATTCCTTCATCTCAGTGACGTTTTATCAGTAGCAAGAGCATAGGGTAGTTTTAACAGTAAGGGATATTTTGAATATAAAAATCTTTGAATCTTATCTGACAGAAAGAGGTGCTGGTAGTCAGTTGACAGATTTTTTTTTTCAGTAACTTGATGGGGATGGGAGGCACTTAAAAAGAGTGAGGGAAGGTATTCTTGGAAATACCTAAGGGAAACAAAGTTGACCAAGAAGTGCACAAGCAAAGCAAGAGGACTTCCAAAAGAAGATTTGTTATATATCTCTAAAGAAGTGATGGGGTTCTTGGCCTTCTATGGCATGTACATTTCTCTAAATGTTACATCACCTCAAAAAGACAGCATTGATGAAATTCTACTGTTCAAATCAAGAAATGGCTGTAATACTACAAATATACCAACTATTGCTTCACATGCAGAATCAAAGGAAAAGCAACTCTTGGATTCAGGAAAAAAGTATTGATGAATTGCAAAAGTGAGAAAAAACTGAACACTACTCTACAGGCAAATAAGATTTAAGGCTGGTAGATATAAAGTGAATAGGATTTAAGGTCGACAGATATAAAAATCTCCTTTAAGTAATGCTTTGCCTGATTTTTTCTGGTGGAATAATTTTACTTACAAATCCTTGTTATATGCACTTCAGTATTTTTCACTCTCACTGCATATATTTCTGTCTTACACACAAAGTACATTTTCAGAAAAAGTTAAACATACAAAGAAGAATATACATGAAACATCTGGTATCTTGTGGGAGAAAAACAACATCATATTACTTGAAGAATTATGTTTTTATTCCAACCAAGATAGTATTGTTTTAATTTATGATTTCTCAACTTTACTTATAACAAAAACAGTCTTTCAAAATATATTTTCTTCACTATTGCATTCAGAGCAACACCTTTTAAAATTATGGCCAAACACAACAAATTGATGTTTAATTGTTATTAAAATTCTTCACACCCAAACAAATAATTCTTCATTGGTTTATATTAAACACACACGATATTTGTAGATTTTCCTTTTTTATCCATTTTAATGACAATATAGACATCAACATCAATTGTTTAAATAAAAAGGTACTGTACAATGTTCTCCTTATATTCCAATGGATGTAACCTATAAGACAGTCACCCATTAGTGTCTCACATCAGTTCATTTCATGAAAGCTAAGATGTTTAATTGAATATTAGTTTTTTTAATACAGTGCTGGGTTTTGCTAGAGTATAGGGTAACAGAGTCAT
Source organism: Neophocaena asiaeorientalis asiaeorientalis (assembly GCF_003031525.2). Lineage (NCBI taxonomy): Eukaryota > Metazoa > Chordata > Mammalia > Artiodactyla > Phocoenidae > Neophocaena > Neophocaena asiaeorientalis. The sequence continues at coordinate 90,297 of NW_020174370.1, read as the reverse complement.
TAATCAACTTCTTACAGGACATAAAATTAATTTTTCTATTGAGGCAGATGTGACTTTCATGTGCAATCAGATCCTCATTAACAGTATATGGGAAATCTGAAATCATACTTATGCCTATATGTGATCTCTCACAAAGTGGACTGACCTAATTTAACTTTGAGTTATTTAGAGGGCTATGCAATCCACCCTGAATTTAAAATGAAACCTAAAGGTCTCAATTCTCAAAGCTCTCAAGAAGTTTAATTTAACATAACAAGCACTGTTTCCACTAACTGGTTTCATTTTCAGGTGCCAGTGAAGAGAGTTACGGGAGCAGAAAGTGTACATTTGCCAGGGCTCAAGCCAGTACAAGCCTGGATTTTAATTTGTTCTCAGTTGAAAATGATAATGAATAAATTCATGGCAACTTTGCCCAAATGGAAGGATTTTCACCTCTGAGTGTCCACAGCATAGTAACCAACTGATCAGCAGTACACGAAAGCTTCAATCTTCATGATGTAAATATCCAAACGTAGGAGCTCTCATATTATACCAAACCCACCACATATTTCCAGCCTAGTAAACAGCATCTGGAGCCAAAGGAAGAGAAGAAAGGGGAGGAATCTGCATCTGACTCAGGCAACTTAAAATAAATGGGTAGAAGAAGAGAGAACAATGGCAAGCTATGTGTGGTCAGCAATGATGGAAATAACAAATGAGCATGTATAGTCACCATTATACACATTTTACACTATCCTCTTCCCTTGTGAACCAACATTTCTGTGGATTAGAGCAGCTGCCCATTTCTCAATCAGGATGACTGAGGCATTGTTAAATTTCAACCATTTGCCCAAACATTTTTCATGAGGACTGAGAAATAGAATTGTGCTTCATAGAAATAGAATTGTGCTTCATAGATGGAAATTCCTAGGAAAATTCTGAGTGGGTGGGGAAAGGAGATGTGGAAACTGAAATTACAAAATTTCTACCAGCTGTTCAGTAAGAGTAGTAAGAAACTGGAGTTTTCAGATCTACAGTTACCAATCTTTAGCCCTTTGATCTTGCTCTGCTCCCTTGAAATTTTGAAAGCATTTTAGGACCTTAATATGAAGACCAGAGTAGATTATTTTTAGAATAAAAATGTTTGAGACAGTCCAAATCCTACTTACCCTTCAAAACCAGTTCCAATTCCTTCTCCCTCAAGAAAGACTTTTCCAGGGCACTTTAGCCCAAATGCATATGTCTTCTTCTGAACTTCTCTGGAGCCTATTTCCTTTATTACTCATTGTGATACAAGTGATTAATCACATTGCCTTATAGCAATTCACCTTTTCCTAGATTTCTGTTCTTTTGTATTATTTTAGCTTTTCACATGTTTACATATTTTATAGCTCTAGAGGATAAGCTCCTTGAGTCTATAGACTTTATTATGCTTCTTAGCATCTCTCCTGATACTTCCCAAATGCCTTTCATATACAGAAGCTCTTAGTATAAGTGTGTTAAGTAATTGGGGATAATCAGGAATTAAGAAAAATGGAAACCACTAAGGAGAAAAATTCCACTGGGAATTCTAAACACTCCATTAATTGATTATAAACTCTATTTTAATCATCCTAATGCTTTTCTTTTCCCCAAATCATATCAATGTCTTAAATATTTACTCTTTGCAATTTAAATGAACTGTTTTATCTCCTAAATGCATTATTACCTGTGTGTGGAGACTGCGGTTATTATTTGGAAAATCCTTAATTCTTTAGGTAGAGAAAATTCTCTAGTCAAAAGCAAAATGTGGGTTTCCCTGGTGGCACAGTGGTTGAAAGTCTGCCTGCCGATGCGGGGGACACGGGTTCGTGCCCCAGTCTGGGAAGATCCCACATGCCGCGGAGGGGCTGAACCCGTGAGCCATGGCCGCTGAGCCTGTGCGTCCGGAGCCTGTGCTCCGCAGCGGGAGGGGTCACAACAGTGAGAGGCCCGCGTACCACAAAAGAAAAAAAAAAAAAAAAAAGAAAAATGTATTTTTTGTTTTTAAATAAATTTATCTTTTCCACAGACAGCTTCATTTGTTAGACCAGGAATATTAAAGACAGAACACAATCCGATGGAGTTCAATGTTCAATAAAAACACTGAACTCGAGTTTAATATTATCCAGCACTTTTAAACTCTTGCTATATACCAAGTTTGTGTATGCTAAATACTTTACATGTAAAATTCTTTTCATTCTCATTATATCATTGTGAAGATAATTACTGTTATTAATCTCATTTTATAAATTAAAAACTGTGCAAGATTATACAGCTAGAAAATCCTAGAGCTAAGATTTGAATTTCAGTCTGTCTAACCAGAGATACCAAACCCTTAGCTATTATCATTCTAGAAAGACAAAACAGAGATCATGTTCATATGTCAGAACATAGCTATCCATGGCCTGATTGAATGAATGATTTTGGACAAGCTCAGAGCAGCAAAGACATGAAGCTAGACCAACCACTAATGAGACACATGGTAGTTGAGGGATTGGGACAGAGGAGACAGACTCACTTATAAGTGTTAAGAAAACCTAGTGTAGAAACAGAATGTGTACCCAAAGGATATGGTCATAGACAACAGGAAGTTCAGGCAAAATAACATTACTTATCTCAGGCTTGCTGTGAGGTATATATAATTTAATACTTTGAAAGTACATAGGCTAGACATTAGAAAATAGTTAGCACTCAATAAATGTTATCCATTTTTATTAGTATTATTATTTAAATCCAACCAATACAGCTAGCAGAGCAGAAAAGGGAATCCAATTTGTTGTGAATTCTAAAGTCCAGGTAATAAAATCAAGAAAATTCTGTGAGTAGCTAGCAAGGTCTCAACTAGTATTCATATGGGATCCAGGGACAAGAACCCTAGACTTGAAAGAACTCTAGAAGAAGTGAATCAGGATTCCAGTTCTAAAAGAACAGGGGCATTAAAGCAAGTGTTCACACATAGGAAATGAAAACAAGAGCCCAGGCAATAGTTCAGTTAACAAAACTGGTGCCCAAAAATTGGGATCAGATAAATAGCAAATGATACACGATGAAGCTTTATAGTTCCCTCCTGTCCCTGCCCATGATTGCAATTAGGGATTAGGGCAGGTATGAGTCCATGGGCCAAGCGATTCCTGCTATTAAGAGCAAGGAGATGTAAGGGCTAGGATTCAGACTAACAGCGATAACTTACTTATGGAATTTTTTTCTCCAGTCGGCATTTTTGGACTAACTAGTCCCTATGATCTACTATAGTTTAAACTGAAAATATAAACCTGACACATGTCAGAGGCTGAGTTGACAGAACTACAGTTATTATTCAAGACTACAAAGTGAACACTGGTAATTACAGAGAAGTTCAGTGAAGAGCCTGAGAGGGCAGTCCAAGCAGTAGACCAGAAAACTAGCCAAGTATAATGTGTTCGGAGGTCAGGCTGAAGCAGACCAAGAAAGCCAGCCCAACTAGGAGCTAAAAATGTAAGCCAGGCTTGGAGAGTCTTAGGAGACCAGTTCAAACAGGGACTGGAAGATTTGAACCCATACCTGGAGGTAATTGTGTGGGCATGAAATTTCTAGAGTCAGATTTCATCAAATGGAGCTCAAGTTAGCCAAGAAAGCAGAAAACTTAGTCGCAGACTGGTAACAAATTTTACTGATCAAACAAAAACTAAATTCAGAAAGTCAATTTTACCCCCTGAAGTGTTGGACGTAGAAGATGCTATTATAAAAATAAAGATCTTGTATCTGACAGATTAAATGATTTTTCTCCATGGAGCAATGAGAGTTTTCATAAATTTATAAACAGGCAATCAGCCTTCCTTTCTTTGAAGAGAGAAGCTATCTGATTTAAAAAAAAATGAAGAGAAAGAGAAATGGAATCAAGAGTCTGTAGTTCTAATAATTTAATTTTTGCTATAATGCTATGACCTTATGCAAGTCATTTAACCTCTGCTTCCCTGCTATGGAATAAGAATAATAAAACCTGAACACTCACTTCTATTAAAGGATATTATTTAAAATGAAAGAATCTAATATAAGTATCTGAGTTTTTAAAAAGTCTAACCATAAATGAAATAAAATATCAGAATGTTGATAATGTTTCAAGCTTTGTGATGAGTACATGAGGAAGGGGTTATTATATCTCTTCTATTTTACAATTATCTATGATACAAGTTTAAACACAAAAGTTCAATTCTCACAGAAAAAAAGAAGGATCATTTCTCCAGTGGCAAAAGATTAACTGAAGTTATGGATATTCTGGAAGAAGTAAGTCAGTGGGAAATAGCCAACCATTCAAAGAGCATCCAATTCCATCTTTCTCAGGGCAGGAGATTTTCCTGCCAAGAACTGCTAAGAGAAGTAAATCCTTTCAACTGCAAGGTATCAGTATGACTGAGGTGCATTTCAAAAATTATTAGGGGGGGAATGAAGATGAGCTATGAGCTTCCTTCCATAATTGGATATGCATAACAGTTTTGTCTTAGGCTCAATAAGGAGAGTTCAACTCAGTAACTCTCAATTACAAATCTTTGATTCTAGAATGACATGTAGCTCTCTAGAGACTTATATGCAGCCCTTAAAGAAAGACAGACAATAAAAACTGGATTTTATTATAATTTGTATTGATGCTTTGAATGAGTAATACCATGTCCTTTGGAAACCCCAAAGCACTATTATAAAGTGGAGTAAAATATTTTAAATGCAGATAAACAAATAATGTAGATATCTTTCATTTATTTTCAGTATATGGTAATGGTTTTCACCTTGAGAAACTCATTGTGTTCAATTTGGGATTCAGATATACATCAATGGGAGACTTATGGCTAAGACTGACACTCTGCTTTCATAAAGTACTGAAGGTTCTACTGGGAAAAAAGGCTTATCTCAAGGAAAGAGATAGAGAAGGCATAAAATTTTGACTAAGGACAATGAACCAGCATAGGATGAGAGAGACGATTTTATATGCAACAGGTGACTTGTTCAGATTTTCCTCCAATTAGTCTAAGATGAGGAGTATCTCTGAAGTGTTCTTCCTCACCCACCACCTCCACTTCCTTTGACTTCATATTGCTTCCTCAAGGAAGATTTTTCTGATTTCCTTTCCACTGGTATCACTCTCATAGCACCAGTCTTCTCCGCAATCTTTGTCATACTTGTAATATGAAATTTATTTGTGTATTTCTTTTATTAATGTCTGTCTCCCCCGCTAGTATGTTGCTCCATGAGGGCAGAAACTATGTTAGATACTGTGTCTCCAGTGTCTAAAGTAGTGCCTGGTACTTCTCAACATTCATTTAATTAATAAATATGTCAATAAATTTTAGAAGGTAAAATGTAAAGAAGTAATTTCATTAAAATTCCAGTATGTCAGAAACTGTAAGATAATGGCTATGTATTCAGTAATAGGGGTAATACTACTGAATTGGCAACATAATCTGATAACAACATTCAGCATCTTTGACTTCCAGATATCAGCAAACTTAATAAAACCTGGGAAATTAACACCTTGGATGGAAACACTGGTGCCTTAGGCAGTAGACATAATGAACATGAAGTAAATCAAGAGAGAATAAAATTTGAATTCTACGTGGGAATCAAGTAAACTAAGTTCATGGATACCAGCATGTCATTCTTCACGTTGTCCATAAGTAGCTGGGAAACAACATTAAAAGTTGAGTTTGTGCTCCTGAAATTGCAGGTGGAGTCATATTCAGAGAATTACAGCTTTATTATCTTTATTATGGCCCTATTTTTTGCCTCCCAACTGGTGGTGTTTTGGAAGCTTGAGTTACAAGTATAAGAAACGTAGTTAGCTATGAAAATGATCAACAGAAATTTGACTGCACTCCTTTAAAAGCAATACTAGTGAATTTAGTTCATTCCTTGACCATATTGTCTTTATTAAGTATTCTGTCTTTATTGACAGAAGTGACATATGTGTTCGTAAGTACTGTGAACCCATAAATATACATGATGTATATGATTGAGTTCACCAGATATTAGCAGGATTAATTTGGTACTTGATGTCTGTATGTAGCTCTGGATAGCACATATTTTCTCTGAGCACTCTATTAAGTTTTCTGTGTTACACACTCTTATTTTCAACTAAGAAGCCTAAATTCCATGTTTAAGTCTTATATCCAAGGATTTTGAAGAAAGGAAATAAAGCTTTTGTGCTTTTTATAAAAATATATTACACTGATACTAACAGGTTAAACATAAGAAATATAGTGTAACCAATAGGAGGAGCCTGAATTTATGGGATCAGAAAATGGGCAGAAGACCTAAACAGATATTTCTCCAAAGAAGACATACAGATGGATAACAGGCACATGAAAAGATGCTCAACCTCGCTAATGATTAGAGAAATGCAAATCAAAACCACAATGAGGTATCACCTCACGCAGGTCAGAATGGCTATCATCAAAAAGTCTACAAATAATAAATGCTGGAGAGGGTGTGGAGAAAAGGGAACCCTCTTACACTGTTGGTGTGACTGTAAACTGGTGCAGCCACTATGGAAAACAGTATAGAGTTTCCTTAAAAAAGCTAAAAATAGAGCTCCCATATGATCCAGCAATCCCAACCCTGGTCATATATGTGGAATAGATGAAAACTCTAATTCGAAAAGATGCATGCACCCCAATGTTCATAGCAGCACTACTTACAATAGCCAAGACATGGAAGCAACTCAAGTGCCCATTAACAGACAACTGGCTTAAGAAGATGTGGTATATATACAATGGAATATTACTCAGCCTTAAAAAATAATAAAATATTGTCATTTGCACCAACATGGATGGACCCAGAGAATATTATACTAAGTGAATGAAGTAAGTCAGACAGAGAAATACAAATATTATGTGACATCACTTATATGTGGAATCTAAGAAATAATACAAATTAATCTATATACAAAACAGAAACAAACTTGCAGACATAGAAAAAAACTTATGGTTACCAAGGGAGAAAAGGAGGGGGGGAAGATAAATTAGGAATATGGGATTAACAGATACACACCACTATACATAAAATAGATAAGCAACAAAGATTTACTGTATACTGCAGGGAACTATATTTGATATCTTGTAATAACTTATAATGGAAAATAACCTGAAATATATATACATATAAATAATCTGAATATATATATATATATCATATATAAATCACTTGCTGTACACCTGAAACTAACAGAGTATTGTAAATCAACTATACTACATTTTAAAAAGTGTTATTGGAAGCTGGTCTAATTAATTTTTATTCAGTGATTGTGATTCTAAACAGAACTGACTTATCTTTGTTTCTTTTTCCACAAACTATTTATTTGTGTTGAAAGTTTTAAAAAATTGAGTGTCTTTTATCCTTCAGCGGCTTTATGCTTACTTTTCAAGAATGCTTAGTTGCTTTCAAAGGGCCCAGGGAAATTTTGTAAACTACTTTCTGGGCGACTCATGGTCTTTTATGTTTTAAGGTAAAATTTTTA
>NW_020174370.1:72066-82241 GCF_003031525.2 Neophocaena asiaeorientalis asiaeorientalis | reverse complement strand
TTCAACAAGTTGAGAAAGAAATTTACAATAAAACTGATATCTAATTTTAGTGGAGTGATGATCTTTTCCTGAACATTAGATGGAATAATTTTCCCTTCATTTACATTTTAGAAATATAAGATCCAACTTTACAAATTTTTCTGTCTCTGTCTCCAAATTAATAGATTATTTACTAGGAAGTTTCTAGGGAAAACCTAAATAATTTCTTTCAGAGTCATATAACAAATGAAACAACAGCTATCATTCCATTCTAGATTAGAAAATTAATGAGTTTTGAAAATTAATGAGATTAATGAGTAATACTTGTACTTTAAAAATGTCAAAAGGAATTTCATGGTCTCCATTACATTGGAGGTGCCTAATGAGTGAAAACTTCCAAAAGGTATAAGTTCTGTTATTTCAAAATAAGATGAAAACATGTTTGGTGATGCCTTGGTGTAAGATGTATCAGTAACTCATGCTTTTTAATGTGTATATAGAGAGATGTATACAGAGATAAACATAGATGTGTGTATTTACATACATGTTAGTAAGCACACCTATATTTCCTAGCTCTGTCCACTGAGAGGGTCTAGAAGTAATGGCACTCAAAGTAGTAATAAGCATATTGAGCACCCAGATCTTGATTTCCAAACACTCCCCAATAAAAGGAACCAAGGCTCCTTGATGATGTGGTTGATTTCAGGACTGAGGGTAAGGAAAATACAGGATGAGCCTGGAGCATCTTGTGGTCTCATGTAGTAAGGAAATGCTCATCAAGTATAATAATAACAACAAAAATGAAGGGCCATGTTAAAAAGACAAGCTGATCTGAAAGAGCTCCCAATGACCAAAGCTGGAAGAGTTTGAACAACGAAATAAATAGTGATAATATTAGATTATAACCCAAAGAATAAATATCTATTAAATTCATAGTGATATAAACAAATGATTAGATAAATAAAGGAATGAGGGAAAGATACAACCTTTTTTAAAGAATTACTTCAATTTTTTTTATTGGAGTATAATTGCTTTACAATGGTGTGTTAGTTTCTGCTTTATAACAAAGTGAATCAGCTATACATATATATATATATATATATCCCCATATCTCTTCCCTCTTGTGTCTCCCTCCCTCCAAAATGAGAAACACAAAATCACCATCAGAACATCTGAGTAGGAAGTTTTGTAAATAAATATTAAAGTTAGTGAGCAAACATTTAAAAGAAACAAGATATTAGCATAACCTCAAAATATTTCTCCAAACATATTTACTAATTACAAAAGGGGAAATAGTTACTTTACAGTGGAGAAACCTGGCAGACATCAACTTAATCATGTGATTAAATTTAACATCACCACTAATAAGACATAGTAACTTCATATACCTACTGATATCATGCACTGAGAACGGCACGGTATCATTTCTGTGGCATTCTTGCCCAAAATACATAACCTCAATCTAGTTATAAGAAAACATAACACAATCCCAGGTTGAGGAATATTCTTCAAAATATGTGATTAGTACTTCTAGTGATCATTAAGTTTATGAAAAATAAGAAAAGACTGACAAATTATCACAGACCAGAGGAGACTAAGGAGATATGATAATTAAGTACATTATGGAAAGAATCCTGGAACAGATAAATTATATAAATGGAGAAACTGGAAAATCCTAATAAAGTCTGTAATTTAGTAATTTAGTTAAATTACTAATGTTAATTTCTTAGATTTGCTGGTTGTAGCAGGGTTATGTAAGATGTCATCATCAGGAGAAGCTGAGTGAAAGATATGCAACAACTCTCTATAAGCCTAACATTATTTAAATTATTTTTTGAAATGTGAACTACATTTCATTAAAAAAAATATGTTCTCATATCAATAGAATTTTCTCAAGTATTGAAGACTTTGTTGCATTACATTCTTAAAGATAATTTTCTTTTAAAAAATCACAAAGTACATTTTTTGAAAGTCAAAATAAGATTTCCTCTTTTATCATATTTTTTAAGGATGGCAAAAAAAATTTGTTTTTGTAAAATTAAGAAGAAAACCCGTTCAAGGCTTTCAAAAACTCTAAACTCTGTACAAATGGAAGGAATAAGTATTCTTTTATGTATCTTATCTCTAATGAGAAATGGAAATATGTCTACCAGCATCACTATATGCCAAATGACAAAATAAGCATAGGCTGATTTGTGGCACATTGTATGCTGTGTCATTTTTGCTGCTAGCTTCTACTATTGAAGGCAGATGTTATATGTCCTTAAATTAACCATACAGGATTCATTGCCATGAACAATGGGGGAGGTCCACACCAAAGAAACACTATTTGGGCCTGAGCAGTTCTCTAACATTTGTGAAGTACAATCTGAAAGCAAACAGTCCAAATTCTTATTGATTTATCAATTTGATTACTGCCCATCAATCACACTGAAGCTGAAGATTTGTAAGCAGTGGGCACTGGCTATATGTTTTGGGTACATTAAGTTCAATATTAAGATTCCTTTTGCACACAAATTCTCCTCCAGCCTGGATCTATTGCCTGAACTTCCCACCATCACTGGATGATTACTTATTGACATAAAAGTCATGGAATTTTATTTAGGTTAATGTTGTCTGTGATATATATATAACATATATATAAACATATATATACGTGCATATATACATGTATGCATTTAATATGGTAATATATATGGCAAATATTTTATAGTTTATAAAAGTGTATATAAAGCCTATATAAAAATAAAGAATTTACAAATGTCCCAAAGCATATATTTGAATGATTGATCTTCACAAAAATCGGGTATTATTATCTAGGTTTCACAGATAATGAAGCAAAATATTAAGGAGGTAAGGTGAATTGCTTAAAGCCACATTGTATGAAATTTAACTGGGACTAATGTTCAGGTATTTGGATGACAAACTTATTACAATGGAACAGAATATAAGAAAATATTTTCAGAGCCCCAACCTTGTACTTTTCCATCTTGAAGTGAACTCAGTTCCTCAAGCAAAGCATGTGAAGAATGACTGACATATGAAGGTAATTTCTTTGAACCAGTGTTAGATAGTTACCAAGTTTAATATCCAGGACTACTTCTTTCCTTCTCTCCTCACTGCCAAAGATATTCTTCACAAGTGACAGAACAAAAGGAAAAAGAGGACTAGGCAAGAAGCTCCTGATCATGCTATTTTTCTTGTCCAAGCTAAAGATAAAAATGCTTTTCCCACAATGCATTTCCTCAACTGAATGCTCATTAGTATTTGTACTATAATTCAAAAAATAATGAGTTATACTGACTTCTGGGAATTCACTGGGAATCCTAAATGTGACCTAAATTTACATTCAATAAAATAATGTACTCTAGAACTCAAACAATTGTACAGTGAACAAGGTTTTATAGGAAAGCCCTTTGGCACATTGGAGATAATTTATATGCATTTAAATAGCATGTTTTCTTACTACTTACATCATCTACATTATTATTATCCACACATATATTTAGTTCTCAGTAATATAGTTATTTTGTCATTGAACAAGTTTGTAATTGCAAATGCCCAACTAAACCTAAAATGATACTTTTTTCCAGGTAGCTTTGGTTCTGTCCAAATCAAATGTGCTCTGGTTTTACTTTTGAACATATTCAAAAATAGGTTAATCAAATAATAACAACTACCATTTATTAAAAGTTTACTGTGTGCTAAGAACTTTATAAATTCTGGTTCAATTGATCTGAGTTGGGGCCTAATTATTTTCAAAACTCCTTAGCTGATTCAGCTGCATACTGAATGGCTGAGAACCAAGGACCTAACTTATTTAAGCCATGCCTTATTCATGAAGTTTTCTTTAATTATTTTAATTCATGTGGCTCAATCTCTTTAGAAATAATGGTTTTCTTATAGTTGTCCCCATACAATAATGAACTATATTTTAATTGTCTCAGGTATATTGATGTGTTCATCCTACCTAGAATATAAGCTTTCTGTGAATAAGAATATTGGCTTACTTTTTTTCTCTCTCCACCATAGGACTTAGATAACTTACATGCATTAACTTCCTAGTGTGTGCCAGATGCTGTTATAGATGCTTTTATTTATGTTATTTTATTTTATTTAATCCATGAGAAATTATGTGAGATAACTATTATTGTCCCCAACTTAAAAAATGAAGATTCTGTGGCTTAGAGTTTAAATAACTTCACCTAAGGATATACAGAGAGATTCTAGGTCACAGAGAGTTTAAACTAAAATTTCATCTAAGGTTTGTCTGGCTCCAATTCCCAAAGCTGCTCTTTGCAGAATAGCATTAATTTTCACCTCTTTTCCTTAGTAGTGGATCCCTTTCTTCAAGAAAATATCTAACACAAAAGACCAATGCATAAAACACAGAAAAATAGGCCTATTCTGATTCAAAAGAGTTGGTGGCTCAGACTCCATCCACTTAGCCACACGTTTCCCCTTCCATTCAACTCTTACAACCCACTCTCAAGTTGGTTCTGAAATGATACCTTGGAAGCTCCTCGGACACTGAGAAGCACAATTCAAAAATAATACCATGCTGCTCCACATACGTGGCACATTGTAGGAGCTCAAAAAATACTGACTATATTTAGATGATCACTGCCCTACGGAGAAGTTTAAATGAAGAGCATAGAAGAAAACCTTTATCTTAAAAAGGTTAAGGTAAAAAGATAAACAAATGAAAAGGAGTAGAAGATATCAGCTTAAAAAAGAAAGAAGTAGGTGAAAGGGAAAGGGAAACATGAGGTTTTTTAGCTCTATAGAGTCAATAATAAATGAAAACTAAGTGGCCTAGCTCCTCTGAAGGCCTCTGGGATTGAATCAGTCCTTGGGAGGTTCTAAGCAACTCCAATCACAAATTATTGGCATAGTCAATTATGTCAACAACACTTAGCCATCAAATGTTTTAGAATAAGGTAGAGAAAGTCACTCCAGGTGTTTCTTAGGCTACCAGAAAAGGAAATGGCTAGAACTAGCAGCCATATATATTTCTTTCTGACAACTGCTAGGAGGTCCTGTGTGTACAGATGTAGGAGGTCCTGTGTGTACAGATGTACATAGTTTTTCATTTGCCATCAAAAATAACTAACCCTTTTGGCCATGTCAAACAAATGCTCAGTCTAAGTTGCCATTTGAACACATCCTTGACAATATGTGATAGGAGAAACTGATCCAACTTAAACTTTTATCTCTGACAAAGAACACAATAGGCTGAGGAAAATTTTGTAGACTGCCAGACAAGAGACAGTACTATTGTCAACAGCAAAAAATACCACTTTAGACTAGTCTTCTCTATCACAAACTTTTGGTTTTTCATGATTAGACAAGAACAGGGATATCTAGTTTGGGATTTAGTGTTGTTTTTAGCTCAGAAAATATTAGGTAATTCTCCATTTTAATTCATTCTAATTACTTAATAGATTTAATATGATATTTTCCTAGAGAGATGATTTTCACAAAATATAAACATCAGGACATCAAACAGAGATCCAAAAATGAAGTAGAATGAGTGTTTTTAGATTAAGAGGTTTGTTTTCAAATTAAAGCCTTTGTATGCCATAGCTTTGGCTTAAGGCTTTTATTACATCATTGTCAGTGTTACAAATACTACATTTTAGCCTAATTAGAGATCTCTCTTTTGGTTTGGATATTAAATGATAAGTTCCACCCTGCCTAATATAAGGCAATAAATTTGTCTTTTCTTGAATTATTCAAAAGCCCATGGCTTATCTGTAATCATTTATTTAACATTCTTTATTGAGTGCCTACAGTGTGCTAAGCACTGTTCTACAGCAGATAATTAGACACAACAAAAAATGAGACAGACAAGGTAACTGCTCACAAGAAACTTTTATTTTAAAAAGGCAAGACAGATAATGCACATATAAAATACTCAGATAAACTTCTAGGTCATGATAAATGGCAATAAAAAGGAACAGAGATAGAAAGTTGAAAGCTACTTTGGATTGTCAGAGGAGGCTACTGCAAAGAAGTGATATCTAAATAACAAAAGAGCTTTCCAAGTAAAGATCTTGATTAAGAGCAGTCCAGACAAAGGGAAGATAAAGTGCAAAGGCCCTAAGGCAAGAACAAGTTTGATGTGTTTGAGGAAAAACAAGAAGCCTGTATGGTTGGAGTACAGTAACTGAGGGAGAAGGTAAGATGAAATGAGAGAGGAGAGGTAGGTAAAGGTTAGATCACTTAGGGACATGATATACTGTTTACATTTCATTATAAAAGCAAAAGACTTAAAGTGCAGAGTTTAAAAAAAAAGAAGTGAAAAGTCTTGTTTACAACTTTAAAAGATTGATTGATTCCTTTGTGGAAAAAAAGAGTATTTTTATGCACTAACAATGAAAGATCAGAGAGGGAGATTAAGGAAACAACCACATTTACCATCACATCAGAAAGAATAAAATACTTAGGAATAAACCAACTTAAGGACACAAAAAACTTGTACTCTGAAAACTATAAGACACTTTTGAAAGAAATCAAAGATGACACAAACTGATGGAAAGATATACCATGTTCATGGATTGGAAGAATCAATATTTTCACAATGACTATACTATCCAAGGCAATCTACAGATTCAGTGAAATCCCTGTCAAATTACCTATAACAATTTTCACAGAATTAGAACAAAATATTTCAAAATTTGTAAGGAGGCACAAAAAGAACTGAATAACTAAAGCAATTTTGAGAAAGAAAAATGGAGTTGGAGGAATCAGGCTCCCTGACTTCACACTATATTACAAAGCCACAGTCATCAAAAAAGAATGGTACTGGCACAAAGAGTAACAAAAAATATAGATAAATGGAACAGGATAGAAAGCCCAGAAATAAACCATGCACCTCTGCTCAGTTAATCTATTACAAAGGAGGTAAGAATATACAATGGAGAAAGGACAGTCTCTTCAATAAGTGGTGCTGGGAAAACTGGACAGCTACATATAAAAGAATGAAATTAGAACATTCTCTAACATCACACAAAAATAAACTCAAAATGGATTAAAGACCTCAATATAAGATCAGATACTATAAAACTCTTAGAGAAAAACTTAGGCAGAATTGTCTTTGACATGAATTGCAGTGATAATTTTTCATTCCATCTCCTAGAGTAATGAAAATAAAAATAAACAAATGGGACCTAATGAAACTTAGAAGCTTCTGCACAGCAAATGAAGCCATAAACAAAATGAAAAGACAGCCCACAGAATGGGAGAATATATTTGCACATGAAGGAACCAACAAGGGATTAATCTCCAAAATATACAAACAGCTCATGCAGCTCTATGTCAACAATACAAACAGCCAAATCAAAATATGGACAGAATATCATAATAGATATTTCTCCAAAGAAGACATACAGATGGCCAAAAAGCACATGATAAGATGCTCAACATCACTAATTATCAGAGAAATGCAAATCAAAACTACAATGAGGTATCACCAGTAAAAATGGTCAACATAAAAAAATCCACAAACAATTAACCCTGGAAAAGGTGTGGAGAAAAGTGAACCCTCTTACCCTGTTGGTGGGAATATAAATTGGTACAGTCACTATGGAGAAGAGTACAGAAGTTCCTTAAAAAACTAAAACTAGAACTACCATATGATCCAGCAATCCCACTCCTGGGCATATATCCAGAGAAAAACATAATCCGAAAAGAATAGCCAAGACATGGAAGCAACCTAAGTGTCCATCGACAGAGGAATGGAAAAAGAAGATATGGTACATATATACAATGGAATATTACTCAGCCATAAAAAAGCATGAAATAATGTCATTTGCAGCAACATGGATAGACCTGGAGATGACCATACTAAGTGAACTAAGTCAGACAGAGAAAGACAAATATATGATATCACTCATATATGGAATCTAATTTTAAAAATGATACAAATGAACTGACAAAACAGACACTTTTTTACAGATATTGAAAATAACCTATGATTATTACAGGGGAAATGTGGGCGGGAGAGATAAATCAGGAGCTTTGGATGAACATACACACACCACTATATACAAGATAGATAACCAACAAGGACATACTGTATAGCACAGGGAACTCTACTCAATATTCTGTTATGACCTACAATGGAAAAGAATCTAAAAAAGAATGAATATATGTATATGCACAACTGAATCACTTTCCTGTACACCTGTAATTAACACAAAATTGTAAATCAACTGTATATCAATACAATTAAAATTATTTTTAAAAAGACTAGGGGAATAGGATAGAAGTAGGAGTACCTCTTTGGAAGCTATTACTGCCATCCTGGAAAGGATGGAGGTAGTCATACAGATGATGATAAGTTTTGAAATTAGAGCAGACTAACACAAACCAAAATTATGCAAATCTGTACAATGGCAAAACAATAAGATGTATTTATTAAGTAAAAAGCCCAATCCAAATTACATCTTAATATTTATTAAATGCAAGTTATTTAAGTAAAATTACTATTTATATCCTACTTATTCTAAAAAGGTATGACTTAAGATGCTTTACAATTAAAAATTAAAGATACAGTTTTACTACTCTATTGGCAAAAGGACAGGATCCAAAAAATACAGGCAAAATAAAAACTGGATTAAAAATTGTTTGCTGAGGAAAGGGAATCAATATGGTGGAGTAAGAGGATTTACAGCTCACCTCAAACACCCCACAAACACATCAAAAATACACCTACATGTAGAACAATTTTCATGGAAAACTAACTGGAAACTGGCAAAAGAACTCCTGTACAACCAGTAAAGATCTCCATATAACCTGGTAGGATGGACAAAATGGCATCAGGTCTAGACCTGTGCCCCTGGGAGGGATCCGGAAGGAATAGAAGGTCTATGGGGTAAATCTTTGACCTGGGGAGCTAGCAGGTGAAGCCAAAATAAGCATCCCAGTTCTGGGGTCCTGCATGGAGGAGACCAGTCCCCTTGTCTGCTGGGAAATCCACTAAGACAGACAAAAGGGCTGAAGAAGCCTAGACTCTACACATGGGGAATATGTGTATGCTGGCTTGCAGACAGAGCTGTACACTGAAAGTGGCTGCCTCGCTACACTTCCCAATCTTAAGAAACAAACATCTTGGCCCAGCTCACTCTACACCACAGCCTGGTGTAAGCTCTGGGCAAGGACTCAGTCCAGCTATACAGAGAGAGACCAGCGTGCCTGGGGTGTGATCTGGAAGGAGCTGCAGAGACCATTGTCAGTGCACACACAGGGTGGAGCCAAAAGAACACATAGCAGCTAAACACTGAATCCTAGGCAGACAGACCCTGGGAAAGGACACATTTAGGTATGTAGAAATAGCTGGGAGGGCCTGGGGTGTGGTCTGGGTGGGGCGGCAATAGCCATTGTCAGTACCCTGAGGAGTTATGGTTCATCTCTCAGGGAGAGTGCCCTGGATCTGCCCACTTCATATTGCAATTTAGTACTACATCTGGGGCAGAAAGGTCCTGGGAGAAGACTGCCACAGAGGCAGCCCCAATCCCACGTGGCAGCGCAATTACCACAATTTATGCAGTCTCAACATGCCAAATCCCAGCCCCAGGCTATTCCACACGACAACTTTGCAGTAGGTCTGGTACAAATACAACAGAAAAAGGGACATGACTTTGGGCTGCATCTGAGTGGAACTGTGGACACCTATACAGGTGGCAAATAGGTTCTCTGTGAGCACACTGACCTCACATCTTGCAACAATCACTCCCTTGGGATGGGGCAGGCACTCAAGGGTAATGGAGCCTGATCAAATCTAAACCTCAGGGCTTCTAATTCAACAAATGGAGAGAATACCTTGCCCACAATAGGGCCATGAGAGCCAAAGAAGAGGCCCATCCAACATTCAAAGCAGACTCTGGACACCACAACACCAATCACACTCCCTATCATGCAGATAACAGTCAGCATACTTTGAGGAAAGATGTGGCTGGCATCCAAACTAAAACCAGTCCTTGTATCAAAAATATTGGATTCAGGGCTTCCCTGGTGGTGCAGTGGATGAGAGTCTGCCTGCCAATGCAGGGGACACAGGTTCATGCCCTGGTCCGGGAAGATCCCACATGCTGCAGAGTGACTGGGTCCGTGAGCCATGGCCACTGAGCCTGCACGTCCGGAGCCTGTGCTCTACAACAGGAGAGGCCACAACAGTGAGAGGCCTGCATACT
>NW_020174370.1:27009-72008 GCF_003031525.2 Neophocaena asiaeorientalis asiaeorientalis | reverse complement strand
TATATATAGGACTCAGTCTACCCAGGGATGATTCCACATAAATATAGCCCTTTAAGACCACAGTAGACATTTTCTCCTAAATTCATAGAGACAAAGAAAGTTAAATAAAATAAAAAGCAGAGGAACTACTCCCATTTAAAAGAACAAGAGAAATTCCCTGAAAGAATAATGAAACAGAGCCCACCAGTCTACTAGACCCTTAGTTAAAAAATTAGGTAATAAGAATGCTAAAGGAATTAAGAAAGATTATTGATAAAAATGCTGATCACTATAACAAAGAACTGGAAACTATAAAGATGAACCAATCAAAAGTAGTCAACTCAATTGCTGAGATAAAATCCAGTCTAGAAGCAATGAATAGCAGAGTAAATAATGCAGAAGAACAAATAAGTGATCTGGAAGATAGAATAATGGAAATCACCCAATTAGAGCAACAGACAGAAAGACAAATGGAAAAAAAAATGAAAGCAACATATGAGATCTATGTGATAATATAAAGCATACCAACCTATGCATAATAGGGGTTCCAGAAAGAGAAAAGAGAGAGAAGGGGATCGAAAATGTATTTGAAGAAATTATGGGTAAAAAATCCCAAACTTAAAGAAGAAAAGTTATATCCAGGTACAGGAAGCACAGAAGGTCCCAAACAAGATGAAACCAAACAGACCCACATCAAGACATATCATAGTTAAAATTGCAAAAATTAAAGATAGATGATTCTAAAGGTGGAAAGAAAAAAACAGTCAGTTACAAAGTCTTCCCCATAAGGTTATCAGCTAATTTCACTGCAGAATCTTTGCAGGCCAGAAAGGAGTGACATGATATATACAAAGCCCTGAAAAGGAAAAACCTGCAACATAGGGTGCTATACCAAGTAAGAATATTATTTAGAATAGAAGGAGAGATAAAGTATTTATCAGACAGGAAAAACTAAAAGAATTCAGCAGTACTGAACCACCCTAAAATAAATATTAAAGAGTCTTCTCTAAATATAAAAGAAACAAGAATTGATAGGAAAGGGAAAAATCACAATATGAAAGACAAATATATTAAAGGATTGAAGGTCACTTAAGCCAGTCAATAGATGTAAAAAATCACAAAAATTTGTAAAAGTGATTATAACAGCAATAAACAGTAAAATGATAAGCATAAAGATATAAAATACGACATCAAAATCACAAAATGTGGGTGAAGAGAGTTTAAAAATGTAGTTCTCTTACACATACAGACTGAAAGTGAAGGTATGGAAAAATATATCATGCAAATGGAAATGAAAAAAGAGCAGGGGTAGCAATACTCATATGAGACAAAATAAACTTTAAACCAAAGTCCATAAAGACAAAGGCGTGCACTATAAAATGATAAAAGGATCAATACAAGAAGAGGATATTGCAATTGTTAACATATATGCACCTAGTATGGGAGCTCCTGAATTTATAAACAAATAATAACAGACATAAAGGGAGAAATTAACAATAATACAATAATACAATAATAGGAGGAGAATTTAACACCTAGCCAACATCAATAGGCAGATCATCCAGACAGAAAATTAATAAGTCATAAGAGTTTCTAAATGATACTGTAGACCAGTTGAATCTAATTGATATCTACAGGACACTACATCTCCAAAACACAGAATACACATTCTATTCAAGCAAGCATGGAACATTCTCTGGGTAGACCACATACAAAGTCACAAAACAAGCCTCAACAAGTTTAGGAGGACAGAAATTATTTAAAGCACATTTTCTCACCACAATGGTATGAAACTAGAAATCAACCACAGAAAGAAAAACAGGAAACGAATGAACACATGGAGACTAAACAATATGCTCCTTAGAAACACATGAGTCAATGATGAAATCAAAGAAGAAATCAAAAATACCTGGAGGCAGATGAATATGAAAACACAGCATTACAAAATTTATGGGATGCAGCAAAAGCAGTTCTAAGACAGAAGTTCATAGTGATACAAGCCTTCCTCATGTAACAAGAAAAATCTCAAATAAACACTCTAACCTACCACCTAAAAGAATTAGAAAATAAGAACAAACAAAACTGAAAGACAGAAGAAGGAAGGAAATAATAAAGAACAGAGAAGAAATAAATGAAATACAGATCAGAAAACAATAGAAAAGACCAATAAAATGAAGACCTGGTTTTTTGAAAGATAAACAGAATTGACAAATATCTAACCAGTCTCACCAAGATGAAAAGAGAGAGGACTCCAACAACATAAGAAATGAAAGACAGTAAATAAGAAAGGATATCACAGAAATACAAAAAATAAAATAAGAGAATAATATGAATATTTATATGTTGACAAATTTGACAACCTAGGAAAAATGGACAAGTTTCTAGAAAGAGCCTATCAAAACTGAGTCAAGAAGAAACATAATTTGAACAAACCAATCACCAGAAGTGAAGTAAAATCTGTAATAATAATAATAATAAAAGTATCTGCAAGTAAAATTCCAGGACTGGATGGCTTCACTGTGGAATTCTACCAAATATGCAAAGAAGAAGTTACACCTATTCTTCTCAAACTATTGCAAAATATGGAAGAGGAGGAAACACTCCCAAACTCTTTCTATGAAGCCACCATCACCCTGATATGAAAACCAGAAAAAGACACTGCAAAAAAAGGCAATTATAGGCCAATATATTTGATGAATAGTAGAAGCTTCAACATGGTGGAAGAGTAAGGCGTGGAGATCACCTTTCTCCCCACAAATACATTACAAATACATCTACATGTAAAACAACTCCTACAGAACACCTACTGAACGCTGGCAGAAGACCTCAGACCTCCCAAAAGGCAAGAAACTCCCCACACACCTGGGTAGGGCAAAAGAAAAAAGAAAAAACAGAGACAAAAGAATAGGGATAGGACCTGCACCTCTGGGAGGGAGCTGTGAAGGAGGAAAGGTTTCCACACACTAGCAAGGCCCTTTGCGGGCAGGGGCTGTGGGTAGCAGAGGGGGAAGCTTCGGAGCCATGGATTAGAGTGCAGCAACAGGGGTGCGGAGGGCAAAGCAGAGAGATTCCCACACAGAGGATCAGTGCTGACCAGCACTCACCAGCCCAAGAGGCTTGTCTGCTCACCCACTGGGACAGATGTGGTATGGGAGCTGAGGCTCGGGCTTCTGGGTCAGATCCCAGGGAGAGGACTGGGGCTGGCTGTGTGAACAGAGCCTGAAGGGGGCTAGTGCACCACAGCTATCCAGGAGGGAGTCTGGGAAAAAGTCTGGAGCTGCTGAAGAGGCAAGAGACATTTACTTGCCTCTTTGTTTCCTGGTGCGTAAGGAGAGAGGATTAAAAGTGCCGCTTAAAGGAGCTCCAGAGATGGACGAGACACAGCTATCAGCCTGGACCCCAGAGACAGGCATGAGATGCTAAGGCTGCTGTTGCAGCCACCAAGAAGCCTTTGTGCAAGCACAGGTCACTATCCACACCTATACTCCCGGGAGCCTCTGCAGCCTGCCACTGCGAGGGTCCCAGGATCCAGGGAAAACTTCCCTGGGAGAACACACAGTGTGCCTCAGACTGTTGCAACATCACGCTTGGATCTGCTGCTGCAGGCTTGCCCCAATTCCTTACCCCTCCCTCCTCCCAGCCTGAGTGAGAGAGAGCCTCCTAATCAGCTACTCCTTTAACTTCGTCCTGTAAGAGCAGGAATAGAAGCCCTCAGGCGACTCTACACATAGAGGTGGGGCCAAATCCAAAGCTGAAACCCAGGAGCTGTGCGGGGGGGGGAAAAAAAAAGAGAAAGTGAAATTTCTCCCAGCAGCCTCAGGAGCAGCGGATTAAATCCCCACAATCAACTTGATGTACCCTGCATCTGCGGATATCTGAATAGACAATGAATCATCCCAAATTGAGCAGGTGGACTTTGGGAGCAATGATATATATATGTTTTTCCATTTTCACTCTTTGTGAGTGTGTATGTGTATGCTCCTGTGTCTGATTTTGTCTGTATAGCTTTGCTTTTACCATTTGTCCTAGGGTTCTGGCTCCGGTTTTTTTTTTTTTCTTAGTATACTTTTTAGTGCTTGTTATCATAGGTGGATTTGTTTTTCAGTTTGTTGCTCTTTTCTTTCTTTCCATTTTTTTTTAATTTAAAATATTTATTTAATAATTATTCTTATTTTAATAACTATTTTACTTTATTTTATCTTCTTTCTTTTTTTCTCACATTTATTCTGTGCAGTGTGTGTGACAGGCTCTTGGTGCTGCACCCAGGCATCAGGGCTGTGCCTCTGGCATGGGAGAGTCAAGTTCAGGACATTGGTCCAACACAGACCACCCAGTTCCACATAATATCAAACAGCGAAATCTCCCAGAGATTTCCATCTCAATGCCAAGACCCAGCTCCACTCAATGACCAGCAAGTTCCAGCACTGGACACCTTATGCCAAACAACTAGCAAGACAGGAACACAAAGGCACCCATTAGCAGAGAGGCTGCCTAAAGTCATAAGGTCACAGTCACCCCAAAACACACCACCAGACATGGAGCTGCCCACCAGAAAGACAAGATCCAACCTTATCCACCAGAACACAGACACTAGTCCCCTCCACAAGGATGCCTACACAACCCACTGAGGCAACATTAGCCACTGGGGAAGACACCAAAAACAACGGGAACTATGAACCTGCAGCCTGTGAAAACGAGACCCCAAACACAGTAAGTTAAGAAAAATGAGAAGACAGAGAAACACACAGCAGATGAAGGATCAAGGTAAAAAGCCACCAGACATAACAAATGAAGAGGAAATAGGCAGTCAACCTGAAAAAGAATTCAGAAAAATGGTAGTAAAGATGATCCAAAATCTTAGAAATAGAAGGGAAAAAACACAAGAAACATTTAAAAAGGACCTAGAAATAAAGAGCAAACAAACGTGATGAACAACACAATAAATGACATTTAAAATTCTCTAGAGGGGATCAGTAACAGAATATCTGAGGCAGAAGAATGGATAAGTGAGTGACCTACAAGATAAAATAGTGGAAATAACTACTGCAGAGCAGAGTAAAGAAAAAAGAATGAAAAGAATTGAGGAGAGTCTCAGAGACCTCTGGGACAACATTAAACACACCAGCATTCGAAACATAGGGTTCCCAGGAGAAGAGAAATAAAAGGGGCAGAGAAAATATTTGAAGTGATTACAGTTGAAAACTACCCTAATATGGGAAAGGAAACAGTTAATCAAATCAAGGAAACAGAGTGAATTCCATACAGGATAAATCCAAGGAGAAACACACCAAGACACATATTAAACAAACTATCAAAAATTAAATACAAAGAAAAAATATTAAAAGGAGAAAGAGAAAAAACAACAAATAACACACAAGGAAATCCCCATAAGGTTAACAGCTGATCTTTCAGCAGAAAATCTGCAAAGTAAAAGGGAGGGGCAGGACCTACTTAAAGTGATGAAGGGGAAAAGCCTGCAACCAAGATGACTACCCAGCAAGGATCTCATTCAGATTTGACAGACAAATTAAAAACTTTACAGACAAGCAAAAGCTAAGATAATTCAGCACCACCGAACCAGCTTTACAGCAACTGGTAAAGGAACTTTTCTAGGCAGGAAACAAAAGAGAAGGAAAAGACCTACAGTAACAAACCCCCAAAAATTAAGAAAATGGTAATAGGAACATACATATCGATAATTACCTTAAATGTAAATGGATAAAATCCTGCAACCAAAAGACATAGAATGACAAAATGGATACAAAATCAAGACCTGTATATATGCTGTCTACAAGAGACCCACTTCAGACCTAGGGGTACATACAGACTGAAAGGGAGGGGTGTAAAAAGATATTCCATGCAAATGGAAATCAAAAGAAAGCTGGAGTAGCAATTCTCATATCAGACAAAATAAACTTTAAAACAAAGACTATTACAAGAGACAAAGAAGGACACTACATAATGATCAAGGGGTCACTCCAAGAAGAAGATATAACAGTTATAAATATTTATGCACCCAATATAGGAGCACCACAATACATAAGGCAAATACTAACAGCCATAAAAGGGAAAACTGACAGTAACACAGTCATAGTAGTGGACATATCACCCCACTTTCACCAATCGATGGATCATGCAAAATGAAAATAAATAAGGACACACAAGCTTTAAATGATACATTAAATAAGATGGACTTAACTGATATTTATAGGACATTCCTTCCAAGAAAAACAGAACACACTTTCTTCTCAAGGGCTCATGGAACATTTTCCAGGACAGACCATATCTTGAGTTACAAATGAATCCTTGATAAATTTAAGAAAATTGAAATTGTATCAAGCATCTTTTCCAACCACAACACTATGAGACTAGATATCAATTACAGGAAAAAATACAAATGTATGGACGCTAAACAATACACTACTTAATAATGAAGTGATCACTGAAATAATCAAAGAGGAAATCAAAAAATACATAGAAACAAATGACAATGAAAACACGAGGACCCAAAGCCTATGAGATGCAGCAAAAGCAGTTGACATTCCATCCAAAAACAACAGAATACACTTTCTTCTCAAGGACTCATGGAACATTCTCCAGGATAGATCATATCTTAGGTCACAAATCAATCCTTGATA
Source organism: Neophocaena asiaeorientalis asiaeorientalis (assembly GCF_003031525.2). Taxonomy (NCBI): domain Eukaryota; kingdom Metazoa; phylum Chordata; class Mammalia; order Artiodactyla; family Phocoenidae; genus Neophocaena; species Neophocaena asiaeorientalis. Next base: position 65,391 of record NW_020174370.1, on the reverse strand, counting down.
AATTTAAGAAAATTGAAATTGTATCAAGCATCTTTTCCAACCACAACACTATGAGACTAGATATCAATTACAGGAAAAAATACAAATGTATGGACGCTAAACAATACACTACTTAATAATGAAGTGATCACTGAAATAATCAAAGAGGAAATCAAAAAATACATAGAAACAAATGACAATGAAAACACGAGGACCCAAAGCCTATGAGATGCAGCAAAAGCAGTTCTAAGAGGGAAGTTTATAGTAATACAATCCTACCTTAAGAAACAAGAAAGATCTCAAATAAGCAACTTAAACTTACACCTAAAGCAATGAGAGGAACAGCAAAAATACACCAAAGTTAGCAAAAGGAAAGAAATAATAAAGATCAGATCAGAAACAAATGAAAAAGAAATGAAGGAAATGATAGCAAAGATCAAGAAAACTAAAAGCTGGTTCTTTGAGAAGATAAACAAATTGATAAACCATTTGCCAGACTCATCAAGAAAAGAAGGGAGAAGACTCAAATCAATAGAATTAGAAATGATGTGAGCCATGGCCGCTGAGCCTGCGTGTCTGGAGCCTGTGCTCCACAACGGGAGAGGCCACAACAGTGAGAGCCCCGTGTACCACCAAACAAACCAAAAAAAAAAAGAAATGAAAAAGGAGAAGTAACACCTGACACTACAGAAATACAAAGGATCATGAGAGATTCCTACAAGCAACTATATGCCAATAAAATGGAAAACCTGGAAGAAATGGACAAATTCTTAGAAATTTACAATCTTCTGAGACTGAACCAGGAAGAAATAGAAAATATGAACAGACCAATCACAATAAACAAAATTGAAACTGTGATTAAAAATCTTCCAACAAACAAAAGCTCAGGACCAGATGGCTTCACAGGTGAATTCTATCAAACACTTAGAGAAGAGCTAACACCTACCCTCCTCAAACTCTTCCAAAATATACCAGAGGGAGGAACACTCCCAAACTCATTCTATGAGGCCACCATCACCCTGAAACCAAATCAGACAAAGATGTCAAAAAGAAACAAAACTACAGGCCAATATCACGAATGAATGTAGATGCAAAAATCCTCAACAAAATACTAGCAAACAGAATCCAACAGCACATTAAAAGGATCAAACACCATGATCAAGTGGGGTTTATCCCAGGAACTCAAGGATTCTTCAATATATGCAAATCAACCAACGTGATACACCATATTAACAAATTGAAGGAAAAAAAACATATGATCATCTCAATAGATGCAGAGAAAGCTTTCGACAAAATTCAACACCCATTTATGATAAAAAAGAATGCTCCAGAAAGTAGGCATAGAGGGAACTGTCCTCAATATAATAAAGGCTATATATCACAAGCACACAGCCAATGTCTTCTCAATGCTGAAACACTGAATCATTTCCACTAAAATCAGGAACAAGAAAAGTTTGCCCATTCTCACCACTCTTATTCAACATAGTTTTGGAAGTTTTAGCCACAGCAATCAGAAAACAAAAAGAAATAGAAGGAATCCAAATCATAAAAGAAGAAGTAAAGCTGTCACTTTCTGCAGATGACATGAAACTATACACAGAGAGTCTTAAAGATGCTACCAAAAAATTATTAGAACTAATCAATGAGTTTGGTAAAGTAGCAGGATAAAAAATTAATTCAGAGTAATCTCTTGCATTCCTATACACTAATGATGAAAAGTCTGAAAATGAAATCAAGAAAACACTCCCATTTACCACTGCAAAAGAAACAGTAAAATATCTAGGAATAAACCTACCTAAGGAGATGAGACCTGTATGGAGAAAATTATAAGACACTGATGAGAGAAATTAAAGACGATACAAACAAATGGAGAGATATACCATGTTCTTGGATGGGAAGAATCAACATTGTGAAAATGACTATACTAACCAAAGAAATCCATAGATTGAATGCAATCCCTATCAAACTACCACTGGCATTTTTCACAGAACTAGGACAAAAAATTTCACAATTTGTATGGAAACACAAAAGACCCTGAATAGCCAAAGCAATCTTGAGAAAGAAAAATGGAGCTGGAGGACTCATATACAAAAATAAGCTCAAAATGGATTAAAGACCTAAATGTAAGGCCAGAAACTATCAAACTCTTAGAGGAAAACATAGGCAGAACACTCTATGACATAAATCAGAGCAAGATCCTTTTTACCCCACCTCCTAGAGAAATGGAAATTTTAAAAAAAATGAACAAATGGGTCCTAATGAAACTTCAAAGCTTTAGCACAGCAAAGGAAACCATAACCAAGACTAAAAGACAACCCTCAGAATGGGAGAACATATTTGTCAGTGAAGCAAGTGACAAGGGATTAATCTCAAAATTTACAAGCAGCTCATGCAGCTCAATATCAAAAAAACAAACAACCCAGTCCAAAAATGGGCAGAAGACTTGAACAGGGATTTCTCCAAAGAAGATATACAGATTGCCAACAACCACATGAAAGAACGCTCAATCTCTTTAATCATTAGAGAAATGCAAATCAAAACTACAATGAGATATCTTCTCACACTGATCAGAATCACCATCATCAAAAAATCTACAAACAATAAATGTTGGAGAGGGTGTGGAGAAAAGGGAACCCTCTTGCACTGTTGGTGGGAATGTAAACTGGTACAGCCACTATGGAGAACAGTATGGAACTTCCTTAAAAAACTACAAATAGAACTACCATATGACCCAGCAATCCCACTACTGGGTATATACCCTGAGAAAACCATAATTCAGAAAGTGTCATGTACCACAATGTTCATTGCAGCTCTATTTACAACAGCCAGGACATGGAAGCAACCTAAGTGTCCATTGACAGATGAATGGATAAAGAAGATGTGGTACGTGGATATAATTGAATATTACTCAGCCATGAAATGAAACGCAATTGAGTTATTTGTAGTGAGGTGGATGGACCTAGAGTCTGTCATACAGAGTGAAGTAAGTCAGAAAGAGAAAAATAATACATACATACAATACTGTATGCTAACACATATATATGGAATCTAAAAAACAAAACAAAAAATGGTCATGAAAAACCTAGGGGCAAGACAGGAATAAAGATGCTGACCTACTAGAGAATGGACTGCAAGAGACGGGGATGGGGAAGTGTAAGCTGGCACAAAGTGAGAGAGTGGCATGGACATATATACACTACCAAATGTAAAACTGATAGCTAGTGGGAAGCAGCTGAATAGCACAGGGAGATCAGCTCGGTGCTTTGTGACCACCTAGAGTGGTGGGATTGGGATGGTGGGAGGGAGGGAGATGCAAGAGGGAAGAGATATGGGGATATATGTATATGTATAAGTGATTCACTTTGTTATAAAGCAGAAACTAACACAGCATTGTAAAGCAATTATACTTCAAAAAAGATGTTAAAATATATGTATATATTTGATGAATATATATGCAAAACCTTCAGCAAAATATTAGCAAACCGAATCCAACAATACATAAAAAGCGTCATACACTGTGATCAAGTTGAATTCATTCCAGTGTCTCAAGGATGGTTCAACCTACACAAATCAATGTGATACACACATTAACAAAAGATAAAAACCACATAATCATTTCAATACATGCATAAAAAACATTTGACAAAATTCAACATCCATTCATGATAAAAAAAAAAACTCTAATGAAAGTAACTCAATGTAATAAAAGCCATTTATGACAAACCCAGTGCCGGCATAATACTGAATGGTGAAAAACTGAAAGCCTTCTCACCAAATTCAGGAACAAGACAAAAAGGCCCACTCTAAACAGTTCTATTCACCATACTATTGGAAGTCCTAGCCACATAAATAGGACAAGGAAAAGAAATAAAATATATCCAAGTCAGAAGGGAATAGGTAAAACTACCAGTATTTTCAGATGAGATGATACTCTATACAGAGAACCCCAAATTCTCCACACAAAAGCAATTAGAACTAGTAAATGAATTCAGCAAGGTAGCAGAATACAACATCAGTATACTGAAATCTATTGCATTTCTTTACATTAATAATGTAATATAAGAAATAGAAAGTTAAAGAAATCCTGTTTAAAGTCTCATCAAAAAGAAGTAAAATACCTAGGAATAAACTTAACCAAGGAGTTGGAAGAATTATACACTAAAACTATAAAACTATAAAAAGGAATTTGAAGATGATTCAAAGAAATAAAAAGACAGCCAGTGCTCTTGCATTGGAAGAATTAATATTAAAATGGCCATACTACCCAAAGCTACATACAGGTTTAATGGAATCACTATCAAAGTACCCATGACATTTTTCAGAGAACTAGAAGAAATAATCCTAAAATTTATATGGAACCACAAAAGACCCAGAATTGCTTACAAAATCCTTAGGAAAAGGAACAAAGTTGGAAGTATAACCCTTACAGATGTCAAGCTATACTACAAAGTTACAGTAATCAAAACAGCATGGTATTGACACAGAAACAGACATATAGATCAACGGAACAAAATAGAGAGTCCAGAAATAAACACACACACCTACGATCAATTAATCTGTGACAAAGAAGGAAAGAATATACAATTGAAAAAAGACAGTCTCTTCAACAAGTGGTGTTGGGAAACCTGGACAGCTACACATAAATAAATGAAATTAGAAAACTCCTGCACACCATATAAAAAATTCAAAATTGTTTAAAGACCTTAATATAAAATATATTACCATAAAACTCCTAGAAGAGAACATAGGCAAAACAGTATTTGACATAAATTATAGTAATATTTTGGGGATCTGTATCCTAAGGCAAAAGAAATAAAAGCAAAAGTAAATAAATGGCAGCTAATTAAACTTAAAAGCCTTCACACAGCAATAGAAATCATCCACAAAACTAATACACAACATACAGAATGGCAGAAAATATTTTCAAATGATGCACCCGACAAAGGGTTAATATCCAAAATATGTAAACATCTCATATAACTCAATATCAAAGAAACAAACAACCCAATTAAAAGTGAACAAAGACCTGATATAAATTTTTCCAGAGAAGACATACAGATGGCTGACAGATGAAAAAGCACTCAACATTGTTAATTATTACATAAATGCAAATCAAAAGCACAATGAGGTATCACCACACTCCATTCAGAATGGCTTTCATCAAAAAGTCTACAAATAATAAATGCTTGAAAGAGTGTAGAGAAAAGGGAACACTCTTACACTATTAGTGGTTATGTAAATTGGTGCAGCCACCATGGAAAACAGTATAGAGGTTCCTTAAAAAAAATAAAGTAGAGAGAGCTACCATATGATCCAGCAATCCCACCCCTGGGTATATATCTAGAAAAAGCCCAAACTCTAATTCAAAAAGATACATGTACCCCAATGTTCATTGCAGCAGTGTTTACAATAGCTAAAACATGGCAACAACCCAACTGCTCATAAATATATGATTGGCTTAAGAAGATATAATACACACACATGCAGACACACACACATATATACAATGGAATATTACTCAGCCATAAAATAGAATGAAGTATTGTCATTTGCAACAACATGGATGGACCTAGAGAATATTATACTTACTGAAGTAAGTCAGAGAAAGACAAACACTAGGTAATATCACTTATATGAGGAATCTAAAAAATAATACAGATGAATCTATATACAAAACAGAAACAGACTCACAGACATAGAAAATAAACTTATGTTTATCAAAGGGGTGAGGAAGTGGAGGAGAGACAAATTAGGAATATAGGATTAATAGATACAAACTACTATACATAAAATAGATAAGGAACAAGGATTTACTGTATAGCACAGGGAATTATATTCAATATCTTGTAATAAACTATAATGGATTATAAGCAGAAAAAAATAACTACATTACTATGTTGTATACCTGAAACTAACAGACTGTTGTAAGTCAACCATACTGCAACAAAAAAATTTAAATCAAGAACATGTGAAGAAGTCCTGAAGATGGCGGAAGACTAAGATGCAGAGATCACCTTCCTCCCTACAGATACACCAGAAATACATCTACACGTGGAACAACTCCTACAGAACACCTACTGAACACTGGCAGAAGACCTCAGACCTCCCAAATGGCAAGAAAGTCCCCACGTACCTAGGTAGGGCAAAAGAAAAAAGAATAAACAGAGACAAAAGGATAGGGACGTGACCTGCATCAGTGGGAGGGAGCTGTGAAGGAGGAAAGGTTTCCACACACTACGAAGCCCCTACGTGGGCAGAGACTGTGGGTGTCAGAGAGGGAAAGCTTCAGAACCGCGGAGGAGAGCACAGCAACAGGGGTGCAAAGGGCAAACCAGAGAGATTCCTGCACAGATGATCGGTGCCAACCGGCACTCACCAGCCCGAGACGCTTGTCTGCTCACCTGCCAGGGAGGGCGGAGTTGGAAGCTGAGGCTCGGGCTTCGGTCAGAGCACAGAGAGACGACTGGGGTAGGCAGCGTGAACACAGCCTGCAGGGGGTTTGTGCACCACAGCTAGCCAGGAGGAAGTCCGGGGAAAAGTCTGGACCTGCCGAAGAGGCAAGAGACTTTTTCTTCCCTTTTTGTTTCCTGGTGCGCGAGGAGAGGGGATTAAGAGTGCTGCTTAAAGGAGCTCCAGAGACGGGGATGAGCCAAGGCTAAAAGCACGGACCCCAGAGACACTCATGAGACGCTAAGGCTGCTGCTGCTGCCACCAAGAAGCCTGTGTGCGAGCACAGGTCACTATCCACACCCCTCTTCCGGAGAGCCTGTTTCCTCTTTTTGTGAGTGTGTATGTGTATGCTTCTGTGTGAGATTTTGTCTGTATAGCTTTGCTTCCACCATTTGTCCTAGGGTTCTATCTGTCCATTGTTTTTATCTTTTTAAACACTATTTTTTTCTTAATAATTAGTTTTTATTTTACTAACTTTATTTAATTTCATATTTCTTTTATTTTATTTTCGTTCTTTCTTTCTTTCTTTCGTTCCTTCCCTCCTTCCTTCCTTCCTTCCTTCCTTCCTCCCTCCCTCCCTCTTTCCCCCTTTCTTTCTTTCTTTCTTTCTTTCGTTCCTTCTGTTTTTCTCCCTTTTATTCTGAGCCGTGTGGATGAAAGGCTCTTGGTGTTGCAGCCAGGAGTCAGTGCCGTGCCTCGGAGGTGGGAGAGCCAACTTCAGGACACTGGTCCACAAGAGACGTCCCAACTCCACATAATATCAAATGGCGAAAATCTCCCAGAGATCTCCATCTCAACACCAGCACAGAGCTTCACTCAAGGACCAGCAAGCTACAGTGGGGGACACGTTATGCCAAACAACTAGCAAGACAGGGGCAAAAACACACCAATTAGCAGAGAGGCTGACTAAAATCATAGTAATTCCACAGATACCCCAAAACACACCACCAGACGTGGACCTGCCCACCAGAGAGAAAAGATCCAGCCTCATCCACCAGAACACAGGCACTAGTCTCCTCCACCAGGAAGGCTACACAACCCACTGAACCAACCTTAGCCACTGGGGAAAGACACCAAAACAATGGGAACTAAGAATCTGCAGCCTGTAAAAATGAGACCCCAAACACAGTAAGATAAGCAAAATGAGAAGACAGAAAAACACACAGCAGATGAAGGAGAAAGATAAAAATCCACCAGACTTAACAAATGAAGAGGAAATAGGCAGTCTACCTGAAAAAGAATTCAGAATAATGATAGTAAAGATGATCCAAAATCTTGGAAATAGAATAGACAAAATGCAAGAAAAAATTAACCAGGACTTAGAAGAACTAAAGAGTAAACAAGCAACAATGAACAACACAATAAATAAAATTAAAAATACTCTGGATGGGATCAATAGCAGAATAACTGAGGCAGAAGAGTGGATAAGCGACCTGGAAGATAAAATAGTGGAAATAACTACTGCAGAGCAGAATAAAGAAAAAGAAGGAAAAGAACTGAGGACAGTCTCAGAGAACTCTGGGACAACATTAAACACACCAATATTCGAATTATAGGGATTCCAGAAGAAGAGAGAAAGAAAGGGACTGAGAAAATATTTGAAGAGTTTATAGTTGAAAACTTCCCTAATACGGGAAAGGAAATATTTAATCAAGTCCAGAAAGCACAGAGTCCCAAACAGGATAAATCCAACGAGAAATACACCAAGACACATATTAATCAAACTGTCAAAAATTAAATACAAAGAAAACATATTAAAAGCAGCAAGGGAAAAACAACAAATAACACACAAGGGAATCCCCATAAGGTTAACAGCTGATCTCTCAGCAGAAACCCTACAAGCCAGAAGGGAGTGGCAGGACATACTGAAAGTGATGAAGGAGAAAAGCCTGCAACCAAGACTACTCTACCCAGCAAGGATCTCATTCAGATTTGATGGAGAAATTAAAACCTTTACAGACAAGGAAAAGCTAAGAGAGTTCAGCACTACCAAACCAGCTTTACAACAAATGCTAAAGGAACTTCTCTAGACACAAAACACAAGAGAAGGAAATGACCTATAGTAGCGAACCCAAAACAATATATAAAATGGAAATAGGAACATACATATCGATAATTACCTTAAATGTAAATGGACTAAATGCTCCCACCAAAAGACACAGATTGGCTGAATGGATACAAAAACAAGACCCTTATATATGCTGTCTACAAGAGACCCACTTCAGACCTAGAGACACATACAGACTGAAAGTAAGGGGATGGAAAAAGATATTCCATGCAAATGGAAACCAAAAGAAAGCTGGAGTAGCAATTCTCATATCAGACAAAATAGACTTTAAAGATTATTAGAAGAGACAAAGAAGGACACTACATAATGATCAAGGGATCGATCCTAGAAAAGATATAACAATTGTAAATATTTATGCACCCAACATAGGAGCAACTCAATACATAAGGCAAACACTAACAGCCAAGAAATGGGAAATAGACAGTAACACATTCATATTAGGGGACTTAACACTCCACTTTCACCAATGGACAGATCATCCAAAATGAAAATAAATAAGGAAACACAAGATTTAAATGATACATTAAACAAGATGGACTTAACTGATATTTACAGGACATTCCATCCAAAAACAACAGAATACACATTTTTCTCAAGTGCTCATGGAATATTCTCCAGGATAGAACATATCTTGGGTCATAAATCAAGCCTTGGTAAATTTGAGAAAATTGAAATTGTATCAAGTATCTTTTCCGACCATAACACTATGAGACTGGATATCAATAACAGGAAAAGATTTGTAAAATATACAAACACTTGGAGGCTAAAAATACACTACTTAATAACGAAGTGCACACTTAAGAAATCAAAGAGGAAATCAAAAAATACCTAGAAACAAATGAAAATGGAGACAGGATGACCCAAAACCTATGGGATGTAGCAAAAGCAGTTCTAAGAGGGAAGTTTATAGCAATACAATCCTACCTTAAGAAACAGGAAGCATCTCGAATAAACAACCAAACCTTACACCTAAAGCAATTAGAGAAAAAAGAACAAAAAACCTCCACAGTTAGCAGAAGGAAAGAAATCATAAATATCAGATCAGAAATAAATGAAGAAGAAATGAAGGACATGATAGCAAAAATCAATAAAACTAAAAGCTGGTTCTTTGATAAGATAAACAAAATTGATAAACCATTACCCAGACTCATCAAGAAAAAAATGGAGAAGACTCAAATCAGTGGAATTAGAAATGAAAAAGGAGAAGTAACAACCTTCACTGCAGAAAAACAAAAGATCATGAGAGATTACTACAAGCAACTCTATGCCAATAAAATGGACAACCTGGAAGATGTAGACAAATTCTTAGAAATGCACAAGCTGCCAATACTGAATCAGGAAGAAATAGAAAATATGAACAGACCAATAACAAGCACTGAAATTGAAACTGTGATTAAAAACCTTCCAACAAACAATAGCCCAGGACCAGATTTCTTCACAGGCGAACTCTATCGAACATTTAGAGAAGAGTTGACACCTATCCTTCTCAAACTCTTCCAAAATATAGCAGAGGGAGGGACACTCCCAAACTTGTTTTATGAGACCACCATCACCTCGATACCAAAACCAGACACGGATGTCACAAAGAAAGAAAACTAGAGACAACTATCACTGATGAGCATAGATGCAAAAATGCTCAACAAAATACTAACAAACAGAATCCTACAGCACATAAAAAGGATCATACACCATGAACAAGTGTGGTTAATTCCAAGAGTGCGCAAGGATTCTTCAATATATGTAAATCAATCAACGTGATACACAATATTAACAAATTGAAAGAGAAAAAACATATGATCATCTCAATAGATGCAGAGAAAGTTTTCGACAAAATTCAACACCCATTTATGTTCAAAACCTTGCAAAAAGTAGGCGTAGAGGGAACTTTCCTCAACATAATAAAGGCCATATACGACAAACCCACAGCCAACATTGTCCTCAATGGTGAAAAACTGAAAGCATTTCCACTAAGATCAGGAACAAGACAAGGTTGCCCACTCTCACCACTCTTATTCAACATAGTTTTGGAAGTTTTAGCCACAACAATCAGAGAAGAAAAGGAAATAAAAGGAATGCATATCAGAAAAGAAGAAGTAAAGCTGTCCCTGTTGGCAGATGAAATGATACTATACATTGAGAATCCTAAAGATGCTACCCATAAACTACTAGAAGTAATCAATGAATTTGGTAAAGTAGCAGAATTCAAATTAATGCACAGAAATCTCTGGCATTCCTATACACTAATGATGAAAAATCTGAAAGTGAAATCAAGAAAACACTCCCATTTACCATTGCAACAAAAGAATAAAATATCTAGAAATATACCTAGCTAAGGAGACAAAAGACCTGTATGCAGAAAATTATAAGACACTGATGAAGGAAATTAAAGATGATACAAATAGATGGAGAGATATACCATGTTCTTGGATTGGAAGAATCAACATTGTGAAAACGACTCTACTACCTAAAGAAATCTACAGATTCAATGCATTCCTATCATACAACCACTGGCATTTTTCACAGAACTAGGACAAAAAAATTCACAATTTTTATGGAAACACAAAAGTCTTTTTGACCCACCTCCTAGAGACATGGAAATAAAAACATAAATAAACAAATGGGACCTAATGAAATTTCAAAGCTTTTGCACAGGAAAGGAAACCATAAACAAGACCAAAAGACAACCCTCAGAATGGGAGAAGATATTTGCAAATGCAGCAACTGACAAAGGATTAATCTCCAAAATTTATAATCTGCTCATGTAGCTCAATAACAAAGGAACAAACAACCCAATCAAAAATGGGCAGAAGACTAAATAGACATTTCTTCAAAGAAGATATACAGACTGCGAACAAACACGTGAAAGTATGCTCAACATCATTAATCATTAGAGAAATGCAAATCAAAACTACAATGAGATATCATCTCACACCAGTCAGAATGGCCATCATCAAAAAAATCTAGAAACCATAAATGCTGTAGAGGGTGTGGAGAAAAGGGAGCACTCTTGCACTGCTGGTGGGAATGTGGATTGGTACAGCCATTTGGAGAACAGTGTGGAGGTTCCTTAAGAAAGTACTAATAGAAATACCATAGGACACAGCAATCCCTCTACTGGGCATATACCCTGAGAAAACCATAATTCAAAAAGAGTCGTGTACCAAAATGTTCATTGCAGCTCTGTTTACAATCGCTCGGAGATGAAAACAAGCAAAGTGTCCATCATCGGATGAGTGGATAAAGAAGATGTGGCACATATATACAATGGAATATTACTCAGCCATAAAAGGAAATGAAATTGAGCTATTTTTAATGAGGTGGATGGACCTAGAGTCTGTCATACAAAGTGAAGTAAGTCAGAAAAAGAAAGACAAATACCGTATGCTAACACATATATATGCAATTTAAGAAAAAAATAATGTCATGAAGAGCCTATGGGTAAGACAGGAATAAAGACACAGACCTACTAGAGAATGGACTTGAGGATATGGGGAGGGGGAAGGGTAAGCTGTGGCAATGCGAGAGAGAGGCATGGACATATATACACTACAAACATAAAATAGATAGCTAGTGGGAAGCAGCCACATAGCACAGGGAGATCAGCTCAGTGCTTTGTGACCACCTGGGGGGTGGATTAGAAGGGTGGGAGGGAGAGAGATGCAAGAGGTAAGAGATATGGGAACATATGTATATGTATAACTGATTCAGTTTTTTATAAAGCAGAAACTAACACACCATTGTAAAGCAATTATACTCCAATAAATATGTAAAAAAAAAGAACGTGAGAAATATTTTTTGTTTCAATTGAGCACACATTTTTTTTTTTTCAAACTTCTGTTAGTCATGGGTAATTTATCAGGCAGAATACTGTTTATCAGTCGGACTACATTTTACCTCTTCGTGCTAAACTTTAAGACAATGTTTTCTGGTGAGCCTTTATACATAAAGGCAAACTAATAGGTGATGTTAGTTTTATTTTTGGTAGTATTCTTAGTGCAAGTATTTCTTTGTACCTTTTTGGATAAAAACGCTATTGTTACTTAATATGAATGCTGACTCCCTCTCTCATATAATGTATTTCCACAATATCTACTAAAAAGAAAATCTGGTCATATTGTTCAGCTGACCTTTTAATTCTCATGCAGTAACCTTTCCCTTATAATGAACTACTTGTCTTTTTAATATCAGCATAAAATAATAACAGTGATACTATGAATAGCTATTATTTTTACTAAGCACTTACTAAGGTATGTACCTTATATAGAAAGTAAATGTATTACCTGTATCTTGTAAATGGCAGATTGAAAGTTAGAAATATCAAGTGACTTGAATACAAGGTCACAGTTAATAAGTGATATAACTGGCACCAAAAATCAGGTTTGAAATTTAAATCCGTGATCTTAATAATTATTGTATCTAGGAGGAGAGCATTTTTAAGATTAGAAAAGTTGGGGTTCTATGAAGTTAGCCAAAGTAAAATGATGATAACCTCTACAGAATCACTTTGATTTTTGTCCCCACCCACATGTGGATATCTGAGTCAGATGGCTCTATTCTACCTTCTTTAACACTTGTGTTCCATCTGTTTTCAAGGATTACCATGTTTGCCTGGGCCAGTCCCAGTTTTTGTCTCTTGTCCCAGTAAAAGTATTCCATAGGAAACTCTTTCAATCTCACAAGTGTTCAGGTTTGGATATAAGTTACCCGGCCACTTAGATTTGGCCTATAGGAATGCAAGTGGTTATTGGAAATTAAAATAATTTTACCATTTGGGCTTTCTCCTACTTAGGTAAGAATGGAAGTGCCTGAATAGTTTGGCATCAATTTCTCTCCTGTATCCTTTCCTTTAACAAAATGTTCCTTAAGTATCTCAGAAGAAGGAATAAGGCACAGAAAGAGGGAGGGAGAGATTAATATTCACCTTGCTGACACACGTTTGCTGAAGGCTAGAGCCCCAGTTGGATCTCTTGCTGTTAACCTACTTCATCAGCTTCTGCTCCTCTTTATGTTTTGCCTGCACTTTCAAGTACAGTAGTGTTTTCTCCTATTAGGAAATCCTGTTATAAATTTAAACACCAAATTGGAATTCTGCTTCTTGAGCCCTTGTGGATCTTATCGTCTTCAGATAGAATCATTTTAATTCACAACTGGGTTGTAAAGAAAAAAAAAGACATTGTTTAACACAAGGATAATAATGAAAAAATGAATTACTGGCCAGGATACATTTTAGTAAATGGCATTCATTAGGAAGCAGCATGGTCCATGCAGCAGGAGGCAGGCTGCTGTGGAATGTGGGAGATCTGGGATCTAGTCCTGGTTCTACCCTAAACCTGCATGTCCTCTGTCAAGTCACATTCTTGCTATGAGCTTCAGTTTCTCCATCAGTAAAATGAGGGCTTTGAGCTTAGTGATCTCTGAGCTATCCTCAAGTTCAAACTTTGATTTTACTCACAAAAATTCATTCATGTTCATTCTCCAAGTGGAAATTGTGATTTCAAGAGCTTTGTAAATGAACTTGAAATAATTCTATCAGAAATAAAAGTTAGACTGCCTGGCTGAGGGAGGAATGGAGGAGGGATGAGTAAAACCATGCAAACAGTATTACCAGGGACAGATTTATCCCCCTTAAAAGAACAAACTGTTTTCAAGCACTTTTGAAGCATCTATTTACATAGAAATCCATTTACATACACATTTCTGATGACAAGTAATTCTCAATTCATTACACTCATTCCCAGAGGCCCTATATTGGCAACACTTTTTTAGTTTGGTTTGGGTTGCTGTAGCTCCTTGACTGTAATAAAATTACCTTTCAAATATTCTATCATTTTTAATTTAACACTTTTAATTAAAATTATTCAGGTCCCCAATTAGACTGGATTAGCAAGGTTTTACATTACCACATTTTTGTTCATTAAGATCTGCCAAGGCTCTTGCCATAGAATACCCATCTACAGCTGTGCCCTGGACTTTTCTCCAACTCAGTGAGTCTGAGAAGCACTGTTGCTCCCTGAGTGACTACCGTGCTCGGGCAGCCACATGGCCCTAACTGGAAAAGGTCTGCTCCCGTCCTTCTCAAATACTTTCTTCTCTTGGTATCTATTAATCCTTCCTTCCCACCCTGGCTGACTTTATGGGAATCTCTCTTAGACTTTTCTTCTCGTGGGCATGACAGCTGGATTGGAAGGAGCCAGGATAAACATGGTAAAAACAATCCAGAAAACCACTGTATCCCCAGAAGGCACCTGGCTAGTCTGTCTCAGAATGTGGTCCAAGAACTACATTATTTGTACCACCTAAGACACTTGTTTAAAATTCAGATAATTGGAAGCCACTTCTAGAACTATTGAGTTATAATCTTTGGAGATGGTCCCAGGAGGTATATTTTTTAGAAGTTCCTCATATGATTCTGACACATACTAAATTATGAGAATCACAGTAATTCTATGTCACCAGACACAGAATGGCTCACAATGTAACAAAGAAGAAAGAGTATTGGGAAAACCTCTGGGATAGCTAATGCTGGTATTCATTATGGCAAGGTAGTCCTCTTAGGACCCACAAAAGCTACAATTATGTCAGTAATAATTGCTTATAATAGATAATATTTATTGAGTACTTACCATGTGCCAGGCATTTTGCTAGGTGCTTTATCATTGTCATCCCAACTAATAACAGGCACCATTTACAGGACTCACTTTATCCTCTATCAGCTTTATCCCACGGAATTCTCTCAACAGTCCTATGAAGTAGGCATTATTGTTATTATTATTATCTTTTTCCAGATGAGAAAACTAAAGCTCAAAGAAGTTAAATGACTCTCTAAATGTTAAGTACCTAGTATAATGGCCAAGGCTGGAAGTAAAGTGTTTTCCTCACTAGGCAGTGACATTCAGAAAGGCAAGGACAAAGCTTGCTTTAACTGTGAATCTCAATTTCTTCATATCCTGGAGCTTGTACAGAGCAGCAATCTAGCTAGTGTTGAAATAAAATGAGGCTGACTGTCCTTAAATGCAAGAGAGAAGAAGAGGAGTTGGGGACCTCAGGAAGACCTAAAACCTCTGAGACCAATTTCTCTCCCTGACCACCGTCCAATAGGCTCAAACACTTTGGTTCTCAGAATCTCTCTCCTACTCTCTCTTCCATTGATTTTGTGATCCCATGTTAATGACTTTCTTATTTACTTAATGCTTCCATTTGCTGAGAGCTTCAGTCTGCATCCTCTATCTGACTCAATTGAGTGATCCTCTCCCTTACTAATATTATTTCTCCATCCTCTCACCTCCTCCCCCCTCCTGGGAATGTGGAATTAATGTGATAAAATAACCAAAAGAAGATATTATAGCAAATAAAGAAAAAATATGTTAATCTTCTCCTATATGTACAAAAACCTTTCAAACCTTTAATCCAAAAAGTAACTAATGTTGGGAATTTCAGACATTTTTGTAGTCACTAGCATGAATACATTTAGTCTCAGATGGAAGGGCAAGGGCACTATGTAGATGCATAAACTACACCAATAAATTATTTTTTTTATTGAAGTGTAGTTGAATTACAATATTAGTTTCAGGTGTACAGCACAGTGAATTCGTATTTTTACAGATTATACTTCATTAAAATTTATTACAAGATAATGGCTATAATTCCCTGTGCTATACAATATATTCTTGTTTCTTAACTATTTTATACATAGTAGTTTGTATCTCTTAATCCCATAACCCTAATTTACCCCTCCCCCTTCCCTCTCCCCTTTGATAACCACTAGTATGCTTTCTATATCTGTGAATCTATTTTTGTTTTGCATATACATTCATCTGCATTATTTTTTTAGATCCCACATATAAGTGATATCATGCAGTATTCGTCTTTCTCTGTCTTATCTCACTAAGCATAATATTCTCTAAGTCCATCCATATTGCTACAAATGGCAGAATTTCATTCTATTTATGGTTGGGTAATATTCCACTATGTAACTATTAACACCTGATTTCTTTCCAAAGTAGAAAGGTTGTCCATATATGAGATTCCAAATAGTATAAAATTAATTTTCTAAGATCCAGGTTATTCATCATCTTCTTAGCTTCTTATGATTAGATAAAATGTTTGGCTCATTTGTTTGCATACATTAAGGGGCCCCCACAGTGTCAGTAAACTCAGAAGTGATACCTTTCACCTTATGAGGCTTAAATCACATGATGATGGACTCATGAGAAACCAGGATTCTTAAGCTGTCACAGGTTAACATCATACAGTGAATTTCAAGAAGACAGATTTTTTTCCGAATATATCCTTGCCACAAGTCAGCAATATGAAGAGAATGCAATTTGTGACAAAAAAAGGCAATCAAACATCAATTAAGTAGAGCCTAATTATATTTATTAGGGACAACGAAAGTGGAGTAAGTAAACCAGGAACAAGCAGACATTCTTCCCTGGCTATGCTCTGACAGGGTCATATTCTTGCCTCATGCTTACAGCATCTGAGAAATACATTGGTTCTGAAGGTGCAAGCGTATAATGTAAGGTAAAGGTGACAGTTTAGGGATTATTTATCTTGTTCTCACACATTGACATTTTGCCCCTGAGGATCCCTTGTAAGGAACCCCCAGTTTTAGGAGGTGAAAAGTGCTAAATACTGACTGAACTTGGTAGCTTCATCACTAAAAATAAATTCTTCTATGACTCTAATGAAAATAGGCTTTAGTATCTTTATCACTTAGAGCTCTTTAACCTGCTTTTATCTTTGTTTTTTAAAAACTGCTATTTAATTTAATTGTATAACTGGGTTCCAACTAGCAATAAGACATGATTAATAAGAATGCTTGCTGCTCTTTGGTCAGGAAAAGTTGAATAAATTTCAGAAGATAATAGATCACATCCTTTATCAGGTTGAGGAAGTTCCCTTCTGTTCCAGTTCATACTTTTTATTAGAAATGGGTATTAGATTTTGTCAACTGTTTCTTCTAAGTCTATTGAAATGATTCTGTAGATTTTGTAGTTTATTCTATTAATGTGGTGTTATTTTTTTGGATTTTTGGGTGTTAAACCAACCTTGAATTCCTAGGATAAATCTCACTTGATCTTCATATATATCATTTTTACATCTTGCTGGATTTGGATAGCTACTACTTTGTCAGGATTTTTACATCTATATTTGTGGGAAATACTGGTCTGTAGTTTTCTTCTCTTGTGATATCTTTGTCTGACTTTGGTATGAGGGTAATATTGGTTTCATAAAAAGAGTTGGGAAGTATTCCATTCTCCTAAATTTTTGGGAAAAGTTAGGTAAGTGTTGGGATTATTTCCTATTTGAATATTTGATAAAAAAGAAATTTGGATTTCAGCTAATTTTTAAGGAAGGTTTTTAAATTACTAATTTAATTTCATTTACTATACTTTATTTAGATTTTCTATTTCTTGTTCAATGAGTATTCTTAATTTGTGTCATAGAAACGTGTCCATTTCATCTGTTGTTAAATTTGTTGACATAAAGTGTTTCATAGTATTTCTTTATAATCATTTTAATTTTTTGAGGAGTCAGAACTAATTTACCACTGTCTGAATATTCTCATTTTCTCTTGATTAGCTTTTGTAAAATTTTCTCAATCTTGTTGATATTTTCAAAGAACCAAATTTTGATTTTACTTTCTCTATAGCTTTTTGGTTTTCCACTTTAAAATAAATTTATTTATTTATTTTTGGCTGCATTGGGTCTTCTTTGCTGTGCACAGGCTTTCTCTAGTTACGGTGAGCAGGGTCTACTCTTCATTGCAGTGCATGGGCTTCTCATTGTGGTGGCTTCTCTTGCTACAGAGCATGAGCTCTAGGCATGTGGGCTTCAGTAGCTGTGGAGCACGGGCTCAGTAGTTGTGGCTCATGGACTTTAGAGTGCAAGCTCAGTGGCTGTGGTGCACAGGCTTAATTGTTCCACGACATGTGGGATCTTCCCGGACCAGAGTTTGAACCTGAGTCCCCTGCATTGGCAGGTGGAATCCTAAAAACTGTGCCACCAGGGAAGTTCCTGTTTTCCATTTTATTAATTTCTGCTCTAATCATTATTTTTGTCACCTTGCTTACTTTCAGTTATTTGCTCCTTTTTATATTTTAAGGTGTCGTCTAAGACTATTAATTTGACAATTTTCTCTTTTTTGATGTAGGCATTTACAACTATAAATATTCCTCTAAGTATCACTTCAGTTGCATCCCATAAATTTTGACATGTGTTTTTATTTTCATTCAGATCAAAATTCTCTTCTCTATACTTACCCTAATTTCTATATTTATTCAAATTTATAATTAATAAGTATATTCCTAATAAAATAACTCTTTTATCATTATAAAATGTCTCCTTCTCCCTCTGAGACAACCTTTATGCATGTGTTGGTAAACTTCATGATGTCCCATAGGTATCTGAAGATCTGTTCATTTATTTTTATTGAAATATAATTGACTTATCATACTGTGTAATTTTAAGGTGTACAACATATTGATTTAATAACTTTACATATTGCAATATGATTATCACTGTAGTGTTAAATAACACCTCTATCACATCACATATTATCACTTCTTGTTTATAATTAGAACAATTTAGATCTAGTCTCTTAGCAACTTTGAAGTTTATGATATAGTATTGTTGACTATAATTTCTCTACTGCCCATTATGTCTCCAGGACTTATTTACTACTAGTTGCAAGTTTGTACCCTTAAACAACATCTTCTAAACTCTCCCACCCTTAAGCCCTTGGTAACCACCAATTTACTCTCTGTTTTTATGAGCTCAGCTTTCCTAGACTCCACATATAAGTGATTACATACAAAGTTTGTCATTCTCTGTCTGAGTTATCTCAGGATAATGTCTTTAATTTCCATCCATGCTGTTGCAAATGGCAGGATTTCCTTCTTTCTCATGGTTGAAGAGTATTCCATTCTGTGTTTGTGTGTGTGTGTGTGTGTGTGTGTGTGTTTATGGGTAGAGACAGAGAGTGAGAGATAGAGATATTTATATCTACATCTTATATATATCCTCTTTATTCATTCATTAGTTGACATTTAGGTTGTTTGCATGTTATGGCTAGTGTTAATGCTGCGATGAATACAGCAGTGTAAATATCTCTTTGATATATTTTTTTTAACTTCCTTAGGATATATACTCACAGTGCATTTACTAGATCATAAGGTAGCTTCTATTTTTACTTTTTGCCAGAACTTTAATACTCTTTTTCCTAGTGGCTGAACCAACTCACAATCTCAATAACAGTATACAAATGTTCCCTTTTCTCCACATCCTCACCAATATTTACCTCTTGCCTTCTTGTCATTCTAACAGGGGTGAGGTTATATAGCATTGTGATTTTCAGTTTCATTTCCCTGATGATTACTTTTATTGAGCACCTTTTCATGTACCTGTTGATCATTTGGGTATCTTATCTGGAAAAGTGTCTATTTAGTTTATCTGCCCATTTTTTAATTGGATTGCTGTTTTTTAGGTTATTGAGTTGTATAGGTTATTTATATGTTTTAGATATTAACTGCCTATATGATGCATGGTTTGCAAATATTTTCTCCATTCCATAGGTTGTAAGGTTTGGTTAACTTTTATTCATTCCTTTTTTCTTTTGTTTCTCAAACTGGATAAAGTTGATTGGTCTATCTTCAAGTCTGGTGATTCTTTTTTATTGCTGGTTCAAATTTGCCATTGAGGCTACATAGTAAATTTTTCATTTTAGTTAAATGTACTTTTCAACAGCAGGAATATTTTGGTTCTTTTTTTTAAAAAAAATATGGTCTTTTTACCAATTATTTTCTATTTGGTGTGATGTCATGTTTATACTTTCCTTTATTTTAATGAATATGGTTCATTTTGACCATATTACATTTAGATGATATTAAAGTCCTTGTCTAGTAAGTTCAAAATCTGGACTACCTAAAGGGCAGTTTCTATTTTTTCCCTGAATATGGGCTTTAATCCCCTGTTTCTTTGCATATATCTCAATTTTTTAAATGAAAGCTGGATATTTTAAATATTATGTGACAATATAATGTGGCAATTATGGAAATCATAAATCCTCACAAATTTCTTATCATTGCTGGGTTTTTTTCTGTAGTTGTTATTGTTTAT
This sequence comes from Neophocaena asiaeorientalis asiaeorientalis, assembly GCF_003031525.2. Classification (NCBI taxonomy): domain Eukaryota; kingdom Metazoa; phylum Chordata; class Mammalia; order Artiodactyla; family Phocoenidae; genus Neophocaena; species Neophocaena asiaeorientalis. The sequence goes on along the minus strand of NW_020174370.1, from coordinate 44,774 downwards.
TTGTTTAGTGACTTTCCTGGACAACTTCTGTAAAGTCTGTATTCTTTATTGTGTGTGTCCAGTGAAGTCTCTGCTTGACTAACTTATTGGTCAGATAATAATTGAAGAGATATTTCTTACCTGGAACTATGCATAGCCCAGCAACTGTGTGTGGCCTTCTAGTTCTGTAGAGCTTTACAAAGCCTTCTATGGGCATTTTGTTTCCTAGAACTTCATTTTAATTTTTGATCAGGCACTTGTTAACTCCAACGGGTATCATAGCCTCAGGCATATGCAATGTTAAACAACTGCTACTGATTGCTTTTGACAAACACTGTGGGAATACAGCTTTTTCTGCAGACTTAACTATGAGTTAAATGAAAACAAAAACCCTCTGAATATAGGACTTTTCCAAGCAGCTGGGAGACTGTTCAAATGGTGATAAAACTCTGAGTATGGGCCATTTTCAGGATCTCCAAGCTTGTTCTGCTTCTTACAGTGACCACAGACTGATGATTTTAACATCTACCATAGTTTCAAGCTTGTTGGTTTTCAGTGCTACTGTGGAACTGAGAAGAGGAGGATAAATGTAAGCCAACTTGAACCATTACAAATCCTATTTTCTTACCAAGGTTCAGCAGTATTTTTCTTGAACAAATACCTCTCAGAATTTTGCAAGCCTTTGCTTGTTTACAAAAGTTCTGTAAAAGTTGATTTTGACAAAATTTGTCAAGGCTTTTGATTATTTTCATGGATGAGTGTATTTACAAAGTCCTCACTCTGTCATGTTAGAAGTTCTATTCTCTATGTAATTTAATTTTACCACATAAGAATTTCTTTTTGCCAAGGTTAAGTATATAAAATACTATGGCCATTTTCTAAATGAAACCTCTATTTTATTACTCATCAGTATATATTGGGCATAAAAATATACACATTAAACTTTGAACCTGGGAGAAAATTCATTCTGAATCATAGCACTTGCAATCACATTACCCTATAACATTGTATTCTACAAAATTATACTGTGCCATTTCATGACTAAGTTGACTAGAATAAAACAGTGAATGTACCTAATTCTCAATCAGTAAGATGTCTTCCTTTTGAAAGTGAGAGCTACATATATGCAAAGGAAGAAAATGTACTCACCCACAGGTTTCTGTATTGTATGTTTACCTACTGTCTTTTGGTTTAGTCTTATTGACATTAAGGCTGAATGTCTTATACCCTTGGTTCAAAATATACCTAACAAAATATGTATCTTGTCATTTACTATTTTATTCTTTTTTAAATTTTCAGTGGCGAATATTCTTATTGATTCACGTTTTCCTGAAAGAAAACAAAACTTTCAACTGCATATTGAAACTTTCAAAAGAACAAAAGATGTTGGAAGATGGAGTCGTGACATACATGCTGGGCAATATTTCTATGTAAATGATGGACTTTGTTCATCCACTTAGGGAATTACCCATTAGTGGTAGTGCTGATGTTACAAAGCTGTGAGTCATGAAACAAACCAAAATACCCTTTTAAAATGTGCAAAACTCTATGACAATGTACTATTTAATGAAGATGATGATGGGACTGCACAGTTTGTTGGCATGAGGAAGTGAAAATTCTTCTTTACCACTGGGTACCTCAACAAATTTTTGACAAAGCATGGCCTTTCTTTGAAAAGTTGAGGAATCAAGCTCTGATAGGATTTACTTATCTAGAGCACACCAGCCCTAGGATGGGCTTCATAGTTCAGGTTTATTTTACGTTCAGTAATTTACATATGCATCCCTAGTATTCAGCACTTTTAGAATTTGTAGTTTACATGTTTATAACCATCATTATGCATGAGTCCTTTTTTTTTTTTTTTTGCAGTACGCCGGCCTCTCACTGTTGTGGCCTCTCCTGTTGCGGAGCACAGGCTGTGGACGCGCAGGCTCAGCAGCCATGGCTCACGGGCCTAGCCACTCCGCGGCATGTGGGATCTTCCCGGACCAGGGCACGAACCCGTGTCCCCTGCATCGGCAGGTGGACTCTCAACCACTGTGCCACCAGGGAAGCCCCCATGAGTCCTTTTGAAAAAGTGAGCAAGTGCCATGATTTTTCTTTACCTCCAATGCATATCAAGCTGTCTACCACATAAGAGGTGCTCAATACATAGTTCTTGAAAGTAAACGAATTTGTCATTCATGAATAAAAATGCTAAGCAATGGCTAAACACCAGAATACTGAATAAAGGAGAAGGACTTATTGAGTGCTTACTAAGTACCAGGCACTGTTGTAAGCACTTTACATGCAGTAACTTATTTAATCTTTTTATAAAAGAAACAACTAGGAGATAGATGTTTAATGTTTGCAAGCACTGAAACAGAGAGGTTAAATATCTTGTCCCAAATCCCCACAGTAATTGTTGGATAAAGAAGTAAATCACAGGCAGTAACCGTAAGTACATCAGTGGTTCATTTACTGATGGTAAAATTCTGTGGTAAGTTTCTTTTCTAATTGAACCCCAGGTCAATTATTCATCAATAACCCTTTCTGGGGCCTTGGATACCCTTTGAAGTTATGTTGTGGAGGCTGAAAAGGAGCATAATCTAACAACCATTTTCCTGGTTCAATTGATGGTATCCTTGAAAATTAATAATACTAAAGATAAAACATGTGATTCTGAAAAAAATCAACTAGCTCCACTACGCATTTGAATAAGAACATCTCCCATACCACATGAAAGTCACTGGTTTTACTGGATAGTTGGGAATTTTATCAATTCTTTTGAATTAGATATAGAGAAATTTTAAGAGGAATAAAAACATATAATCATTTTCACATAAGGAAAATATAAGAGAAGTAATTACTGTAGTAGCTGCCTAATGACTCTCCTTGTCACCATCCTGTTCCCCTATAGTCCATTCTCCTGCTTTGCTCCTACCACTCCCTCTGTTGCTCATTGCGCTCTACCCATGTTGGTCTCCTTGCTGTTCCTTCAACAGGCAAGGTTATTTAACCATCCCTCCAGGAAGGAATAGATAAAATATGGTGTTGCAAATAGCAGAGTATTTTGACAGAGGCCAGTAAGGACAAATTTACTGGTCAGCTTTACCCCATCATTGGATAGAAACGGTTTCCACAAAATAAAAATGCACCAGACTGCCTGGGTTTCTATTGCGGCTGTAAAATTTTCTAGCTGTGCGATGTTCAGAATTTTTATTTTATTTCACTCTACCTTAGTGACCTCATAAGTAAAATGGAAATAATAATAGTGTTTGTCTCATCATATTTTTTGTGAGGATTATAGGACATAAGCAATGAAAAGTACTTAACTCAATGCCTGATTCATAGTAATCCATGAGTAAATGCCAAGAACTGTTATTATTCTAATCATAATTATTACTTAAAAAGATTAAATGCAATGACATTATTTATCTGACATCTTATTATCTGGCTCATATCATACAACCTGAAACAAATCTCATTATTTCATTTAATCATTAAAACAACCTCATTAGGTAGTTATTCATTTCCTCAGTTTTAGATGAGGAAACTGAGGTACAGAAATGTTACTTAGTTTAGCAATTAGGATCTGAAAGCATGGAAAATTCGATGAGGAAAACCTGTGTTAAGGTCATATTTATAATAATAATAAATTATAGTTTCATAGATATATTACAGTTGGAATATCCCTCATTTGTCTGGTATAATGGTTAAACACCTGAGTTCTAAAGTCAGATTACTTGATTCAAATCCTTGCCTCACCATTTATAAAAGCTAGAATCTTAGACAGCTTACTTAATCTCTCTGAGCCTCAGTTTCCTCATGTATAAAATGGTGACATGTGAGTATCTGCTTTATATGTTTTATTTAGATTTTTAAATTATAATTATATATGCAAAATGCCTAGCATAGGACCAAGCACATAGAAAGTGTTCTGGAAAGTTTAGCTACTACTTATTATAAATGAGAAATACATATAGCCCATATGCTATGATTTTCACCAACAATTATCTTACCATGCATATTTTATAGTTTAGAATCATGACATGCTGACATTGCACACAAAGCTGACACACTAGTCCACCCAAAGTACAACATGTGCTTTGAATTGTTTTCCTCCAGTAGTAGCAAAGGCTTTGCAGGAAAACATCTTCATGGCTTCATCTAGTCTTGTAAATAAGGTCTCCTTTTGCCAGATTACCAGCCAGGATTAAGAAGGCCTACCTTGACCCTCAAACAGCTGATCTCCTGAATAAAACATTTCTAGGTTATCCTAACAAGCCATGGATACAAATAAACAAAAGCATTGTCAGGCGAATTGACTTAGCCCTTGTTTTTAGAGCCATTCCTTGAAATTCAGCTTCTCATTAAATTTCAGTCTTTACTGATATTTTATCAGAATTAAAATATCTATTTTGCAAACAGAATAGGTGAATTTGTAATATGCTGGAAACTCCATGTATAAAAAAATCAAATTTGTATCATGATTTTAAATAACACATAACTATAGATAGTTGGAACACTTACCTTTTTTCCCCACATATCTGCATTTCCAGTACTATTACTGGATAAAATCTGTTTGTAAAAGCATAATAAATGAATGAATGAATGAGTTTTCTCAACAATAACAAAACAGTAGTCAATAAAATGTCTAGTTAAATAGTAACTCTCTACTGGGTTTCTTTTTTAGCTATTTATTGAGTGGTCCCAAAGAGGAACAGAAAACCATGTGGTCACTGTTACCACTAAATAAGCAACATATTTCTAATTGATTTTCCTTTTTTTCACTAAGCATTATATATGCATAGAATACTTTGCATGAAAATTCAAGTAAAATTAAGTTGAAATTTCTTATTTACATTTCCTCCTTATTTCTACTTTTTCAAGGATGTGTGTAATTTCTGGTTTTGTTAGTACTTTTAGTTCCTTCAATTTTCAGACCTTTCTATAAAGTTAGCCTCAAATAATACTATATCCTCTAAGATATTTTAGCAGTAGTTAATGTACAGTCTCCTTACAGAAAATCTATAGTTGGGGGAGTTTTCAAAATAACTTTTCAACCTCCTATTTTCAAACTTTTCAAACTCCTATTTAAGCATAAAAGATTTGCCCCTGTGAAAAGAAAGTTCTATAATAAGTACCTTCCTCAGGACTTACCACAGATTTCCCTATTACTGTTATTGTTTAAAAAACAATAATTTTTATAATTATACACTAACAATTTTACATGAATAAGATAAATTTTACCAGTTCCATAAAATTATACAAAAGAGAAGAGAGTAGATTTGAGGAAGGAGGTACAATCTATTGCATTTAATAAGGCTTATATGTAAAAATAAGTGTAGTTGTCAATTAGCAAAAATAACTCTCTAAATTCAGAAGAAAAACTATATTCTCCGCTTTAAGCAGTAAAAGAGAAAGTGTCTTGACTCCCATAAGTGAGCTTGCAAATAAATGTGTTAATTGAAAAATACTACTTTATTGACCTAATTAAAATGAACTTAATTAAAATCAGTTAAAATTAGATTTTGTTAACTTCTTTTAAATTGTTTTTATATAGTTAAAATATTTTATTCTTATTCTTATTATTACTATTATTATTTTCCTTTACACTCATGAAACAAGCTTTCTCCATGTTTGGCGAGGCCTTGTCTGCCAGTTTATAAATGGACCCTTTAAAGTTCCTGGGCCCTGACACACATAGAGGTAGACAGTTCATATCTATACTATGTATCATTTTCACTGTTACCTGGCTAGGAAACTACTCTCCACCTGCCATATTTACTATACAAGTGGAAAAGAAATAAATTGACATAGAAACATAACTATCTCAGCCAACAGTGAGCTGAAATCCTAGACCTTGAGGAGAGTAAATCATTAAAGAAACATCAGTAACAGAGCAACAAATGTGAACTGGCTCTTAGGCATAGTTTTCATTTGTTTCATTGAGTGGATTTTCAAATTTCAAGATAGAGAAAAGGAACTATGTTATGCATGGATAAACACATGCCTAGAAATGATAGACACATTTCAAACATTCTTATAAATCCAAAATATCTAAAATATTTTATGCCAAGTGAAATATCTCCTATTAATCAACTACAGTTCACAGCAGGACAACCTAGCTGAGATACATTACTTTGCTCATAGGACATTCCCAAGGATGAAACAATGATTTAAGGGGAGGCCTCTTAGTCCAAATGTTGAGTATGGGTTTGAATTTTAATTTTGAATTTTTTGCTTTGTCTCCACCAATAATACAAATCAAATGATACAGAAGTTTGGAATATATAGGCTTAGAAGTAGTTGATGTTTTTGTTTTGTTGCAGTTTAATAGCTTTCAAAAACTATATGGTTTGGCTCTGGTTCAAACTAAGGTGTGTGTGTGTGTGTGTGTGTGTGTGTGTGTGTGTGTGTAAAACATTTGGTATAAAAAAAAAAAAAAGGCCAGCAGCTAAAACTTTCCTAAATAAAGGCTTTCATTAAATCCTTAGTCCAATCATTTCCCTTACCCTGCTAACAAAGATAAGCCAGGCCCCAAGTGTACTTTAATCTTGCATCCTCTGGCCCAAGAAAAAGGGCTGCACATCTGGAGAAGCAAACCAGAGCACTGTTTCCTGTGAGACCACCAAAATTCATAAGAAGCAGCAGAGCTCTATATGATCTAGTCAGAGGACAAGACTTAGGCTGAGAAACTGCAAAAGCCAGAGGGCACAAAATGGCAAGTAACTGAACAGTAACGTTATTATATACAATTTTGTTACTGAGCAAAGCATGCTTGTGACTTGGTGGAAGAAAAGGGGAAGAAATTAGCATAGGTTGAGAACACACGATATGCCAAATACGTTGCTGTGTGCTCTCATATATACAATCTCACTTATACTTAAAACAACCCAATGGCATAGGTATTATAAATTCCCTCAGTTTTAGATATGAATAAACTCTTGGCCCATATAGGTTAAGTAACTATTCCAAGACCACACAGTTAATATATGATAGAGCCTAGATTTGAACCCTCCAAGGCCTATACCCTTCCTATTTCTATAAGGACTGAGGGTAGAGGCAGGTGAAACGGTATTCTGGCTTTCATAATGGCAAGGTGACCTGCAAATCAAACTTTCCTTCTTCCTTTTAAGGAGTAGCATCCTTAGTATTGACAAACACAGTTCTCACCAAGTCTTTTTGTGCAGTTCTGCATATTATCTCTTATACCCCTCTCCTTCTACTTCACTAAAGAAAGCAGTGACCGTTAGCAAAGGCAGCAGATAGGAATTAAATAATATACCCATTCCTTAATGAAAAATAGTACACATACATCTGCTCATTTATACACATAGGTAGATCCTTCTGGATATAAACACAGAAAGTTCTAAGACAAATTATAAATATTCATTTTATTATTGCCTGCACTGATGAAAGGAAATCACAAGTCATCTAATCTAAAATATGAACTTCAACTGAAAAAAAAGCCATCAAATATTTGTTAAGAAATTAGGTACTAAGTGCTGAGCTAGGCATTAATGTGGTCATTGTCTAATATTCATAGAAAATATCCTGGGAACATGTTTTAAAATGCAGATTCCTAGCCCTTTTCCACTCAGACATTCTGATTCAGTAGACCCGGGGTGGGGTCAGGTATTTGCAATTTTAATTAGCACTTCAGGTGATTCTAATGTCAGTAGTCCTTTAAACAAGTTTTGAAAATAAATATTCTTAAATAAATCACATACTTGGGGTGGTGCTGGTGGTGGTATGGAAGATAATTTGAATCAGCTGTTACATTTTACATTTTCTTATTTATTTAGTTAATATAGGATAATGTTGTTGAATCTTAAGCAACTATACTTGGCAAAGATGTTTCCAGAAATGTTCTTGTTTGTTAATAGGTGAATATAAACAAAATATGCAAGTTTCCAAAGAGTAAAGGTGGGGGAATGAGGAAACTTAACCAAACCAATGAAAGATAAAAAAGGAGAAGAATTAAAAAAATAAATAAATGGGAGATATAAGAAGATGGCATAAATAATTCTAATATATCATTAATCATAAGAATCATGAATGTGTTGAGTGTGCATATTAATGCTTAGGTTGTTGTTGTTTTTAACCCATCTGCATACTATTTATAAGAAGTCAAATTAAAGCAAAACTACACTATATTGGATACTTAAAAGTAAAGGGATGGAAATATATATATCAGAAAAATACTAACAAACAATGCAGACTCTTCAGTATTGCAATCTAAGATTTTGATTCAGAATTTACTGTTTTAGCAGGTACTCCAAGTGATTCTAAATTGCAGGTGGTCCTGAGGTCATACTTTGAGCAAGACTTAAGCCCAATTGAAGAGAATGGCTTCTCTGTTTCAAAAAGCTTAAAAGTAATTTCTACCTGGATTTTGATATACATTTTCACATGAATATGTTTCTAATTATGGGAATTTATTTTAATCAAATAATGGTGCTTTACAGGAGGACCTATCTCCAGGAAACCTGAGAATTTTTCAAACCCCTTCATTCTGAAATTCCCCCTTTTTAAATGTAAAGCTGCCCAAATTAGAAACAGGGAAATCAACTGTTAGACTGATACAAGGTATCATCTTAAACTGAAAATCCTTCTCTTAAAATTCTCAGAGAAGAGTTCAAGTGAAGCTGAGAAGATACATCTTAATGCCAAAATCAATTTAATTAATCACTACATGCCTCTTCCAAAATCAGCCATAGATGTTTGGGGATAGAGATTTGTTTCCATCAGCTAATGATATCTTGGACATTAATAAAGAACAGATATTATAGAATGGAGGATCTGGCATTCACAGTATTGGTCACATTTATCTCATGTGCAGATTGATTGGTTGATCCCAACACTTGGGATAGGGCATTAAGATAGGTATGATGCATTTCAGGAAGCAGAGATGAGTACTAAATTTTCAACCTCCTCTTTCATCATTTCCCTATATAAGTTGTGTGTGCCAATAAAACCATACTATTAAGTATGTTTGATTTTTAAAAGAGGCTGCTAAGAAAATTAAAAGGCAAGACTTAGGGATAAAATTGTATTAAAATATATGTCAGTATATATAATATAAAGGGCTTGTATCCATAATATATAAAAAGCTATTATGACAATAATAACAAGAAAACAACCTGAAAATAGCCAGTACAAACACTCTAAGATGGAGATATGCTTAGCATGTTGAAGGAGGCTACTGTTACAAGAGCAGAGTGACTGAAGGAGAGAATAGTAGAAGTGAAGATAGAAGTAGGAGCATTAATCATTAGGACTTTATGTTCTAATAAGAACTTGTCTTTTACCATGAGTGAGATGGGAAGACACTAGAGCAGGAGTTCTTGACCTTGAAGTCCTTTGGATAGAATTTAGGAGGTCTATGAAACTAGACAAGGAAAACAGTTACATCTTTATTTTCATTAACCTTTAACTGAAATTTTTCATTTCCTTCCATCATGAACGTAGCAACAAACCACAGTAGTATTAACATTATCTTTAATTTTGTCATCAGTAGAAATCAAAACAGTTTTATATCATATCATAGTTGTTTCAGATATATCAAAATATTATTCACACTTATTACTACTTGGGATTATGGTAGTTATTAGACCTGACCCTAGAGCTTTTTATTTAACACATTAATTAAGAAATGCATACATTACTATATCATAAATTGGGTTTATAAAATATTTTGGTTATGTACTTCAGAATGATTTGTTCACTCTCTACTTTTTAAATTTCATCGATTTAAAAATATTCTGAGAATGAATGCACAAGTTTCACCAGACTACCAAAGGGAATCCTTATGCAAAAAATGTTAATAACCCCTGGGCTACAGAGATTAGGGCAGAGTAATAATGTAATTTATACTTGTAAAGTATTACTCTGGCTACTGTGTTGAGAATAAACTACTGATGGGTGAGATAAATTAATTAGGAGTTTATTGCAGTGATCCAGGTAGGAGATCATGGTGGCTCAGACCAGGATTATAGCAGAGTAAGAGATGAATTGTTTTGAATTTCATTAGACTTAAATTGTCTTTGATATAAGGACTGGAGGTTGGATTCTTGTATTTTTGAAGATATAGCCAATAGGCTTAGCTGATGGATTGAATGTGGGGTATGAGAGAAATGGATGAGAAATGGATGTGTCAACTCTAAAATGTTTATGCAAACCTTACATTCTCTTATGGATTTAGAACTCTAAAAACAAAGTGAGAAATTCTCAGACAATTCCATGCCACATACTTCTCCAGAGACAATGAAATTGAATATGAGGGATGTAAAGGGATGATGGCAGAGAACAAATTGTTATCTCAAAGTAATATCCAGCCATGTCTATTTTGATATTTTATTGCCCTTGGGAATTTTATTAAAAGATAAAGAACCATAACCTAGTGCAACAATGAAAAACAATTTACAGACCTACTCTTCAGAGCTATAGAATTTCTGTGGTGTGTCCAACTTTGTCTGGGTACCCCAAAGTTGTAGGATAAACAAGAATGGGAAGAAGCTGTGCATACTTCAGACCAAACTGTGTTTTAGGTCAACTACTATAGTAAACTAAATATGTGGTCTATTTAAGTGATAGATCAGCTCAAATTTAGGTTGAAAACAGTAAAAGCACCAAGACTTTCCTATAAAATGACACTGAGACAAATGTCCTTGTCAGAAATGGAAATCTGGCCTTGATGAACCATAGGACTACCCATGTGACAATTTCTACGCCTAATATGTCTTTTATTAACAAAGGATTCAGAAATTTTCATTGCTATTGTCATTGTGCTGCTTTTTAATGGGGGTATGGGAGTAACAGGGGAGTGGCATAAATTTTATTTATATTAAAGGCAATTTAAGTCTAATGAAATTCAAAACAATTTCAAATAGTGAATTGGTTTTCTATCCAACTATTTTAAGTACATGATTCATCTCAGTGAAGTATGTAATAATCAATGCAGCCATTTAATTTCTAAACCCTCTACTTATTTAATGTAGAAGATTTGACTTTTATAAGATGCTTTGGAAAGATCCAGAATATATAATCAAATAATTATTTCATTCCAAAGAATAGTAAGGCAAACAATGATTCATTCTTCTTTTATTCTTACCATCATCCTTTTCTGGGCTCATTTTCATCAATGATATTGCATTTTTTGAAAGACAATCCCAAATGGGAGAAATTGAGATAGCGCTGCCTGGGAATGTTTATTGTTAGATTTGGAATGCTTTCATCTGACCATGGTTCCCAGAGAGGCCAATTAAGATTGACTTGTGTGTTAGTGTTTGCTGAGACCTTGCTACCTTGGATGTTATTTGTTTTTTAGCTCATTCTGACTAATGTCTCCAGTCCTCTTGCAACTTGCTAGTAGAAAATAAATGAAAATTTATAAGATGAGTGATTAATGTTGAGTTCAGTCAATGTAGTCGGTCTTAAATCATCCAAGTCTATCATTCCCCCTCTTTCATTCACTATTATAGGTATTAATAGATAGCATGGGGGGACTGAGTTAACTTCAGGGATAGGTGGATTTTTATCCCTTTTTGGATTCTATCTGTCGGAACTGGCAACATTTAAAATAGATTTACTCCATTAACATCACTATGGAGCTCAAATTCATGTACTCACGGAAGGGGTAATAGAACTTATCACTCCTCTACCAAAACTCCTATAGTACTTAAAGGCTGAACTACTTAGTACCATGTCATATGATGCATTGTTTGGTTTGCACTCTAATGATTATACTACATGTCTTACCTTCCCTAAGGGTCTTATAAGTAATTAAAAGAAAAATATGTTCAAAATCTAACTTACTCACTACCCAGTCCCCTCCATAAGAGAAAGTCTTCATCTCTTCCAGCATTCCCTGTTTCAGGAACCTCCTTTCTGCTTTTAAAACTTGAAACTTTACCTCCTAAGTATCTCTCTAATGTGTGAGCTTCTTTCTTCCACTGCCAGAGCCATTGTTAATACCATTATCTCCCACAAGGGCTAGCACAGTAATATCCTAATTTGACTTTCTGCTTCATTCTGGCATCCACCCATCAGTTCTCTACACCTCAACCAAAGTAATATTCTAAAAATACAAATCTATTATATCACTTCACCAATGCTTGCTTAAAACCCCTTAAAGGCCTCTCTTTTGTACCTGTGTGAACTGACTTATATTTAACTCTCTTGCCTTATCTCCCATGTCTTCCTTGTAATTTCTGTACTCCCTCCATACTAGATATTCAATTATTCAAAAGTACCATGTTTCCTCCTACTACAAACTTTTTCTCTACTTAGGACATTATTAACCTTTCCTCCTCAAAACTTTAGCACCTACTTATTCCAAAGATCTCATCTCAAGGAAGACATCCCTTACTCCTCAGAGCAGGTAAAATCCCTCGCTTATATGTTTTCATAACACTATGGACCTCTCTGCCAGTTGGAATTTTACAGTTATTTATGTGATTCTTTGATTAATGTATGCTTTCTAGCCAACAACAAAAAACATTTAAGTTCCAGAAGGGAAATATAGTAACTGTTTTTGTTAGTACAGTGCCTTGCATATAGTAAGTGCTCAATAAATATTTGTTGAATTAATGAATGAATCAAGTGTTTAATATTTATTTTCATAGTGATCAGGATTATCAAGCACAATGCTGAAAACATAGTAAGGGCATTATCAATTCATTTGAACCGATGGCTTGATGTTGGACCTTAGTTTGAACAACGACAACAAAATGGTCAGGATTTCCACATTTGCTTTGCAACCAAAAATTGAAATTTGGAGTTTTAAATTTTAAGAAACAGGAAATTCAAGAGAATATAATGTCCAGAAGTGTTGAAAATGTAGATAAATGAGAACGTCAAATCAGATAGAGTAGACGTCCTTTTACTCAAAAAAAAAAAAAATTGAAAAGTGGAACATCTGGTTTAATACATCCTTGGTAAACGATGAGTTTACACATTTACCATACATGAATTCCCAAGTTTTGAAGACCTAGAATAAGATAAGTAAAAAGAAAACATGCAACAGTAAAACTATACTGTATACCTACATTTTATTTTGAAGATTTAGAATATACTTTAAGATCTTGCAGTGCCCCAGAAACATCACTATAAACACCAGTTATCACTGCCTTCCAGACTGCCTGTTTAGAGCTATTTAATGAAATATTCCAGTTAAGAGAGCATATCTCAAAGCTTTCCCATAGCAATAGGTCTAGTTATGACTGGAAGGAAGGATCTGAGGGTGATCTTCATTCACATATATGCATGTTCCTTCATTCACAGGTGTCAAAACAAAATAGGCATGGGTGTGTATTTGTACACATTCATATTTGCGTTTGGCAGAAAGATGGACACCCTCCAAAAGGTCTGGTCTGCAGATGGTTATTGCATTTCTAGTTGCCAAACCCTAATGGTCAGGCATTATGAGAAAAATTTTAATGTCTATTTTGATTTTTATACAGTGTTAGGGTGTCTCCTTCCTCCATTTATTACTCTAAAGTTAATCAAATTCAATATGGTTTCGTTTAGTTATCATTTCCAAAGCTATTAATAGAGAATGTGAAATGTATCAGCTGAGCCATGAATATGAAAAAAAATGTAAAGGAAGACCAACGTTTAATTAGGACCAATTAAAATGAAAGAAAACCTAGTATAGTATCTTTCATTTGATGTTTACTTAACATACAACACTGTGTAGAAACATTGACAAAGGAAAGACATTTTGAGGCAGAAAATGTATTTCAACAAACACATATGAAAACTTATTATATAAACAGTTTGCAGTAAATGGGGCCAGTGTTTTAGCAACTGAATTGTGAGTATTAGATGAAATATTCAGGTTTAACTGAGGTAGAATTCATTTTGTTTCCTTCCACAATCGGACTTTAAAGAGTTGATTAGTTCATCTAAAGAGTCACAGTGATCTATCTATCTACCTGGATTTTTTTGCCCCCTCCTTCCAGGTGGCTCTAAGTATTGGCTACTTTATATTCTTAGCTGAACCCATATTATGTGTTCTAATACACAATGTTGCCTCATTTGCCCAGTATCCCCCAACCTACTCTCTCATCAGACTAGTTGGAGCCCCCAAAATGAATAGGCATGGGAAGTCCCATGGGAAGTGGCACAGTGGTTAAGAATCTGCCTGCCAATGCAGGGGACATGGGTTCGAAACCTGGTCCGGGAAAATCCCATATGCCGTGGAGCAACTAAGCCTGCACAGCACAAGTACTGAGCCTGCACTCTAGAGCCCGTGAGCCACACTACTGAACCCACACACCACAACTACTGTAGCCCACACACCTAGGGCCCACGCTTCTCTACGAGAAGCCACTGCAATGAGAAACCCGCACACCACAATGAAGAGTAGCCCCCACTCGCCACAACTAGAGAGAGCCTGCACATTGCAATGAAGACCCAGTGCAGCCAAAAAAGAAAAAGAAAAAATAGGCGTAATATTGTGAAAGGAGTGATATTGGGTCATCAGAATGGAGTGAGGCCTAGAGCCAGAGAGTAGGAGTAGTGTTGGCAGTGAATGGCAACAAGGTTAACTAACCTTACTTCTATGGAAGAGACAAATGCAAGACTTCCACATAGAGTTTACAAAGCTATTTTGGTCATTAATATCTCTTGACCCACACACACACCCAGAGACCACTGCCATGGTCTGAATGTTTGTGTCCACCTGAAATTCACATGTTGAAATTCTTAGGGTGGAGCCCTCATAAATTAGATTAGTATTCTTATTAAAGAGATCCCACAGAGATCCCTCTCCCCTTCCACCATGTGAGGACACAGCAGGTAGGCACCAATTACAAACCAGGAAAAAGGACTTCTCCAAAATGTGACTATTTTGGTGCCATGATCTTGGACTTCACAGCATCCAGAACTATGAGAAATAAATTTCTGTTATTTGTAAGGCACTCTGTCTATGGCATTTTGTTATAGCAGCCCAAATGGAGTAAGACAACCAACCAAGTAAGCTATTAACTTTCTGGGACCTTGTAGATTTATGAAGATCTGCATTCATTTTTATGTAGCAGTTACAGTAGCTTCTGATATATTGTGTTTGATAATATTAGAACTGAGGACCTTGAATTTATTTTGCTCTTTAGAGAATGCTGAAAGCCCTGATAAAGATTTTGAACTTTACTCACTATGTTACTGTTTTTCAAAGTGTGGTAAAGGAAATTCATACCTTAGGGTCTCCTGAAAGCTAGTTAAAATTCAGATAAGTGAGCTTTATCTCATGTCATAAATCATAACCCTAGGGGTGGGGTTGAGTCATCGACGTTTTAAAAAGCTACTTAGGTGGTACTGATGCATAGTAGAAGTTAACTACCTCTTCTTGGCAATTGGTGGAGGGTAAGTAGAATATTCCCAACCAGATTTTGACTTTGATGTGAAGAAAATATTGGAAAGGGGAGAAATTGGGATCATGGAGACCAGTTAAGGGGCTATTTCAATGATCTAAGTGAGAGATTATGAAGGCCTGAACATTTCAGAGGTGGAATCAAAACAATTTTGTAGTGTAATTTGACCATGGTTCAAATTTAAATAGAAATAAAATCATGGATTAAATCATATCTGAGTATATGTAGTAGTATCTTCATACAGCAGAATAAGGAAGGATTGTTCAACTAAGTGTCTCCTTGAGCCACACATCATTCTAAGTACAACAATTGCACATAAAATACAGTAACAGATTCAATTCAAAGTATTTGAGGCAGAAGATCTTAAATCCCACGCTCCTATAATCTACATTAATGACAGGACTGGGTATATGCATAACCAGTAAAAGAGAACAGGACACAAGTAAATTGTCCATAATCTCCACTCTTAATATCAATCTTGATTTTGAATAGACTATAGCTCGTATCTACCCTTCAGTTCTTTGCAGGTGACAGCATAGCTCTATTCACTTTAAGGACAATTTTTTACAACTAAATTACTACTACTGGACTGGCTAAAACTTCCTTAGAGTTAAGATCAACAGACTTCCTTAGAGGAAACTCACGGATTATTACAGCTGTGTAAATCTGTTCTATAATCTGTGTAAATTATCTTCTAATGTATTGTATTTTACATACATTATGGAAAAACAGGCAGTAGAGAAGAGCTGCTGCCCACCACAAAACTGTACTACTAGATTTCAAGTGGTACTACCTAAAATCTGGTAAACAGTGTCCTTTATTTGCTTCCAGTCCTATATATCTGAAAGAATGACTTTCCTAAAATCCAATTGTAACAGTGATGAATTTTGCCATTTCTCCTCCAGGACATTAAATCTCTTCCCTGAACACTAGATCTTTGCCAAGACCCTAATACCTATAGATTACCTTCCCTGAGGCCAGATTTCTAACTGCTTATTTGGATCTCCAAATGTCAACTGTTCCCAACTTCCCCACTGCTGTGGTCAGATGACATACCAAGGTACACTGTTATTCCATGTTGTATTTCTCTGTTGCCAGCTGCCTTATTAGACTCTTCCCCCTCTTTAAACAACTTTTGCCAGGAGACTGGATTTTCTCTGAAGAATTTTTCCTTTTAAATGAGTATTGCAATATGGTGCTGGGAAAACTGGACAGCTACATGTAACATAATGTAATTAGAACACTTCTTAACACCATACACAAAAATAAACTCAGAATTGATTAAAGACCTAAATGTAAGGCCAAACACTATCAAACTCTTAGAGGAAAACATAAGCAGAACACTCTATGACATAAATCACAGCAAGATCCTTTTTGACCCACTTCCTAGAAAAAAGGAAATAAAAACAAAAATAAACAAATGGGACCTAGTGAAACTTAAAAGCTTTTGCACAGCAAAGGAAGCCATAAACAAGATGAAAAGACAACCCTCAGAATGGGAGAAAATATTTTCAAATGAAGCAACTGACAAAGGATTAATCTCCAAAATATACAACCAGCTCATGCAGTTCAATGTCAAAAAACAAAAAACCCAATCCAAAAATGGGCAGAAGACCTAAACAGACATTTCTCCAAAGAAGATACACAGATTGCCAACAAACACATGAAAGTATGCTCAACATCACTAATCATTAGAGAAATGCAAATCAAAACTACAATGAGGTATCACCTCACACCAGTCAGAATGGCCATCATGAAAATGTCTACAAACAATAAATGCTGGAGAGGGTGTGGAGAAAAGGGAACCCTCGCACTGTTGGTGGGAATGTAAATTGATACAGCCACTATGGAGAACAGTATAGAGGTTCCTTAAAAAACTAAAAATAGAACTACCACACAACCCAGCAATCCCACTACTGGGCATATACCCTGAGAAAACCATAATTCAAAAATAGTCATGTACCACAATGTTCATTGTGGCTTTATTTACAATAGTCAAGACATGAAAGCAACCTAAGTGTCCACTGACAGATGAATGGATAAAGATGATGTGGCACATATATACATGGAATATTACTCAGCCACAAAAAGAAATGAAATTGAGTTATTTGTTGTGAGGTGGATGGACTTAGAGTCTGTCATACAGAGTGAAGTAAGTCAGAAAGAGAAAAATAAATACTGTATGCTAACACATATATATAGAATCTAAAAGAAAATAATAATAACAAATTGTTCTGAAGAGCCTAGGGGCCGGACAGGAATAAAGACACAGATGTAGAGAATGGACTTGAGGACACGGGGAGGGGGAAGAGTAAGCTGGGACGAAGTGAGAGAGTGGCATAGACTTATATATAGTACCAAATGTAAAATAGATATCTAGTGGGAAGCAGCCGCATGGCACAGGGAGATCAGCTGGGTCCTTTGTGA
>NW_020174370.1:26322-26799 GCF_003031525.2 Neophocaena asiaeorientalis asiaeorientalis | reverse complement strand
AGGGAGGGTGGGAGGGAGATGCTAGAGGGAGGAGATATGGGGATATATATATATATATATATATATATATATATGTATAGCTGATTAACTTTGCTATAAAGCAGAAACTAACACACCATTGTAAAGCAATTATAGTCTAATAAAGATGTTAAAAACATGAGTATTGCATGTTTGAGCAGCTAATACCATAATAATAGTAAAAGCTGATTTCCTTATTTCCTTACTACAGACTTAGATACATTGGCCTTTTTAACTCACAAACCACCAAATTGTGTAGATACTTTTATTCTGAGTTTATAGGTGAGAAAATGGATACTTATAGAGTTTAACTAGTTAGTATAAGTAACAGAACTAAGAACTAGTCTAACTTCAGCTTCCATTTCCTTCTAGTCAGCCCCATTCCATTTTGTTAATTGTGGCATTCCCATCTTGTCACAAGATGTGATGGGTAAGTATTAAATCTTAAGTTTAATATCA
>NW_020174370.1:0-26261 GCF_003031525.2 Neophocaena asiaeorientalis asiaeorientalis | reverse complement strand
CACACTTTTTTCAGTTATTTAGTTTAGTGGACCAATTAGAACACTCAAACATCCTTTATTCCAATTTGAAAATTGGGACCTCATTGTTTTCTGTCTTGATATTTTATTATATTCATTCTAAGATTTAGACATTTCCTGCAGAAAAAATATAAGACTTGGATAAATAATACAGCTATCTTAAGAATAAATGCCCATGACCCCAAGAGCAATCCAACTGTATAATTGCTATGAATTACAAAGATGCCTAAAAAGTTCTGACCCAGATTCAAATAAGAATATAGGTCTCCAAAATAAAAGTGAGTGCATATATCAACAATATATAAATGTGTATTTGGGTGGGTTCAAAGAAAATAATTAAAGTTGGCATATGTATATATGGAGAAAAGGAGCTAGCATCTTCTAAAATCCAAACCAAATTCAGAGTCCTCACTGAATTTGAAATAAACATTTCAGATAGTGGCGTTTCCAGTTTTGCATTCTTCTGCAATTGTGCTGCTGAGTCACAGCTACATCCAACCACTCCAATTCTGCTATTTGTTTGGCCCAGTTATTTTGTGTGACTTTTCTTTGTGAAGTGAACAATAGCAATTATTGTAATTTTTCAGCAATATCTATGAATATGCATAGTAGATGACAGGTTTATGGTACTTCTAGACCAAGGTTTCACAACAGTGTCACTGTTGACATGGGGCCAGACAATTCTTTGTTGTGGGGAGTTGTCCTCTACATTGTAAATGTTTAGCATCATCAGTGGCCTCTACCCATTAGAAGCCAAACAACGTCTTGCCTCACAACTGTGATATTCAATAATGTCTCTAGACATTGCCAAATATCCCCTGGAAGACAATATAAATCCTAGTTGAATATCACTGCTCTGGACAGAAAATTATCAGTCACCTACATTTCTTAAATTACTCCTTCAACAAATTCTCTCTCCTTCTAATGGAGTAATAGGTTATCTATGGCCCAATACTGGCTGCTGTTTGGAAATTTTGGAGTACAGTTAAAGAATGAGAGCTTTGCCACTCTGTGGAGTGGATCTTTCTTACTATTAATTCAACTTGAATTTTAAATAAAGCCATAAATATTAATTTAAGTGTTTATTCTATGTTCCCCAACATACACACACACACACACACACACACACACACACACACACACACACAGAATCAATAAATATACAGTTTATGTCTTCTATGTCCATGGCCACTTCTCCATTCATGACTGCATTTGTGTGATTCAAAAACAACTATTTAATATACTAAAACATATTAAATAAGACATTTAAAACTATTTATTTGTTTCTCCCCTTATCTTTTTATCTGACAAATACTTCCCTGAGATTCAACTGTGGCGGGGATGGAGAAGGGAATCCTTCATGGGGAACTCATTCAGCTGCTTAGCCCAACAGCATAAATTTGATCTTGTAATTAGTATTCAACTCAGCATCTTGGACAGAAACCAGTGTTACAGCCAAGAGGTGGTTTAAATCACATAAATCATAGATCAATGACAGAACTTGAAGCACTGGATAGATTACAAAAGTAAAGCTTTAGTTAAAAATAGATTAACTGTTTCCCTGCAGGAATCCTTTAATCCTCCCAAAATATATAAACAAATAATATTAGTTCTAATCGTTTTGGGGAGCATATGCATATAATGTAAGTTGAAATATACTTTCCCTTCACTGCCACATTGATGCTTTGGAAATGTAGAAATGTATGTGCACTCCCTACCCATGAAAATAACCCACATTTCTAAGAATTTGGTTTTGCATAAGAGCCACAGAATACATTTGTTATAGTAGCAACTGTACAATAGTGATGTGAAAGCTGTTTTACATTACTTTATGAGCATCAGATTTTTAACTTAAAACTCAAACCAAAAAATGTGTTTTTATTTCTTAAGAAACAATGGATATATTTCAGTCTGAATCTTTAACTACCAAAGTGTATATAGATTGTAAGTTTACATAAATAAAAGTACTAAAAATGGTAGGTTGTATGAGTTGTATGGTAAGAAATAATCCTATTACTAAGTAATCATCTCATTAGCTCTTTCCCCTAATTCTTCTTTTAGAATTCAGAATTATTCAAACCTATAAAAACTAACTTGTAATAATTTAAATATATACATCTTTAAATATATCATATTATAAAGTGCCCAATAAAATTGACAATTCAATTTTAAGTGTCATTAAACATTCTTTTTTTTTTTTTGAAATCTGAGCCCTTCTACTTTAAACTAGAAATAGCTTTTCTGACACTGAGGAACATAACCACAGTAAAAAAGGAAAGTTTTTGTAATACAATTCCACACCACCAAAATAATTAAATAGATAAGATGCAGACAGAGTTTAAATAATTACCCTGTCACTTTAGACACTCTATCTTATAGTAGGTAAATTAGGTTGCAGATTAAATTTGCTGCAAAAATGAGCAAATATAATGAAAAAAGGCAAAATGATACAACTAAATTTTTCAAATGTTACTCTAAATGAACGAAAATGAATTAAAATTTTCTGGTATGTACCAATTACAGAATTAGTATCAACATATTAAAAATGTCTTTGTGTTAAAATGAAAACATGTAAGTAATTTTTTTCACTTGTTTTCCTCTCTAATTTTATACTTAGGAAATATTCTTGTGGCTTGTCTTTATAAGGAAAATGCAAATACCTCCAGATCATAATTACATTACTAAATGAAGGTTAAAAAAAAACTACCTTCAGCAACATAGCTTTCTGTGTGTGTGTATTTTAAAAATATCTGTACTCAAAGGGGGATATTCAATTTCACAGTGTTTCTGTTAATGGCTACATAAAAATAAAATGTCTAGAAGTCAAAGTTGGTAAGAAAATATGCTGCTATCTGCTGCTTCACTAAATGTTGTTCGCTACCTAGGCAAGTTAGATTTATTGTTCTATATTTATGTTTCTGAAAGAATCATGTGAAATTCAGAGCATATACCTGATGTTTGTTTTATGTAAATCCAAAATTAATAAATAAGAATAGAATGAGTATTTTCATATGAAATTGTATATTTTCTTTTTGCATCCAAAGTCCCTGAGCCTGCTTGTGATTAACTTACTCCCAATTATATCAGTTTTCAATCTGTGTACAGTAATCAAAATTTTAACATTCATCTAAAAGTGCAGTGTATACAAATAGATTCATTATATTAGAAATCTTTGGTCATATTACAAGAGATCCACTTAAGGAATATTAAATATGCACAGGGTACTCAATGCTCCATCAATGGGTCACAAGTCACAAAATCTTCTTTAGATAATTTTAGATGGTAATTTTTCAAAGTCTCTACTGTTTAGATATATTTAATGGACAATGTAAACAATAGAGACTCAAATTCAAAAGAAAAAATAATTTTCCAAAAATGCAAGTAACATCTAAGGTAAAAGGGAAAAAATCCACAGTAGAATAGAATCTAATATTTCAAGGCGTGAACATTCAGAATTGGCACTTGAAATATTTCTTTTCAACCATTAGGAATGAATGTTCTGGAGTGACATAAGTTTATAGCACTTAAGTCTTCTTTCAATGTAGTGTATAAGAAGTAAAAGGATGTCACACTGACTTCAGTATTCACCTGATGAAACATGTGATACATTAAATGAATGAAGCAGAAAATGCAGCCATAAAAGTTCATCATTTCATCCAGTGATGTTATTGTGTCAGTTTCTAAGTCAAAAATTTTATTCAAAATGAAAATAGCTAATATATCATTGAGAAAAAGTTTCAAAGGGATTCAGGATCTCAAATATGTGTGCATTTTAATGAGTCTGGAAAACAAATATTTTATAAGGAAAAAATAAAAGAAGAGAGAAGAGTTTGGGGCACTCTATCATATCTGTTGCAAACTAATGGAATTTTTAAATACCACCTAATGCAAAGAGCACTCTATAGCTAGTCATAAGATTAAAAGCTTTTCAAGTTGCTATCTTGGGAAATTTCTTTCAAGGAAATTACTACAAAGCCTTGTTTTAGTACGTTCCCCTACAGTGCTTCCCACTGTGTTTTTTTAATAAGGAAAGCTATCCATCCATAGAGGTGTATCCTGTTCTCCATGCTTCAGTGTCTAACAGCAGGCAGATACAGTAGACACTCGGGTGTTTTGACTCTAATTTTCACTCCATAAGGTTGATGCCTGCTTTTGCTGACTGATGCATTCATGGTTGTTTAATTATGAGTGGGCACAGATTTTCCCCACCCCATAAACTCTCCTCTTTCCAGTCACCCTCAGCCTAAACAATATATAATCTAGGGTGTCTCTTTGTAAATAAGGTAATCATAACAAAAAAAGTCAGCCTGTATAGTTCAAATTATTGAAAAACAAATTCAATTATATATAATCAAATTATTTTATTATTAATATATCAAAAGTAAATGTCAGAAGTTATTTTAAAATTCTAAATTATTAATTTTATTCTATATTTTCAAATTATGCAGAAAAATGGCTGTCAAATAAAAATAATCATTGAAAAAGTATTATGAAGAACTCTTAGAGTATCTTATCAGAATTTGCTCTCATAGCATATAAATTCAGATTATCCTAACCAAATTAACAAAGAAGGAAAATATTATCTTTAATACATAAGGATTTCTTTGCTTGTTAAAGTTGAAACACAAATTGTCTTGTTTTGGAAAAAGAAAAAAGAATATAGACTTCTTTTATGAAACAAAATCACAAAATAGTTTTTTACTCAAAACAAGAACAAATAAATGTATACTGGCAAATAAGGAGAACACCTATTGGACATTACACTTTCTAGGCAACCAACTATGGATTTGGCTATTTGCAGATTAGTTTATCCTGTCCTTAGAGATACTTTTTGTTATTGGATAACAAAAACTACATTCTTTATAAATTCTAAAATTCCCACATTCTCTAGAGTTGAGTATTGTTTTTAAAGGCCCAGGTATGGCCATCAAGACTGGGGCAAACTTTCTTGTGATCAATTATTTTAACTACCATGATGAGTTACAGCAAGAAGATGTGTACTTATTCTGATTAAATAAGTTCTTTAGAATTGATGCATACATTTTGTATAGAGACCTACAAATTTGGAGAATTGATATGCTGCTTTCATAAATTGCTTACACATACCCACAAATGAGTATATACTGACTCACTATTCAATCAAGAAAAAAATAATCTTTTGATAATTATAAAGCAATATTTTTCATGATTTTTTTCTGATTTTTATAATCAATAATAACAGAAATACTTTGCTTAAAAAGAGTATTAAAATATTATCACATTCAAAGATCATCAATTGATTCTAATATTTTAATGCTTCAAATATCAAATAAGTAGCAAGGTTTTTGTTTCTTTAAGTATAGAGATTGAATTTTGCATATAATGAAATTAAAATTGGTTGATCAAAATGAGATTGTACAAAGACTAGTGGTATCGTGCTACCAGTATTGGGTTGTGCTGCATCCATGACAACAGAATGGAAGGTTGCTTTTAATACTATTATCTTACATACTCACAGCTGAATGTTAATGCAGCTATACTGAGAAAAATCGTTTCAGATCTGAAGCCACTGAACTTACTTACACTTTAGAGTGTGTACATATAGATTTGCAAATACAGAAAAGAATAGAAAGACATAATACAGCATGAAAATCTTTCAAAATGTCATTATTTCTAAATATACTTAGGTGTGCTATGTACATCATCAAACATTCAAGGAATATTTATTAATGCAAAAACAAATTCAGTAAAAAGGAACATTTTGCTACTAGTTTGTTTTTGAGACCATAATCAGCAATGTAAGAGAATATTCAATTTTCTTCTGCAGTGAAACTGAAAATCTATTATTTCTTCCAAATGAACAGTAACTCAAGAGAGTATTGTCTGATCTATCTTCAAAAAAAGCCCGAGAAAAGGGGAAGCAAAATGTAACTATGTAGCTTTTACTGGTTTGATAAAATAATGCCTAGCTGTCTTTTTAAAAATAAAACAAGAGGAATACAATACCTAAATTTTAGATTTCTCTCTTCTCTTATTTTAAAGATGAGACTCTCTTACTATATATAAATAGGTGATGATGATGATGATGAAAATGACAGCTAGGCAGATAGATGATAGATAGATAGATAGATAGATAGATATAGAGTCTCTTGTCTGAAGCAATCCCATATTGAACTCAAAGTATCCAGGTGGCAGTAACTTACTAACTTCCATGACGAAACTTGGCTGCCTTATGATGGATACTCTAATTACATTGCTCTTAGCCATGCCATCTTCTCAGAAACTAGGAGAACCCTTCTGGAAATCCCTTTCCTATATGGTACTTCTTTTTTCTTCTCTAACAGAATGATTTCTGTGTCTACGCACAGGCAGTGTGAAATAGAAATTAAGGTTAATTCTATCCATTATAAAAGAAAAAAGAGACTTGGAAATTAGCCAACTAACTGGAATAATGCCTACTGTCAAATTAGAAAATCCAGTACAGATAGAGAAGCAGAAAGAAATACACACACATATTATGAGGTAAAGCTTGAATTATGCAGTATACAGCAGTGTTTCCAAACAATAACCTCATGAATTAGCTCAGAAAGTTAAATGTTAAGTTCCAAGTTTTCTTTTCACCTTGTCTACCTTGACAGTGGTTATACTGACATATTTAATAATAAATTTAGGTTACCCTGGCCTATGGAATAATTTGAAATGTGAAATATTGGTCTTGAGTTCGGTATCAGATGAATCTGAAATTATCCCTTTTTCCTTTCACTTTGTTTTAGGAAATCCTTATTGTGTGGTTTAGGGAACTATAAGAATAACTCAGGAAAAGAAGGTGTTACTGAGTCAAAAGTGAGCAATTTGTCTTGCCTGGTCATTTATACTGATTATGTGTAAAGGATAATTACCCAGATTTTTCCTTCACTACTATACTAACATGGTCAGATTGTCCTACAAATTTAGCCCACATCCACATTAATTCATTCATTTTCTCTCATTGATTAAATTAATGTTTATCAAGCATTTACTGTGTGTGTCACTTAACTCATCAGCTACTAAACTTTGTAATACTAAGTAGTACACTATAGTATCATGGACTCTAGTGCCAAACTGTCTGAGTTCAAAATCCACTTCTACCACTTAATAGAGCTGTGTGGCTTTGACTTATTTGCTTACCTTCTTTGTGCTTCTGTTTTCTCATCTGTAAAATGAGGATAATAATATTACCTATTCATAGGGTGCTTTAAGGATTAAATTAGGTAATTGGTGTAAAGCACTCAGCCCAAGAATTGTTATATAATAAATGCTAGAAGGTATTTTTTAGCATAATTATTCTTTATCCAGATGAATCACAAATAAAACATGTAAAGATTGGAACTACTCTACAGCCCAAAGATAACAAAGTTCGCAGTCTTAAATAAAATTTTGATACAGGAAAGAACTGGAAAAAAAAATAAGAAGGGAATATGAGTCTCCCATATAAGAGAGACTGTAGGAAGGGTGGATTCAGATGGCTGATCATTTCAACCTTTAAATCTTATTACTATAAATGACTAAAAAAGACTAATTGGAACAACAACAACAACGAGAAGCCTAAATTATAACATTTGATTGTCAAAATGCCACATTACTAAATAGAATGCTTTGTCTATTGTAACAAATAAAGCTTCAGTTTTCACATCACAGTTAATTTTGTCTTTTTGTATGGGTCTTCCCCTTTCCTCCTACCTATCCACCAAATTTATATTTTCCTTCCTTTAATTCATTTTTCAAGACATATCTTATTTGGATCTTTTCCTCTCACTAGATTTACCTATTCTCTATAAGCTCAATTCTACACTCTCCTTTCTACCTCAGTGTATCATTTTATTGAATTAAACAAAGATATTTTTCTGGTTATACTATTAATAGCTAATATTCATAGAGCACTTGCTGTGTAGCAGGATCATTGCTAGCAATTTATGATTGTCTTATTTAGTGTTTATAATGCCTCTATGGGATAAGTACTGTTATCATCATACTCATTTTATAGAAGAGGAAATTGAGGCTCAGAGATGATAAGTGATTGCACCTTTAGTGTTGAGAACATGTTTAAAAATTAATAAATTTTATGTGCCCCAATATAGTGAACTGTCCTTGTGGTATCCTAAGAAACGCTTAAAATGTTACTGTACCTTTGCCATTATTTTTTCTCAAAAAATATGTTTATACCCTTATCTACATCCTGTTGTATATAATGAACTAAATAATCTTTAATGTTGCCAAGATTATTTTTTAGCTTTTGATTTGCTCATGTGTTTTCAAAGAACACATTATATTAAGGAGAGGGACATGGATAGGAAAAGCAACTATCAGATTCTAAAGATATCTGGGCTTCTTCTATAGTACACAAAAACATCTGGCTTATTGAAGTTATTCAATCGATATTCAAAATATTTTATAAAGTCTGCCAATATAATTCCTCACCTTTGAACCAGGACACATGATCCTACAGATATGAGTGTAATTTTAGGGACAATGGGACACAATATTTGAAATTAGAACTGTTCCGGAAAATTTAGGGCACATGGTCACTATATCTGTATAATAAAAAAACAAGTGGGACTGAATTGAGCAGATGTTTTAGCATCATGCAGACCCAGGCTTAATTTGTAAAGATTTTATGCATGTTTCAGGAAAGCACTGTGTAGCTGGGTTTTAAAATTGTTCTGTTCTGTCTGTTTTAAAGTGTTTAAAATATTCAGAACAACAAAAGGGAAGACCCCCCTGTGAGGAGCGATAGAGTTCTGAGAGGAAGTGAGATTGGAAAATGTAGAGTTTGGTTAAAGTGATCCCTTATGATGTAAATAACCCATAAGGAGAAGGAAATGCTCCCTGAAGTTACTGGAAAAGAGAAATCCTAAAGTAGCCAATTCTCCCCAGTTTATGGAGAAAACTTATATTTTTGAGCACAGAATATCAGTTCTCTAAAGTCCAAGGCATTAAGCCTGACAAATCGACTTACTCTAGATTACATTATCAAATATCCAACAAGTGGTTCCAACAGAAAAAAGTACATCTAAGGTTTAAGCTTTCTAACTCAGGTTGAAGTGATCACCAAGATTTAGCATGGGTTCACTAATAAGTAATCCTGCCAAATTAAGCAAATCTCCCTTTTTGAAGGGTCTGTAGATTAGTAATCATCGTCTTTCTTGTCACAAACTGGAATCAACCCTTCCTTCCGTTGACCCATCCAACTCTATTACCTAAACTTTTTAAACACTGTTTATTGTGCATTAAAGTCAATCATATTATAGTTTTTTTTTTATTAGACTGTAGGGGCTTTAAGGTCAGTAATCATCTTTGTATCCCATTGTTGTCTAGTAAATGCTAAAAAAATGGTTGTTGAATCAGTTGGAGGATGCTGTAGCTACAATGTAGCTTTATTTTAGCAAGGTCTTTGATAGTTTTCCACAATGTTCTTGTGAACAAGATGGAAAACATAAGTTATATGACAGTACTATTAGGTGAGGTTGCACCTGGTTGAACAATCCTACAAAGAATATGATTTAATGAATCCATATTATCCTGGAAGAAATTCCCTGTCCTGTTCAATATTTATAGATAATTTAAACAAATATATTAATAGCTTGTTTTTCAACTCAATGGATGAAAATAATCTAAGAGATAAAGCAGCGTTCAAAAATCTAGAAGCTTAGACAAAGACTAACAGGTTGGAAAATGGACAGGAAAGATGTAAGCTCTCTACTAAAGACTGATTAAATGTCAATTGTGCAAGTACAAACTAAATTTAATTGTTATTTGTGTAAAATAGAAGACCTCAAGATTATATACAAGATTAAAAGGAGCCAACAATAGAAGAGAAGACAAATAAATCACTCAGGTGGTATGGGAGTCAGCATAAAGTAGAAGTTTATATACCCATTTTTGAATTAAGCAAGCTTGAATTCAAATCTGCCATCTATTAGTTATGAATACATGAACATCTTATTCAATATCTCAGGTTCTCAGTGTCTTAATCTATGAAATGGGAATAATAAAAGTACCTACCTCATATTGTTGTGTTGAGGATTAAATTTTAGGTAATCCATATAAAGGGCATAGGAGTTTTTGACACATAGTAATCACTCAAAATAATGATAGTCCAAGGCAGGAAAAAAAGTATGTCTGGACAAAAGTTATCCTTCCTCAATCTGCACTGCTCAGAAAAGCAAACAAACAAACAAACAAACAAAAACCTCTAACATTATTCCTCTTTTTGATTCATTTTTTGAGGAATGTTGACTCACTGGGGACCATGTAGGAAGAGCCCATTTAATGGATTCTAAAGGATCCGTTAATGCTCTCAGATAAAGAATTAAGAGATATTGGAAGGCAGGGGAGCATGATTGTATTTTCTTAAGTGTTGAAATGCCATCTTGTAAAATAGGAGTTAAATTTGTTCTATATGGTGTCATATGGAAGAAAAATAAAGAACTATAGTTGTGAATAACAAGGCGGCAAATGCTTTCATATTAAGGCACATTTTAAACAATGTTATCAGTTAATAAATTAGGCTGCCTTATAAAAAATGAATGAGTTCCTCATTTTGAAGGTATCCAAGCAGAAGCTCAGTAACTTCTTGTTAAGAATGCTGAAAAATAGATTCCTATACTGGTAGGGCCAGGACATTTCCAGTTCTAACATTCTCTGACTCTATAGAACAGAGACTGTTTTCATATGAAGAAAAAAAAATATTACTTTGAACTACAAATTTTTTAACTTCCATATTATTTACCCATACAACCAAACTGACCAATAAGGGCTAAGGGTGGCAAGTGGCTAAAGATAACACAGGGTTTGACCTATATACATCTGCATAGTATAGTGGAAGGAACACAGGTCTGGGAAAACTACGTATCAATTACCTCTTTGTCTTTAATGAGATATCTGTTTTTATTGGGTCTCAGTTTTCTATCCCTAAAAGCAGTTTGGACTATATGGTCTTTAAGGGCCCTTTCATCTCCTATAGCACCCTATTCAATCTTGGAGCATCATTTACCTATGCATCACTGATAGCCAACAAAAACTATTTAAAAATTCAAAATCAGTCAAGTATTTGACTAGACTATATCCTTTATTGGTGCTGAACCCATTCATTTCAACCTACATGTCAAGGAAGAATTTTTAATAGTGAATGGTGCTACCAAAAACTCCTAGTCACATAGTTGCCATACTTGTTTTGCATTACTGAGATATTATGTACCATTAGTGTGCGGGGAGTAACTTTTTCCCAGTCACAACACATCTCTGCAGGAATTCAGAAAGCAAACATGAAAAACATAAATGCTTCCAGTGTTTGTAATATGAGTCAAAGAACAGCATGATGATAAACAAAAAATTCTATTATTTAATATTAGAAAAATAGATTGTAAATTTGAAGATATCCCCTATTACATATTATGCACATATTTGTTCTCTCTTTCTCTCTCAAGTTCCTTAAAACATATATTAGTTGCAATCAGTTCTGCAACCAGGTGTCCCATGGTTTCTTTCTTTGGGAAAAAAAATGGCAGCTTTTCTTGTCCCTCACCTACCTCTAGTAGCAAATTAATCAGTCACTGGGAGTCAACAGGGATTTTTATTTTCCATTTTAAAAGCTTTCGACCCAAGGAATTAGCACTTTGGACTGTTGCCAAGGGAAAACCAATCTCCAAGAAAACAAAAGAAGGTCTAGAGGTTGGAATAAAGGCTTTAGTTTTTGCTAAATGGCTCAAGGTGGCACAACATCTGACCTTCTGATGACCCCATTGAGGACAGATGGATTGTAAGTGAAGGCATCTTCTATCTATACACTCTGGCTACACTCATATTTCTAAATGAGCACCATGAAGAAATGCCATTATTGTTAATGTTCTTTTTCCAGATCTACATTGCAGATAATACCCATCCTTCCGCTTAATCTGTTCTACAAAGAGAAATTTGAAGCAGGAAGCTGGTGAGCTCATTTTCCAGTTCAGAAATTCTTAAAAGAAATTAGCCCCTAGTTAGGTAGATATTTTACTGTAAATTAATTTTAGATACTGTAAGAAATGACCTCAGATACTGCCCCATCTGTTTCTTTTGACAACAGTCTTGCTGTTTGAAGTAGTTCCTCAAATTTCATCAGCTCACGGAGAAGAGTTTCTTCTTGGAGAGTTCCCAAAAGAATCTCCACACCAACAAATATTGTCATTAGCTCTCCAGAAGTTATGCAAATTCATCAGGGATTCCTCCTTCCAGCTGGGTAAAACTTGGGAGGTGCATATATTAAAACACCACCAAGTCTATAAATCTAAACATTTTTGTTAAGTTTCAAACAATATTGCAACCACTTTCTGTACAATAAATTTCACTTTCAGTCTTCTTAAAATCTGAAGGATATTTAGGAACATAAGTATATTTCTGTTTGTTAATGTAGTAAAAATGTAAATGTGAAGAGTCAGAGAGTGTGGGAAAATCGCGTAATGGGAAGTTAGTCATTCTATCATTTAGTCTGTCGCCAGTTCGCTCTGTTGACTAAATCATGACGTTAATGAGACTATGGTGACAACTCTTATCTCTACGAGGGCCAATTAGCATCACTTCTCTTCAATAACATAAATTGCAACTATCATTTAGGCAAACACCTAAATTTGTCACAAGAAAAACCAAGTTAGTGTGACTGGTTCAGTGCAAACTCAGGCCCAGGACCAGGAAACTTCTTTCAAAGTGCAGGCTCTGCTGACAAACTCCCTGGGTACAAAAAACAGCATAAATAGGTGGAAGCCATTAACATTTGTATAACATATTTTTGTCTGTAAAGCATATTCATATATTATGGGACTTGATCCTCACAACAGTTTTATTAGAGAGAGGTTATTACCTTCACTTTACAGAGAAGGAAACATTTGCTATACCTTTTTATTCAGACTATGATGACCCTATTAAGCACTACAAGGAAAAAGAGGGAATTTCACAGCTTTAAGTATTAAAAAGTTTAAATAAAAGTGTGTTTTTCAGCTTTGAAAGTTTTTATATGGGAGTAAAAATTTATTTCTGATAGAATATGCATAAAAAAGAAAGGTAAATGTAAAGCTGGCTCAAGCCACAACAAGCATTTCCTTTAAAATCATCTAAGACTAAAGCGAGTTTTCTACCTAGGTTCTCTGGACAATTACCTCAATTTACCACATTATGGTGTACATATACAAAGGCTCCCAATAAGATAAGACTTAAAATTCTTTCTTTACATTCTAATACAATAGCCTTATGAAGTAAATATATATTATTTGCTCTATAATATATTCATTACAACATAGGTAATGAAACAAACTAAGAGATTATAAGACCTGTTCATTTTCTTTAGGTACATTATGCATTTTCATTTAGGGGTTAAACAATTAAAGATCCATAAATAATGAAACCACTCCTCAGACTACATTAAATTATTGGCCGTCAAATAAGACCTGCCTGTCCGTTTTTTAGTTTCACTTTAAGTCATCCATAATTCCACAAAACCAGCCTAAATTATAAACACTTACCATAAATAAGCATAAGGTACTCTCAGATTATTTTCTTAGCCTCCTTTTTGACTAACCTTCCCTTCTGTAATCCCGATAGTTCTAAATATCAAGATATTCTAAGCAATGTCTTTTCTCTTTGTCTAAATGTAAGAGAGTGTTTACTTTTTCACCACAAAATAGAAGAAAAATGAGTAATAGAACCATGCTAGAAGCAAGACTAACAGCTGGACATTTTTCCTGGGTGGTTGGTTTGATTTTTTTGTTTTTACTAAATTGATAGTCTAATTAGGTTAACAAATACTCAGTTATTCTGGTGTCCTAAAATTCTTTAAAAATCCCCATTTTGTCATAATACTCTACTTTTGGCAGCATCCTCCAGGTGACATACCAAAGGATTTTATGTGGGGAAAATACAGATTTTAGAGATATTAAAATACACTAGTTACTTTTATGTTGTACATGTCACTAGTTTTGTTTTCTGTCACAAGGGGGAAATTTCAAAAGAGAAAAACAGACTTTTACAGAGGAAGAAACTTGGCAAAGTTACAGTAGAAACACCCCTTTTATTCATTTTTATACTTTTGCAGGTCCACTGAGGTATAAAATTCATCAGTTTTGCTTCACATGAAAGGCTTTCTGTTCCTTGTAATCCATTCAGATTAAGTGTGCAAAGACCCACCAATGTGTCTTCAGATAGATTGCCTTGCAGTTATCCGCGTTAATACAAAAAAAAAAAATCTTCAGAAGATCTTATTAGAAAACTAATGTGATAACTGTTGGTGATCTAACACTTTTAGAGAGTGGGAAAAGACTTATTTTTTGTCGTTAATTATCAATGAAGTGGAAATTTAGCCTCTTCTTCCTCTTCTGGGGTAATATATTTGGTGAAAATAGGAATAGAAAAAAGTCCTTGCCCCACAACCACAAAAACTCTAAATACAGACACACCTTGTTTTATTACATTTTGCTTTATTGTACTTCGAAGATACTGTGTTTTTTACAAATTGAAGATTTGTGGCAACCTGTGTCAAGCAAGACTATCAGCACATATTTTCCAGCAGCATTTGCTCACTTCACATTTCTGTGTCAAATTTTGGTAATTCTCACAATATTTCAAGCTTTTAAATTATTATTATTTTTGTTATAGTAATCTATGATCAGTGATCTTTGATGTTACTATTGCAAAAGCATTATGACTCATTGAAAGCTCAGATGATGGTTTACATTTTTTAACAATAAAGTATTTTTAAATTAAGGTGTGTACATTTATTTTTAGTTATTGCATACTTACTAGACTACACTCTAGTGCAAGCATAACTTTTATATGCACTGGGAAAAAAAGTGTGACTCACTTTATTGCAATATCCTCTTTATTGTGGTGTTCTGGAACCCAACCTACAATATCTCTGAGGTATGCCTTGCAACATTAATTGCATATAGTCAAATGAAAAGAAAATATGCTGTCTTACTTTGAGGCAGTTGTCTTAGGCAGTGACATAATTACTAAAAGTTGATTCCATCCTGTTAAGTCAAAGTAGTACCAAGTGATTGTTGCAGAAGCTAAATGTAGTTAACAGATTTCTTTTTTAAAGGAGGAAGCTTTTCAATCTTAAAACATCTATTTTAGTTTGTTTATTCATTTTTATTTTATATTTTATCTAGAAATAGTAGAGTGAAAAACAATAAAATGATGGTGAATTAAAATTTAATTGGACATTCTTAACCACTGCAATATTATTTGAGAATGTACCTAACAATCTACTTGAAGGATTTCTTAATAAGGAATTTCCCTTTTGTGGGAATAAACCATTTGTATGTATAATAAGCAGACATAATAAAAGACATTTCTGCTCAAATCCTCAGTTTCCAGCTAAGTGTGTGTAGAAATCTGTCATTGTCTATTTCTAAATTTTTTTCTGGACCTAATTATTTTATTCTAAAAATTCAGCATATTTTCATTTTAATATTCCCTACAAATTCTAAATATGTAAAATATTCTGTTTCAATGTTCTCCTAAAATTCATCCCGATTCCAAGCCAAAAAAGTAATTCGAATACCTCTACACCTCATAGCTAATCTAATCTACCTAATTATTAAATTAAAAAATTCTAGTTTGATGCAGAAATACAGGCAGAAATCCAAATCATAAGAATAAAATAAAAAAGTCATCTGATTTTGTAAAACTGTATCTATGGAACCTAAGTTGCAATGCTGTGTGTGTGAGCATGCATGCCCAGAGGTACATGCTCGAATGTGTGTTTGTGTATGTAATGATTAAAAATTTACCAAAAGCTATGAATGCCATTTCATTGTCACTTCCTTTGATTAACCTTCACCTGACCTCACTCCTTAAGGCGATCTCAGATTCTTTTGTTTCTGCACTTAAATTCTTCAGTCAAGCAGGTGCGTTTATAAAAAATCAGTCATCAAAAAGAATTCCTCGGAAGCAATTTTTTTCTGATTTTTCACAGATGTTTGTTATAAAAATGAAATTATTTCCCATTAAATATAACAACTGGTTATGATTATACAATTGGTAAGGCAACTTAGTTCATTGAAAACAGACCTAAACTACATAGTTCTGCAGTTTTAGCAATTCTTCCTAGGTCACTGAAATCAGTGCAAATGATAGATAAATATAAGGAGAAGAAGGACATTATTGTAATCATAAAAGGGCTTTGCTACAACTAAGCTGGAAAAAATGTATAAGCTTTTATAGAATTTAATAGTATACTGTGAAATGAAAAGTGGTAAACAGCAACAAAAACTCGTTTTAAAACTTTTTCTAAAATATTTTCTGTCCTACATCATGGTCATGAAAATCACTGTTTTCTATTAAAACAGTTGCCTGACAAAATGGACTTTTAGGTAATTTCCTATTATTTATTACCATAATTAAGTGAAAATGTTTAAATTTTCTTTATAAGTTCATTTCTAGAACAATATATCACCAGAAACTTGCCAATATTTTATAGAGAAAGCTAGTATATAGGAAAGGAGAAAGGACAGCCTTAAGCACCAAAAATGAAAAAGAGTCTTTGAAAAGAATTAAGAGGGTAATAAAACATTCTGGTGTTGTTCTATTACACTTCTTATCTTTACTCTCACTTTCATGCTTTAAAGCTTGCATGGTCAAAAGTATTCTACTTGCTAGTTGCGAGAGAGAAAATAAAACTTTACAATGGAGGGACCAAGTTGTTACCACTCTAACCAACGATCACTCACCATCACTAATAATGGAACAGCTGGACAGTATATGCCTTTTGATAAAATGCAGTAAGAAGTATGCAGCAGCATCTATGCAACATACATGCCAAAAATCCAGCCTTTAAGCCTAACTTTCAGTTTACTGGAAATACAGGGATGTGAGGAATTAATTAAACACCACAAGACAGGAAATAACTAAATTCAGAAGATCAAATATTCTGTATAACCAAGATCTATATCTATTTAACAGTTCAAGCTTGTAAAGAAAAGAAAAGGGGATTCTGTTAGATTAGAAAAATTATGTATGATGCTTGATTGGATCCTGATTTTAGTTAGCATTAAAAGACATTTTGTTGACAATAGGGCACTTGGAATACAGACTAGAAATGAAATTATATCTAGGAATTATAGTCCATTAATAAGTGTGATAATGATAGTTTGATGATTTAGAAAAATGCCCTTATTTTTCAGAGATGCATATGGGTAAAATATCATTATGTCTAAACTTAAAATAATTCACAAAAGTAGATGAAACAAATATGGCAAAATATTAATAAATCAGTAGTGAGGATATGGAGTTCATTATTTGATTCTTCCAGCTTTTATGTATGTTGAAATGATTTTACAATAAAAGTTTTAAAACTAAAAGAAAATATACACTCAAACACCTTAAAGAAACCAGAAACTGCTTCAGCCAACATTAAAATTCTAAAACAGTACTAGTTTCCTGTTTTCTCTCCTCTCCACTTGCACTTTAGGTAGTGTTCAATCCCCTCTCCCCCACCCCCAATTTCAGGATCCAGAGCCTAAGATTTACTGTTTTCCTACGCCTGAAACTGCTTTCTACTTTCTCATTAAAAAAACGAAAAAAGTGTTTTCAGGATAAGGTCCTGGTATATGTCAATCTTATGGCCCTGATACAAAATGCTACTTCCTTGCAGAAAACTGGAGAGTAGGTCTCAGACAAGAACTGTTTTGAGACATTTTTAGGCCTTATATACTCTTAGATTTGGAAGCCCTCTCTCACATCATATCAAAAATATTAAAATATATCTAACTGTATATTAAATATACTTATTGATAAAAGTCTAAATAATTTTATTAATATTATAATTTTGAGTTTTATTAAGAAAAATATGTTGTGATTTAAGCTTCATTAATTATATATATAATTATTTAAGAATTGAGTGACAATTAACTAGTCGATGTGTTATATTATCTAGAAATCTAAACAAGTGTTTAAATTTTGATATTGCCATTTTCTTTCCATATTTTAAAACTAATAGATTTTTTTTCAGGTTTTGAGCATGTTTATAGGTTCTTGAAAAGCTTGAAGTCCCTAGCCTGGACATAAGAACATGAGACCATCAAAGGGAATAATAATCCTGAGGAATAGCCTTGCTTGTCCCAGGTTTTAAATATATTGACTGGGTAGTCATCTTCATTAGTATGCAGTGTGCATAAATAAATTGTACTTAATTCAATTAGAAAAACATAGAATCAAATTTTGTTAGAGCTGAAAGAATATTTGCTGCAGAGTTTTTAAACTGGAGTCTGTGTAAGAGCTTCAGGAGTACACAAATCTCCACAAACTGTAGGTAAAATGATGTATTAATGTGTGTGCCGGTGAGGGTGGCTCTATGACTGCCATTTTCTGGTGAGGGGGTTCCTGAGTTTTCATCACAATTTAACTCTTTTTGTAACTACACTGCCCCACCTCCACAAAGAATCACTAATTCTAGTCTTACTTCCCCCTATTCAAGATAGGAAAACTAAGAGCAGAAAGAGGAAGGGAATTGCCCAAAGTCTCACAGCTGGTTAGGGTGTGGAGTTTGTTTCATAACTTAAGTTCTCTCTCCTTACCATGAAGTCGGTTCTGAAGTCCATCTAAGACTGTTGTCCTGTCCCTGTATTATTTTAGGCCAAAGCGTCTCAAGGGGGCTCTCCAATTCTCACACGGTTTAAGCTGCTGTAAATTTGAAAATTTTGAACAGTTTGAAATAAAGAGCCTCCTTACTTTTTCTATGTTGAATCATAATCTAGTGGTTTCTGGCATTAAAAGAGATCTTTTCTGACTTTATTGTGCAAACATTCTTAGCAACAGGGAAGTGGTTTAACACAGGAGTCTGAAGATCTGGGTTTTCTTTTTCATTCAGTTACTAAAATATAGAAAAGAATCACAGGGCTGGGTAACTATCTTGGGGGAGTTACTAAACCAGTTTGTGAATCAGTCTCTTTCTCTGGAAAATAACAATATTGGTTCTGGCTCACCTACCTATGGCCCTGTGACCCATGAAAATTACTACATGTATAGAAATTTTCAAGATTTTCAGACAAAAGACACCCCATCAATAATAAAACAACACAAACACAATACAGTCTAATGTGATGTCTCTTGAAAAGCAACATCTCTGTTACTTAATTTGTCTTTTAATATAAAATTATTTTTGATAGTTTTATTCCCTGGGCCTGCTTTCAACTTCATCTCCCAATCATGTAAAGGAAAAATAGAGATCTTGTATTAAAAAAAATTCTATAAACAAATCTATAAACTAAGCAGTTGCTTATTTATTTATTTTTGCTTTTGCTTATTTTTTTCTATAATGGCAAGGGTCTTCTGTTAAGAATTACAATAATGAAATAACAGTAGATTTTAAAGTGTGCCTTCCTCAGGCTATAGTTATACAAAAGGTTATATGGTGCAACAGTTATTAATCCTCCTTCACTTTGACAATTGATTTGAATACAGGGCTTGTTGTAGACTCTTTATAATACAAGATCATAAAAGTTCAAAACTAATTTATTACTCTTTGTTCCACCCAGCAAAAAGTACACCTTATGCAAACTATTACTGTCAGATCGATATTGTGCTGAAACAAAAATGCAGATTAGCTGTTAAAGGATTCTCTTTTTAACTGCATACATGAATTACTTTGTAAAATGCAAGCACTGTGGTGGGGGGGAGAAACTTCAGAAGAGAATTTTAACATAGAGTTGAGAGGCAAGTAGGAAAAAAGGTTCAATAAAGGCTCCATTACTAAAATTAACTGGTGTAAATATAAGAAATTTACATATTTAAATGAAACACTGATTGTAGTTAGTATGTGAGATATTGAATTTGAAACTGGAAACTAGTTGTAGAGAAGACATCCGTTGCCATTTGGACCAGTTTCCAGTTCAATAAAACCTGCATGTGCAGAACATATATCCCAGCAAAGTTCTGCTCAGATGCCAAAATCAAAAGTATTTGAACAGACTGGAATGTTTTGGCTCACGTTAGTGATGCAAACCTATTGAATTTAGAGGCTAACAAATTTCTAGTTAAAGTATAAAGCGCTCATTGATTTTAAAAGGAAAAATATCTCTAACCCCACTCTGTTCAAGGAATGTTTACCAGGAAGGATAAAATGTAGCTAGCTTTGTTTTTCAATTAGGCCGATTCGGAAAATTCATCAATCTTTTTCTCTCCCTGCCCTTCTCCATTATCACCTTACCTCTGGAGGTCAAAAGGGTGCACAACCCCACACAGGGTTAGATGAAAGAAGGCAGGAAAGAGGAAATATTTGACCGCAACTTTATTTGAGTAAAACTGCAAAAATCCTGAAAATAGAGGCTGAAATAGACAGTGGGTTTTTATGCTGCCCTCAGGCATTAATACCTTCAACTTGTATGCATATTTCCATCTATGTATTCCACTGTTAGGTGGGAAACAGTTACCACAGCAACCTCCAATTCACTTGGCAGATTTGTTATTTCAATAAAGCTATGAGATTTTTTCTCATATGAAAAAATAGATGTATATAGCAGTAAAATCAGTGTGTTGTATATGGCACCTTTACAGTGGAGGGCATTCATCTCACATCATCCTTATTCATGCCATCTAGTTGGTTAGTGGTAGAACATGAGGATGTATTCCAGGTCTTTCGAATCTCCATCTCTTCCCATTTTCCACTCTACCCCTATTGGAATTTATAAAATTTTCAGTGAGTTAATACTGGCTAAAATTTACCCAGTTGTCAATACACATAGAAGTAGAGGGCTTATACATATGTATATTCTATTCTTCATTTGGGCTTTCAACTTTTACTTTACCATTATGAAAATGCTTGCTTTAAATATTATGTGTCAGTAATGGTGCATTTAACTTTAATGTTTACACAGATAGGGAAGATAAAAGAATTGGGTTGTTAGAAGAATAATCTTACATAATTCTTTTCAGAGGAGCTTAGTTCATTTATTACTATCTAGGTTTCAAATCACCTTAAGAACTGCAGGCTTTCAAATGTAAAGTATATCCAATAGCAGCCTTCAGTTAGTTTCAAGTACATAATCTCATCCCACTGATGCAAAAATACAATTGCAACGGCAAATAAAAATTTCCCATTTCCTAATAATTTTATTTATTTCTGTGAAACTGTTTTTAATTGTTTGGTAGTGGAGGCTTGTCTCTTTGTGTTTTTATTATCTGCAGTGTTTGTATTATCTGTAATTCCACTCTGCTATAATTTAGGTATCTATATACCAACTTCTTTTAGACATTTAATTTACAAGGTACACCAATTAACAGGAAGGGTCAAATAGTGGGGTAAGTGATTTCAATTTCAGCTAAGTTTTGGAAAAGGGGGTAGTCTTTATTGTCAAATATCTTTCTAATCCATATTGAAGTATATATGGGTAAAAGTATATTATGTCTGAGATATACTTTAGAAGTCTCCAGGAAAAAAAATGAGAGATGATGAAAATGGCAACATGCTGGTAATTATTGAAACTGGGTATTAAGTACATGGGATATAGTTGTTACTATTCTTTCTACCTTTGATATATCTGAAATTTTTCCTAATAAAAGTAAAAGCAAAGTCTGAAATGTACTAGTTCCAGGATTTTGCCTCATCAGTTTGGTAAATATAATTTAATCTTTTACTTGTCTGAAGAAGCAGCCAGATAAATACATGCCTGACACTTTACACATGTTATCTCATTTAATTTTCACAACAATCATTTTTTATAGATATTACCCAAATTTACAGACAAGGAATTGAAAGTTGAGAATTAGTGGCAGACAGGTCTGTCTGACTGACTACAAAACCCACTGGGTTCTAACTGGCTCCACTTTAATAAGGATCTACCTCTCATTTGGGCCAGGATACACTAGTAAGTATGGGAGAGCAAGTTAGATGTATTCTAAGGTCTAGAACATGGTTGTTCTGTGAAAAGCAGAGAATAACATTAAAGTCCAGGCTATACAACTGCAAGTTAAAATACAAGACAATATTTGAGGCATACTTATACTAAAAAATTAGCTAATTTAGCTGGACATTAATTAACATTAATTTGTTAAATCTGACAACCCTATGTTAGCAACATATTCTACTTAGTTGGATGATAGTGAATTGACGTTTTAATAAACACTGACAGGGGTATGTGAACACTGAACCTGTTACAATGGATAGGCACTCTCAAATCTGCAATATTACTGAAAAGCATGCCTTCCTTCCAAAAAATAGCTTCAAAATACTCAGTAGAAATGACCCAAGAATTCCATAATGAATAGGCACTGCTTTAGTAAAAAGAAAAAAATCATTTTTAATTTTAAAATAAATGGATTTTCACTTTAAAATATTTAACTGAGTATTTCTGGATAAGATTTTGTTGTATTGTTTGTTTTTGTAGTGATGTCCAGCATAGAGGAATCTTAGACCTTTCTGAGACCCCCAAACAAATTAATTACATTATTCCTATTCAAAAAAGGTATTAATTTGGCTCATTTACATTTGTTTCTGGTACCCATTCAATCATGTTATTAAAATATTATATGCCTGAAAAAAGAGAAGATGTGCACACATTATAACCACACATACACACACAAACGCGTTCACAGGGACATTTACAAAGACCTTTTTCTTCTTTTTAATAAAAATAGAAATCTTTTCAAACACTCAAACCCACTGGGAGTTTAAAACAAATCAACAAAGAAAAATCAAAGTATTAAATAAAATCTTAAGTTCTTTGGGGCTATTTTTTCTGCTATAAAATTTTTAGCTGTGTTT
This sequence comes from Neophocaena asiaeorientalis asiaeorientalis, assembly GCF_003031525.2. NCBI lineage: Eukaryota > Metazoa > Chordata > Mammalia > Artiodactyla > Phocoenidae > Neophocaena > Neophocaena asiaeorientalis. The sequence continues at coordinate 3,496 of NW_020174370.1, read as the reverse complement.
AATTGTGGAATGGGAAAGGGAAAGGGAAGGGGACCAATGATAATCACCAAGGAATGAAAACAATCAGACAATTCATTCAATTCAATCAACTTGTCAATTCATTTGTTGGGGTGGGGGGAGGAATGAGTCTAAATTGTTATTTGACTGACAACCATGAAAGAATGATGCAACTATATTTTCCATGTAGTTTGCTTGCAAATATTGCTTGCCTCTAAAACTTTATAAGCAAACAAAATCAGTTAAGAAAAAAACATATAGGCTTCTACACTCGATCCAGGAAAATTATCAAAGCTCTTGCTTGTTTTCTTTCAAACATGATTCTTAGAAGATTGAAAGAATGATTTAATTAAATAAGAAAAAAATTCAATAACTGAAACTGCTAAAATGATGTTTTTATGTATGGATGGTTTGCTATCTGTAAATATGCTTCCCATTTAATAAACCCATGTTTGTGTTTCCCCCAATTTGTAATAAGATTTTAGAAAGTGCTAATTAATAGTTTTTATAAACAACGAAGGGTCTTAATTTTATTTTCACTAGGTGTTAATATTTCACTTTACCTTCAAAGGTTCTCACTTGTTTATCTTCTTAGGAGTCATTTTCAGGCTGCCTGATTCTATACTCATATCCCATCTTATACAGTTAGTTTATCTCCATGATTCTTCTACTCTGTAATCTTACACCAGACCTTTTATTTTTTTCTTCCATATACCTAAACATCCTGAACATCTTGGTCCATACCAAATCTCAATCTTTATGGCTCCAGCTTAAATCATACTTTCCCTATGAAGTCCTGCCCAACCGCACTAACTCACACAAATTGTCCCATTTTCTATACCCCCAAAAGTGCTTTTCAAAGCATGGTTCAAGGAAGCTTGGGATGTCTAAGACCCTTTCATGGAGTCTGTGACATTAAAATTAATTCTATAAAAATATTAAGCTTAGACTGCCTTTTTTACTGTGTAGACATTTGCACAGATGGTGCAAAAGTAAGGGGGATTTAAAAGTGCTGGGTCCTTAACAAAAATCAAAGCAGTGACATCAAATTGCTAGTAGTTTTTGTATTATTCATTGCCACACACATGCAGGTAAAAAAAAACTGGCTTTACTTAAAAACACTCTTGATGAAATAGTAAAGAATATTAATTTTATTAAATTTTAATCCTTGGATACACAACTTTTTGATAAGTTTTGTGATAACATGGCAAATATACATAAAATATTTTTGTTGTATACTGAAGTATGATGGATGTTTCCAGGAAAAAGAGTTGTCTGTTTTTTAGAGGTACAATCTGCTAGTCATTTTTCAAGATAAAAACATTTTTACTTGAAATAATGACTGACAAAGTTTGGTTATTTAGACCTGAGTATTTGACATATATTTTCTCAAAAATAAAGGAAGTGAGAGTTACTTCAATGAAAAAAAAAATGACATTATTTGTTGCCAATGCTAAAATTTTCAATTTTCTTTTAAGCAAAATTTATATTTTTGAAAACTTACATCTGCCACCATGAGTTTGGCAGCTTCCCAATATTTAAAATTGTTCTTATGATATGGGTGGTGAAGTTAAGGATTATGATTTTTAGATATTGTATAATGAAATGTATCAATATTGGGATATTTATGTAACTAACTGAACAAATATTCTCTAAATGTCAAATTTATTAGCATGGTTTCATATTTCATATTGCAACTACTTTATCTATAGCAACTAATGCTTATTAAGTTTTGGAATAATATCAAAGAAGAATATCCACAGTTATCTGAAAATGCTATTAACATGTTCCTTTTTCAAACTACATATCTGTGAAATGTTGCAGTTTCTTTACATATTTCAACTAAAACAACATATCACAAAAAAACTAAATGTAGAAGTATATAAGCATATGAAAAGATGCTCCACATAATTTATCATCAGGGAAACAAAACCTAAAACAACAATGAGATACCACTACATACCAATTAGAATGGCCAGAATCTAGAAATCTGACAACACCAAATACTGGTGAAGATGTGAAGCTACAGGAACTCTCTTTCATGCTGGTGGGAATGCAAATGGCACAGTCACTTTGGAAGACAGTTTGGCAGTTTCTCACAAAACTAAATGTACTAAACACATCATACAATCCAGCAACCATGCTCCTTGGTACTTATCTAAAGGTGTTGAAAACTTTTGTCACATAAACCTGCACAAGGTTGTTTATAGCAGTTTTATTCATAATTGCAAAAATTTGTAAGCAACAAGGTGTCCTTTAATAGGTGAATGGATAAAAATAAAAAATAACAAACAAACAAAAAAACTATGACACATACAGAAAATAGAATGTTATTCTGGGCTAAAAAGAAATGAACTGTCAAGTCATGAAAAGATATGGAGAAACCTTAAAGACAAATTACTTAGTGTAAGAAGCCAATCTGGATAGGCTACATACTGTATGATCTTAACCATGTAATATCCTAGAAAGGGAAAGTATATAGAGACAGTAAAAAAATTAATGCTTGCCAGGGGTTTGGGGGAGGTATGAATTGATGGAGCACAGAGGACATTTTAGGGCAGTGAAACTACTCTGTATAATTCTATTATGATGGATACATGTCATTTTGAATTTGTGCAAATCCACAGAAAGTACAACACCAAAACTGAGCTGTAATGTAAACCATGGACAGTGAGTGATTACAAAGTGTCAAGGTAGGTCCATCAGTGATAACCAATATTTTCTCTGGTGGAGAATACTGATAATCGGGAAGGCTGTGCATGTGTGGGGACAGGGAGTCTATAGGAAATCTGTATCTTCCTGTCAATTTTGTTGTGAACCTAAAACTAGTCTAAAAAATAAGTATTTAAAAAAAAAGACTAAATGCAGCATAGATATCAGAATCCAGCTGTGTTATAGAGAGACCAAAGGGATGAAATTGACCCTATACTCAAAATTTGGTTTGGATGTCTCCACATGTACACCAAAAGAGAATGCAAAGATTTATTAATAACATTATGAGGTTTTCTGAGGAGAGCAGAGAAGGCTCATAAGCAGGTCCACAAGTGGCTTGAGAAAGCAAGAAAAGATGAGTGGCTTTGGATTTGATTTTGTTTAGGGGATGGTGCCAAACTAGGGCTTGTGTGTTTTAAACTTCCCACAGGAGCCAAAGGGGTAGAGTGCATGCTTTATTATCAGCTGGCACAAATGAGGGACAAGAAGGGAAGAGGGAGGAAAATAACTTGAAAGTTGTCAATAATCAAACCTCAAAAATAGAATCAAACACTTTATTACAAGCTATTTTAATTAGATAAAACATACAAAATATTTGCTAAAAGTGTAAAGCAATGCTACTCTGCTCAGTAATATTTTTTGTTCATAAAAATGTAATTTTATTTTTTTTAAATCTTATTTACACTAATGTGTAATAAGTTTATTATTGGAGACAAGATGGCAGAGTAGAAGGACATGAGCTCACCTCTTATGGAAACACCAAAATCACAACTAACTGCTGAACAAC
>NW_020174369.1:5102939-5130000 GCF_003031525.2 Neophocaena asiaeorientalis asiaeorientalis | reverse complement strand
AAAATTCCGGGCTTTAATCTCCTAGTGAGATTTATAAACTATTTAATCATCCCATTCTATCCCTATCAGTACTACACTCATGCTGAATCCAAGCATGATTTCACTATTCAAATCCTTTGATCTGAATGACTCTTCTCAACCCACTCTTCTCTAATCATCATTCCACCATAATTAGAACTCTCCTAGCTCATTTTCCTCTTTTATTTCTTGCTTTGCCCCTTATTCTTGCTGCTTAATATGATTTTCCCCACTGATACCTGGTTTTCCCTCACTATAGCTCTTGCACTTGCCATGATATAATCCATGATATATGGCATCCTCAGTAGAAAAGGACACACCATATTTTTCTCTCAATATCTTCTTGTTGGCATTTTGGATCTTCTGTAAGCCTGCCCCGCCTCTCATAGGACCTCTAAACATTACCAATGGTACTTGATATTGTCAGTTCTACCAATGCACATTGATGAGAAATGAGTATTGATCTTAAACACTGCAAAAAGGGAAAGCTGCTTACAACAATGCATTGCGGGTAGGAGTCAAGATGGCAGTATAGGAAGACACGGAATTTGTCTCTCCTCACAAATATACCAAGAATACAACTATAAATGAAACAATTCTCACAGGGCACCTGCTGAACATTAGTAGAAGGCTTCAGATGCCTAAAAGGACAAGAAAAATCCCCTGTTAATTGGGTAGGATGAAATAAAGAAAAAAATAAAAGGGGAATCAAAAAAGGAACCAGCAACCTTAGTGGGAAGCTGAAGGTGAGGAGATGTTCCTGCTCTCAGAAAAAAACCATCACAGTGGGGAAATCAGCTGGGACAGAAACGGACCTTTGGGAATCAAAGGGGAATGCAGTGGGTGGTCTGTGGAAGGCAGGATAAAACAAGAACTGCATGCATGGTCTGTGTTGCAGCCCTGTGCACCCCAGCCTGAGTCATGCGTCTCCTGCTGCATAGGGGGTGATGCGTGATGGAAAGTGGGGTTTGGAGCATGGACCCTGGGAGGGGACAGCTGTTGGCTGTGAAAATACAGCCTGAAGGGACAGGAGTAAAGAACTCTACAACTGGGAAAGTTGGGGAAGAAGTCCGGGACTCCATAGAAGTAAGGCATCTTTGTTGAGTGGCACACAAGGGGTGGGGCTGCCATTAAAACCCCATTCCCTACCCACTGGCTTCTGTCTCTGTGGGCACTAAGAAGGACACCCATCTGAACAGACTTGCCCGCCCCTCAAGCCAAGGTCTCCTCCACCTCTGTAGGCTCTGAGGTCCTGAGTGTCTCCCATGACAAACCTCCTGGGGAATCAGCACTGGGCACCCCTGCCTGAGACAGGAATCTTCTGATGCTGGCAGGGGCTGAGTGCTAAAGTGTTGGATTAAGAGAGTGGGTCCAGAGAGAGGACCACTCGGCTGCATGGATAAAACAGAGGAGACAGGAGTGAGTGAGGGAATCCATGACTGGAAGTTAGTGGAGTCTGCATAGGAAATGAAACACCATCGTTGACTGGTGCACAATGGATGGGGCCACCACTGCCCCCACACACCAGCGCCTGCCTTTTTGGACACCGAGAGGGACTCTTACCAGAGTGAGTGCACCCCAGTCTATTGCAACTGTTTTTTGGTCTCTGGGGATGCAGGGACATCACATGCCCCAGTTGTGGCCACCATATCCCCCCCCCGGCCTGAGTGGGTGTGTCCCAATCAGCTGCTGCTTTCACTCCCTCTTGCCTGTGTGGTGAACAGAGGCCTGAGGATGGTGCACATACAGGGGTGAGGCCAAAATCAAAGCTGAGCCTAAGAAGTGATTAAGGAAGAGGAGCAGAAATTTCCCCATGCAGTTGCACAAGCTGCAGATTAAATCCCCACAATTGGCTTGATAAATCCTGCAAGTCTGGAATGTCTGAATAGACAATGAGTGTTCCCACAACTGAGACCAGTCTACCTTTAGCAGCAGTGGATTTGGGGCCAAGTACATGTGGGATTTGGGCCAGATCAAAGTCTGAGCTGGCCCCGTGGTGCCCACAGCTGGTCCAGAGACCTACCTGGGGTATTTGAGGGCCTCCTGGGGAGGCAGGGTTTGGCTGTGGATCACTGTGGGAGCAAGGACACTGACAGAGGAGGCATCAGGAAAATATTCTTATTACTATTATTCTTTTTTTGTCCCTTTCATTTTCTATAGATGTTGTTGTTTTTATTGTTTTTAAATATTTACTTTTTTTTCTATTTTTATTTTACTTTTTTGTTTTGTTTTTTTTTCTCGTTGTGGTTCTTTTTGATTGCTTTCAAGTGTTTTATGTTTTCTGTGCGTTTTTTTTTAATTGATGCTTTGCTTTCTTTTCTTTTCCATTTTTTTGTTTTTGTTAGCTTAGTCTTCATTGATTGTTCTCACTTTTGAGTTCTTTTGTTTCCTTGTTCTCTTGTTTTTTATATTTTTGTCTTTTTTTGGTCTCTTTCTTTGTTTCTGTTTGTTTGGTTTGGTTTTTATCATTAGTCTTGAGTTTGGTTTTTCTGTTTGTTTTCTTTCCTCCGTTTTCTTTGTTTTTTTGGGGTTTTTTTTGTGTTGTTGTTGCTGTTTGTTTTTGCTACTTGGCTTGGGTTCTGTTTGTCGGTTTGTTTTCTTTTCCTTTTTTTCTTTTTTCTCTGGCTGTGATGTATGGCCTGCAGACTCCTTGTTTCCTGGCCAGAGGTCAGGTCTTGGCCTCTGCGGTGAGGGCACAAAGTCCAGGACACTGAACTGCCAGAGAATTCCTAGGCCCAGGGAGTATTAATCAGCATGTACTCTACCCAAGGTATCCATCTCGACACCAATACTCAGCTCTACCCAACTGCCATCAAGCTCCAGTGCTGGATACCTCACACCAAACAAACAGCAAGACAGGAACACAGCCCCAGCCATCAGCAGACAGGCTGCCTAAAGTTGTACTGAGCTCACAGATACCCAGAAACACACCAACTGACACAACCTTGGTCATCAGAGGGAAAAGACTCAGCTCCACCTACAAGAGCACTGGCACCTGTCCCACCCACCAGGAAGCCTACGCAAGTCCCTGCACCAACCTCACACACCAGGGAGAAGACAACAGAATCAAGAGGAAATATGAACTTGCAGCCTGTGGAAAGGATACAATAAACACAGTACGTTAGACAAAATAAGATGACAGAGAAATATGTTGGAGACAAAGGAGCAAAGTAAATTCCCACAAGACCAAATAAATGAAGAGGAAATAGGCAATCTCCCTGAAAAACATTCAGAAAAATGATAGTAAAGATGATCCATACCTTGGAAAAAGAATGGAGGCATGGATCGAGAAGATACAAAGAATGTTTAACAAGGACCTAGAAGAACAAAAGAAAAAACAATCAGTGATGAAAAACACAATAACTGAAATGAAAAATACACTAGAAGGAATCAATAGGGGAATGACTGAGGCAGAAGAATGGATGAGTGAACTGCAAGATAGAATGGTGGAAACAACCACCACCAAGCAGAATAAAGAAAAAGAATGAAAAGAAATGAGGACAGTCTCAGAGACATCTGTGACAACATTAAATTCACCAACATTTGAATTATAGTGTTCCAAGAAAAAAGAAAAAAAAAAAGAGAAAGAGAAAGGGTCTGAACAAAATATTTGAAGAGATTTTATTTAAAACCTTCCCTAATGTGGTAAAGGAAATAGTCACCCAAGTCCAGGAAGTTCAGAGAGTCCCATACAGAATAAACCCAAGGAGAAACACGCTGAGACACATATTAATCAAATTAACAAGAATTAAATACAAATTAAAAATATTAAAAGCAGCAAGGGAAAAGCAATACATAAAATACAAGGGAATCCACATAAGATTATTATCTGATTTTTCAGCAGAAACTCTGCAAGCCAGAAAGGAATGCCAGGATATATTTTAAGTGATGAAAGGGAAAAACCTACGACCAGTATTATTCTACCCACCATGGCTCTTATTCAGATTTGACTGAGAAATCAAAAACTTTACAAACAAGCAAAAGTTAAGAGAATTCAGCACCACCAGATCCATTTGACAACAAATGAAAAAGGAACTTCTCTAGGTGGAACACACAAGAAAGAAAGAAAAAAAAGACCTATAAAAACAAACCTAAAACAATTAAGAAAATGATAATAAGAACATACATGTCAATAATTACCTTAAATATCAATGGATTAAATGCTTCAACCAAATGATACAGGCTGGGTGAATGGACAAAGAAAGAAGACCCATATATCTGATGTCCTCAAGAGACCCACTTAAGACCTAGGGACACATACAGACTGAAAGTGAGGGGATGGAAAAAGATATTTCATGCAAATAGAAATCAAAAGGACACTGGAGTAGCAGTATCACATCAGACAAAATTAACTTTAAAATAAATATTATTACAAGAGACAAGGAAGGACACTACATAATGATCAAGGGATCTTTGCAAGAGGAAGACATAACAATTATAAGTATTTGTGTACCCAACATAGGTGGACCTCAATACATAAGGCAAATGCTAACAACCATGAAAGGGGAAATTGACAATAACACAGTAATAGTGAGGGATGTTAACACTCCACTTACAGCAATAGATAGATCATCTAGACAGACAATTGATAAGGAAACACAAGCCTTAAATGACACGTTAGAACAGAGAGAATTAATTGATATTTATAGGACATTCCATCCCAAAGCAGCAGAATGCACACTTTTTTCTCAAGCATACATGGAACATTCTCCATGGTAGATCATATGTTTGGTCACAAATCAAGCCTTGGTAACTTTAATGAAACTGAAATCATGGCAGGCATCTTTCCTGGACACAATGCTATGAGATTAGAAATCAATTACAGGGGAAAAAAATGTAAAATACACAAACACATGGAGGCTAAACAATGTGCTACTAAACAACCAAGCGATCACTGTAGATATCAAAGAGGAAATAAAAAAAAATGCCTAGAAACAAATGAGAATGAAAACACGATGACCCAAAGACTATGGGATGCAGCAAAAGCAGTTCTAAGAGGGAGGTTTATAGCAATACAATCCTACCTCAGTAAATTAGAAAAATCTCAAATAAAAACCCTAATATTACACCTAAAGAAATTAGACAAAGAGGAACAACTGAACGCAAAATTAGTAGAAGGAAAGAAATCATAAAGATTAAAGCAGAAATAAATGTAATCGAAATGAAGAAAACAATAGCAAAGAACAAAGAAAATAAAAAGTTGGTTCTTTGAGAAAATAAACAAAATTGATAAACCTTTAGCCAGACACATAAAGAAGAAAAGGGAAAATATTCAAATCAATAAAATTAGAAATGAAAAAGGAGAACTTACCATGGACACCACAGGAACACAAAGGATCATAAGAGATGATTACAAGCAACTATATGCCAATCAAATGAACACCTGGAAGAAATGGACAAACTCTTAGAAAATTACAACCTTCCCAAACCAAACCAGGAAGAAATAGAAAATATGAACAGACCAACCACAAATAATTAAATTGAAAAGGTGATTAAAAATCTTCCAATAATCAAAAGTCTAGGACTGGATGGCTTCACAGGGAAATTCTATCAAACATTTAGAGAGAGTTAACACCTATGCTTCTCAAATTCTTCCAAAAAATTGCAGAGGGAGGAACACTCCCAAGCTCGTACTATGAGGTCACCATCATACCAATATGAAAACCAGACAAAGATATCACAGAAAAAAAAAAAAAATTAGAGGCCAATATCACTGATGGACATAGACACAAACATTCTCAACAAAATACTAGCAAGCTGAATCCAACAACACATTAAAAGGATCATAAACGATGATCAAGTGGGATTTATCCCAGGGATGCAAGAATTCTTCAATGCATACAAATCAAACAATATGATACACCATATTAAAAAGCTGAAGAATAAAAATCATATGATAATCTCAATAGATACAGAAAAAGCTTTTGACAAAATTCAACACCTATTTATGATAAAAACTCTCCAGAAAGTGGGCATAGAGGGAACCTACCTCAACATAATAAAGGCCATATATGACAAACCCACAGCAAACATCATTCTCAATGGTGAAAAACTGAAAGCATTTCCTCTAAGATCAGGAAGAAGACATGGTGGCCCACTCTCACCACTATTATTCAACATAGTTTTGGAAGTCCTAGCTACAGCAATCAGAGAAGGAAAAGAAATAAAAGAAATCCAAATCAAAAAAGAAGTTAAGCTGTCACTATTTGCAGATGACGTGATACTATACATAGAAAATCCTAAAAATGCCACTAGAAAACTATTAGAGCTAATTAGTGAATTTAGTAAAGTTTCAGGATAAAAATATAATACACATAAATATCTTCCTATACACTAACAATGAAAGGTCAGAATGAGAAATTAAGGGAAAAATCCCATTCAGCATTGCAACTAAAAGAATAAAATACCTAGAAATAAATACACCTAAGGAGGCAAAAACCTGTATGCAGAAAACTATAAGATGCTGATGAAAGAAATCAAAGATGCCGCAAACGGATGGAGCGATATACCATGTTCTTGGATTAGAAGAATCAACAATGTGAAAATGACTATACTACCCAAAGCAATGTACAGATTCAAGGCAATCCTATCAAACTACCAATGACATTCTTCACAGAGCTAGAAAAAAAAAAAATCACAATTTGTATGGAAACACAAAATACCCCAAATAACCAAAGCAATCTTGAGAAAGAAAAACGGAGCTGAAGGAATCAGTCGCCCTGACTTCAGACTATACTACAAAACTACAGTAATCAAGACAGTATGGTACTGACACAAAAACAGAAATATAGATCAAAGGAACAGGATAGAAATCCCAGAGATAAACCCATGCATCTATGATCACCTTATCTTTGATAAAGGAGGCAAGAATATACAATGAAGAAAAGCCTTTTCAATAAGTAATGCTGGGAAAACTCGACAGCTACCTGTAAATGAAGGAAATTAGAACACTTCGTAACACCATACACAAAAGTAAACCCCAAATGGTTAAAGACCAAAATTAAAGACACTACAAAACTCTTAGAGCAAAACATAGGCAGAACACTCTATGACATAAATCACAGCAAGGTCCTTTTTGACCCACCTCCTAGAAAATTGGAAATAAAAACAAAAATAAACAAATGGGGCCTAATGAAACTTAATAGCTTTAGCACAGCAAAGGAAATTATAAACAAGATGAAAAGACAACCCTCAGAATGGGAGAAATATTTGCAAATGAAGCAACTGACAAAGGATTAGTCTCCAAAATATACAAGCAGCTCATGAAGCTCAATATCAAGAAAAATGAACAACCCATTCAAAAAATGGGTGGAAGACCTAAATGGACATGTCTCCAAAGAAGACATTCTGATGGTCAAGAGGCATATGAAAAGATGCTCAACATCACTAATAATTAGAGGAATGAAAATCAAAAGTACAATGAGTTATCACCTCACACCAGTCAGAATGGCCATCATAAAAAATCTACAAACAATAAATGCTGGAGAGGGTGTGGAGAAAGGGAACCCTCTTGCACTATTGGTGGGAATGTAAATTGATACAGCCACCATGGAGAATAGGAGAGGTTCCTCAAAAAACTTAAAATAGAATTACCATACGACCCAGTAATCCCACTCCTGGGCATACACCCTGAGAAAACCATAATTCAAAAAGAGTCATGTACCACACTGTTCACTGCAGCTCTATTTACAATAGCCAGGACATGGAAGCAACCTAAGTGTACATCAACAGAGTAATGGATAAAGAAGAAGTGGTACACATATACAATGGAATAGTACTCAGCCATAAAAAGGAATTAAATTGTGTCATTTGCAAAGACATGGGTGGACCTAGAGTCTGTTATATAGAGTGAAGTAAGTCTGAAAGAGAAAAACAAATGTGGCATATTAATGCATATATGTGGAATCTAGAACATGGTGTAGCTGATCTTATTTGCAATGCAGAAATAGAGACACAGCTATAGAGAACAAACATATGGACACCAAGGGGGAAAGGGGGGGGGGGCGGGGATGGGATGTATTAGGAGGTTGGGATTGACATATATACACTACTATGTATAGAATAGATAACTAAGGATAATCTACAATATAGCACAGGGAAATCTACTGAGTGCTCTGTGGAGACCTATATGAGAAGGAAATCCAAAAAGAGGTGGTATATGTTATACATATGGCTGATTCACTTTGCTGTACAGCAGAAACTGGCACAGCAATGTAAAGCAATTATACTCCAATAACAAAAAAGTAATAACCGTATCTAGTTCTAGGCATTTCAGCTGACTCCAGTACATTTTTGAGAATAAAATTGTTTTCTTAAAAATACCCAAAAACCTATGCATTAGATATCAGATTACAAAATATCAGTGTGGTTGATGGCTATTCTTGTTTTAAATGTTTAACTAACTGCACTTCAATTTTTTTCAAACCTATAAAAATTTTGGTGGAGAGTAAGGTAATAAACTATTTATTGAACAAAAATTCTAATAAAGGTAACCTGGAACCCCTTTGCCAAAGTCTCTCACTCTCAAATTTTAATGGCTTTTCCTATACCATCTTACGTCACATCTGTACCTTTAAGTTTTTTTTTTTTTTTTTTTTCTGGCGGTACACGGGCCTCTCACTGTTGTGGCCTCTCCGGTTGTGGAACACAGTCTCCGGACGCACAGGCTCAGCGGCCATGGCTCACAGGCCCAGCCGCTCTGCGGCATGTGGGATCTTAACGGACCGGGGCATGAACCCACGTTCCCTGCATCGGCAGGTGGACTCTCAACCACTGCACTACCAGGGAGGCCCTGTACCTTTAGCTTTGATTCTTTTTTTCATGGGCTGCACGATCCCTCTATCAAGGATAGATATCATATTCCATTGATCTTGTTTTTTTCTAACACCAATGGTTATACAGCAAATAAATAAATAAATAATTTCCTGCTCATTATGTACCCCTTAGTGTGCTGCTATCATCCAAAATACTCTTAATTATTCATAATAACTTTACTGAGCAAATATAAAGCAGTAGGCATTTTTCTAGGCACCAATGATTAATAACGCAGACATACTCCTCCTTTTTCTTTTTTTTGTTTTTTTTTTTTTTTTTTTCTGGCGGTACACGGGCCTCTCACTGTTGTGGCCTCTCCGGTTGTGGAACACAGTCTCCGGACGCACAGGCTCAGCGGCCATGGCTCACAGGCCCAGCCGCTCTGCGGCATGTGGGATCTTAACGGACCGGGGCATGAACCCACGTTCCCTGCATCGGCAGGTGGACTCTCAACCACTGCACTACCAGGGAGGCCCTGTACCTTTAGCTTTGATTCTTTTTTTCATGGGATGCACGATCCCTCTATCAAGGTTTACCATATTCCATTGATCTTGTTTTTTTCTAACACCAATGGTTATACAGCAAATAAATAAATAAATAATTTCCTGCTCATTATGTACCCCTTAGTGTGCTGCTATCATCCAAAATACTCTTAATTATTCATAATAACTTTACTGAGCAAATATAAAGCAGTAGGCATTTTTCTAGGCACCAATGATTAATAACGCAGACATACTCCTCACCGTAACTTTAGTTTAAATTTTAATAAAACCCTCAATAAAATTCACTATTGTTCTTTCAAAATCAAATAATTTAGCTAATATCCTGGCTCCCCTGTAACTGTTAGTCTTCTAATCCTTCAGCATTATGATATAGTACATAGTATATACTTAATAAGGTTTGTGTATTTACATTTGTGACTTTTGGCTATTTCCTACAGAGTTTCATAAATGATCATCCACTTATTCTTGTTGAGCATTCCTTTATAATATTTCTTGCATTGGTCCCTTACATTCTATACCAAGTAACTTCCTAATTACCTATTTCCTCCCTCCCAAATATTGTCTAGTTGATTTTACTTTTCCTTGTCCATCCCTATTTTCACCCAATCTGCTCAATACTAGCACTTCTATCTCAAGCAGAGATTTTTGGTTCTAAATAAAGAACCCGGGGGGACCTTGAAGATGGCGGAAGAGTAAGATGGGGAGATCACCTTCCTCCTCACAGATACACCAGAAATACATCTACACGTGGAACAACTCCTACAGAACACCTACTGAAGGCTGGCAGAAGACCTCAGACCTCCCAAAAGGCAAGAAACTCCCCACGTACCTGGGTAGGGCAAAAAAAAAAAGAAATATCAGACCACAAAAGAATAGAGACGGCAGCTGCACCAGTGGGAGGGAGCTGTGAAGGAGGAAAAGTTTCCACACACTAGGAAGCCCCTTCACGGGCGGAGACTGCGGGAGGCGGACGGGGGTGCTACGGAGCCATGGAGGAGTGCACAGCAACGGGTGCGGAAGGCAAAGCAGCGAGATTCCCGCACAGAGGATCGCTGCCAACCGGCACTCACCAGCCCAAGAGGCTTGTCTGCTTACCCGCCAGGGCGGGCGGGGCTGCAAGCTGAGGCACGGGTTTCGGTTTCGGACGGAGCGCAGGGAGAGGACTGGGGTTGGCGGCTTGAACATAGCCTGAAGGGGTTAGTGCACCATGGCTACACGGGAGGGAGTCTGGGGAAAAGTCTGCACCTGCCGAAGAGGCAATAAACGTAGTAAGGTAGATAGCTGGGGGGAAGCAGCCGCAAGGCACAGGGATATTAGCTCGGTGCTTTGTGACAGCCTGGAAGGGTGGGATGGGGAGAGTGGGAGGGAGGGAGACGCAAGAGGGAAGACATATGGGAACATATGTATATGTATAGCTGATTCACTTTGTTATAAAGCAGAAACTAACACACCATTGTAAAGCAATTATACCCCAATAAAGATGTTAAAAAAATAAAAACAAAGAACCCTATTCTAAGTAAAATAAATAAACCAGGATGGGGAAAAAGGTAATGTAAGGATGTAGTGGTATAACAAATTAACCAAAGGTAAAAATTTAAAAAGACTGACTTGAGCAGAGACTAGAAATATGGCAGAAACTGAATTATTCTTTTGTTATCTCCAGAAAACTCTGATTTCTCATCTCTCTTTCCTCTCTGTGTGTCTTTCATATTCTTTTCTTTTTTTTGTGTGTGGTACGCAGGCCTCTCGCTGTTGTGGCCTCTCCCGTTGTGGAGTGCAGGCTCTGGACGCGTAAGCTCAACAGTCATGGCTCATGGGTGCAGCCGCTCCACGGCATGTGGGATCTTCCTGGACTGGGGCACGAACCCATGTCCCCTGCTTCGGCAGGCGGGCTCTCAACCACTGTACCACCAGGGAAGCCCTCTTTCATATTCTTTCTCTCTCTCTCTTTTTTTTTCTTTCTCTTCAATCTCTCTCTCTCTCTCTCTCCCTGTCTCTCTCTTCTGCCTTTCTTGCAAAGACTATAAATCCTCTTTGCATGTGCATGAGGCTCAAAAGCATAACTCTGTGCACTAACCACCCATAGTCTCAGATCATTTGCCCAACAGAGACTGCTAAAAATACTATTAACTTCTATTTCTACATTCCTTAGAGAGATGATAAGATCTTACATGCAACTTACTCCTGCCCTATTCAGATGAGGTATTCACTTCCAATATTTTGCCAAAAGTGTAGAGAAGAATGGAGTTGTTGAGAGGTGCTCAAGGTTGTATTATATAAATATATTTCCAGAGCCCAGTACTGTGGATGAGTGGATTGGTAAGGCTAGTTTTCTCAGAGCAAGGATCCTGGGATGAGCATGTATTACATCTGGTATCACTTGTAACTCTTTGGAGTAAAGCCTTTGGGATTCCCATTTATAATTTATCAGATTAAATATACTTTTTACCTTCATACTCCATATCCTCTAGCAGTTGATACTCTTGGCCTTGTGCAATGTTTTTTTCCCCTGATTTTAAGTGTCCTCTGCCAGGTGGAGTTTACCCACTTCCTCATAATTTTATCAGTTATGTAATCAGCTTGTCAACTTCCTCTATCACACTCACTGCAAAAAAAAAAAAAAAAAAAAGCCCACACTGACGACAAAGTTCAGTTTGGATTAATCTTCACTCTGAAACCTTCCCATTTATCATAATGTGTTTCTTTTTTCAATATTAGTTTTTCTACAAATTATGGTTTATTGGAAACTACTTTTTTTTTTTTTTGTGGTATTCAGGCCTCTTACTTTTGTGGCTTCTCCCATTGCGGAGCACAGGCTCCAGATGTGCAGGCTCAGTGGCCATGGCTCACGGGCCTAGTCGCCCCGCAGCATCTGGGATCTTCCCGGACCGGGGCACCAACCCGTGTCCCCTGCATCGGCAGGCAGACTCTCAACAACTGTGCCACCAGGGAAGCCCGGCAACTACTTCTAATAAATGTTTAATTACAATTACTGCACTTGTAAATCATTTGTTTATTTTGTGAATTTAAGTATTATTTCTTAAATGTATTCGTAAGCTCCTTTAGGGTACTCCCTCAGAGAACAGAGCACAGAACCAAGTATGTATGGAGGTAAATAAGCCATATAAGAAGGGCAATTTCGAAAATACTGAATACATACTGTGTCAGGGGATAGGGTAGACACAAATGAGAAAAATAAGCTCAGGAAAACTTTTTCAGAATATCCTATTAATCTGTGATCTTACCAGGATTTGAATCTTTAGCATTTTAACTCAAAGTCCAATTGTATATACTAAACTATGTTGTAGAAATTTTACTTTAAGGAAACAAGCTCTTTCTAAGAATTTTAATCAATAATCCATAAATTGAGTCTATGAATGTGGTATTGCAAATTCTCCTTATCCATTTATTATTCTTTTCTGTACCTTTCTTGATAACCTTGTGTTAGTCATTAATTTGAACTCTATGTACAAGAAACTAATAAGATATCCTGTCTTTAACAACATTCTCTATTTCAGATTCCGCTTGTTTACACTGGCAGAATAATTAAGTAAATGTCTTTATTATATATTGTCTCAAGACTGAAGCCTGTCCTTAGGAGTTCTGTATCTCTATTGGAAATCAATTATGAGACATTCTCCAATCAGCCTCATATCCATTCCCTGCAGAAGGAGAACATATATACCCTGGGTTTGGGGACAGCCACAGGGCTTAGTTAAAAGATACTCTATGTGAGCCTAGTTATTCTGTATTCTGCAAAGAAGAGAAAAATAACAGAAAACAACAACAAAAAAACTCATTACAAATCCTTCTTTTTCATCCTATTTTGATAAATGGAGGCAAAAAAATTATATTTGATGATTTACAAAACTATTCAGCTAATCAACAAGCATTGGTAACTTTACCTCTTGCATAACTTAAAGTCTATAGCACATTAAAAAAAGGAAATATAAAAGCCTGGTCCTTTAGTCTCAAGAAATAAAGGTTATAATGGAATATTGACAAACATTGTGTACCTAATCATAGTTTTATTTCTGATTTGATATAGCAATTATCACATTCAATCAGGGCTACAGTGCTTCTTTCAACCTCACCATAATGAGAAGCCCTGGTCAGAGCACTGGCATAGCACATCCTGATTTAGGGAATGCAGAACACATTTGGATCTGTTAGAATTCTTGTTTATAACCTATGGGAAAAGATTCAGGACTATGGGTCAATGATCCACTCTTGCAGGTACATGAAGAAACACAGTTGTGATAGGCAGCATGTCCCTACACAGAGCTGGGTCTTCTTAAGTACTTGTGGATGAGGTTATTTTTACCACATATCTTGGTTGTTCAACTCAGAATGGTATACACATATAATTCATAAAAGGTAAAACAATAGGATTCAAGATCTCACTGCAAACAACTAAATCTTACTCTCTAGATAAGGGAGAGTTGAGTATAGCACACGGACCTCAGTATTTACCTGTACTGAGGTTGCTTCTCAGGCCTTTATAATATCACACTTGATCCTCATAACAGAACCATGAGATACATACAATTGTGCTCACTATAGAAATGAGGAATCAAATTGTGAAAAGTTAAATAAATCATCCAAGCCTATGTGGTCAGAATATGTCAGGGCAGAGATGTATTTGAATGCAGGTCTCCATGGTTCAATTAAGTAGGTGGTTTTGTCTAAATCACATCTGATGAGAAAGTAAACTCTTTATTGAATTATTTTCAGAATGCCAGTGAAAGAAAATGAAGACCAAGGATAAGAAAAAAACCCTTCAAATATTGGGAACTTATTTGAACTGACTAGTCTTTAAATAACTTCCCACTCCTTTCCTTTTTTACTGGAACAAAACTCTCACTCAGCTAATTTTATCAATTATTTCAATGACACATATTTTTGCATTTCATCCTAAGGTAAAAAGTTCATGTGTCCTCATAAGAAACACCTTATTCCTTAATTATTTTTAGTGCTTTCCCTTTGGACAATGGGGATTTAGATTGTAGTTTAAAATATTTTCTCTGCTACATTGTTTTTCCATCAATTACTCTGTAGTAGACACAGGAATAGGCCATCCTGATCCCCCTTTAAGGATGAACTTTCTGCCTAGCTGTATGGAGTAAAGTCAGCAACCAGTATGGGAGAGTGGGAGAAGTTGTACAGAAAAATTTCAGGAAATTAGTGATGGTTCTCTGTTAAATTCAAGGGGACTTTTCCCATTTAATCATGCATCAGGGAGAAGTAAGATTGTCCTAATTAAAAAGTAAAAAGAAATAATGAGATTTTGAGTTTCAAACATCAATATAATAATTTTGAGAATAAGGTAAGGCTTTTGGGAGCTTTTGCCAGCTGAGGTCTGGGCTTAAACAATGGACATAGAAGAATATCTACTAGAAAGTTTTTCTTCTCAAGGTTTTTGGCTCCAAAGACCAGATGAAACCTATGCTCAACATGGTACCCCATGAGGAGGTTAGTATCGGCTACATTACAAATCTTTTTAAAGTCCTAACCACCCTGTCTCATACTTAGAGAACAGCAGAATTTTCTCATGCATTAGGGAGAGAAGCAAGCTTTCTAGGAGGAATTAGAGCCCTAAAGAGTCTTGAAGTCCTGATGGGATGCCAAGCTATAGACGTCAGTATGGTACCTTGTGAGTTAGAGGCTAGATGCAGTTGAGCCTGGCTCAGAGAACATAATCACAGGGATTTTCTGGCCATCTGTGCAGGTACCTGTGGAGACAGAAGCAGATTATCAAAGACCAGATGTCAATACCAGAAAACTGAAGCCTTCTTATATAAACCAAGAGAGTATATCAACAGAACAGGAAATAAAGAAAAGAAAACCTTAAATCTGTTGAGTTTAAATCCAAATTGATAGATAAACCATTACATTGAACTGTATATCAGGTAATGACAAGATTGTGCTCCTACCATAGAAAATGGAGACTCAATTTAGAAATAAAGTTTGACTTTTCTATATTTATAAATATATAAAATAAATTAAAATTTTACACTTGGATTTGAGGCTGATGAAAACTATAATCACTGCATTTGGTTTTTCTTCTGTCTTCCTAGTTTTTTGTTTTAAGAGAAATAAAAAATAAATCTGACAGAGTGAAAGAGAGAAATATCTGTGCTGAAATGAAGGGAAGAAGCCTTATAAAAGCCACTAAAGAGGAGAAGATGAAATAAAATTGGGGGAAGAAAGAATTTTCTCCTCCCAAAGATACTTGCCTTAAAGGGAACATACAGATAAATTCCTATTTCAGACTCTTTCAGAAGGCAGAGTTCCCCAGATGAAATGTCTGACATGTTTCTATTTCATGACAACTTGCATTAATTACTACTACCTGTCCCTTGAGTTCCTTGATGTACATTTGTCGTTCTAGAGTACTTCATCATGTGTAAGTTATGTGTTTTGTGGGATTGGGTATCAGATTAGCTGAAGAGATATCATTAAGGAAAAAATGGATGAGAAGGATGGAGAGGAAAGGGGGCTAAAAAGAGAGAGAGGGAATAAAGGAGGAAGTGAAGGAAGAAGGGAGAGAGGGAGGAGAAAAAGCAGCAACTTCCTAAGGCTGCTAATTTGTGAAAGTTATTCCTGAGAGAATCAGAAAATTGGCTAATAAGACCTGTCTAAATACTCTGTTTTTTCTTATCAAATCCTTTCTTCTCATCATCTTCCATAATAGTGAGTATTCCACAGTCTCAGTTCAAAAGTGCTTCTGACATAGCTTGGTAAAGATCCAAACAGTTCAGCCAATCATATTTCAAGTCACTGAATAGCACATGTTCTCTCTGTAATAAAGTTTTCTTCTTCTGAATGAGATGAGACTGAATGCTTGGGAAGAGACAAGAAGCATTAATGCACTGAAGCATTTAAACAAATCAATGTATCATTCTAACATGAAAGTTATCAAACAATTGATACCCAGCAGACCCAGCACTTAAGGCAGCTCCAGGCAGCTAACAGGCCAGCCATTTATTTCCATTTCTTGATAACTTTGGAACATCATTAGCAACAGGGAAGCAATAAGACAAGTGAGCCCGATTCACATCTGTCTAAGTAAATGTAAGAGCTAATCTGTTTAGAACACTGTTTAGAATTTCACTTCTGCTGATGACATTACACTGGCCAGATTGACTGTAAACATAATGGCCAAAGGGGTTGCTTCAGCTTTGTCTATCTCCATGGGAAAACTTTTATTTTTATTTTTACTCAAAGAGAAATGGCAGGGACTGACTTTTCATTCCAAATTCAACCCATGCTTTTCAAGTCATTTATCTTTCTTCTTATGAAAAATGAGATGTCACTAAACAAACCTTACAAGACAGACCACAAAATGACAGACAAATAATATCTTAATGCCTTCTTTTACAGGCACTTAAATGTATTATTTTCTCTGCTTCCCCAAAAGATAAATGTTTTGGGTAAGTAATCAACCAAGGTCTCTATTTTCTCTTTGGCTTTTAGAATGTGCTCTCAAGATTGGTAAAATTTTTAGCAGCTATCTGAGTAAATTTATTACCAAAGATGTCAACATTCTTATGTAATCCAGAGGGAATATTGTGGTAATGGGATTTATTTCAGGTTTTGAAGACCAGGTGTCTAGCATGATTAGGATGCAAAATTAGAGTTGACAATATGAAATCTCCAACTACCATCTATTATTCAGTAATGAATAAAAGCAGATTATTCTAAACTGTATCATTTGCAACTTCCCTTCAGTCACATAACCAAGAACTATAGATGGAGAGAAAATTACAGATACACAGTTTTGAAGATTAAATGTGCAGTGGATTTATTTTAGGAAAAAAATAAGACAATAGTTTAGCTGCTGCTACAGAGCATAATTTAAAATTTATATATGGAAACAAAAGGAAAAAAATGAAGTTCTTAAAGTTCAATGGAAAAAATATAGATAAAATAGAGGAAAGAAAAAATTGTCATTATTTACAAAGAAAATAGTAATGTCTCCTCCCTTTAGAGTCTGGGGAGGACTACACTGGCATTATTGAGGGTGACAGTGTAAAGAATACCCCAAATATGGATGGATAGCACAGTAAAATGCCTCCTGATCCATTGGCTTGGGACTAAAACAATTTTATGTATGTAAAATTAAAACATAACATGGAACATATGCACAAAATCATAGATTTATAGATAGCCAATACATTTTTGTATGTAACTGCTACAAAGTTATAACACAATTAGATAGACCAATTACCTGTGGAAATACCTAGTCTGGATGTGCTACCTGTGGAAATATATATATATATATATATATATATATATATGTTTTTTAAAGGCATATGTTGGAAGCAACATCCAAAATGTATCTGGAATATCCTGGATATTTGTAGAGTAATAAAATAATTTTTATTCATAGAAAATATAAAATAATGTTTGGGAAAAACATCAAAGAGAACATAATTTTAAATGAAAGGATTAATAGTGTAATAAATAGTAAAAATCTTTGTTAAATTTCTGTTGATCAATACAGCATAGTAGTTTAGATCAATGGTCAGCAAACTATGATCTATGGAAAAATCCAGCTTTCCACCTGTTATGGTAAAGTTTTATTGGAACCCAGTCATGTCCATCCTTTTACATTTTGTTTTTGTACATTAGGTATTTCAACAGAAATAATTTAATGCAAGAGATTGGAAAATTGAAAAAGTGGAAGGAAACACTATTGTAAATAATAACTGCAGTAGGCAACTGTATTCTCCCCCACTGCCTGCTTTCACCATGTTTGGGAAAATAAAGGAAAGAGGTTGGGATTATCAGAACCTAAAAGCTTGGAGAAAAGGCAACACAAAGTTGATAATCAGACTAACTTTATGGAACTTGGCCTTGGACTTCTAGAGCAGTATCCAGCTGTTATGGAGATACTGAGGGAACATAATGAGGCTCGTTCTGCACATGCCAATAAATAAAATTCAAACTAGAGATTAGGACCATCTAAAGCTTATTTTTCAAGCAAGTAGCATTCACCAAATACAAGTTGTTATTATTTAACAATTCCAAGGTCATGAATAAAGTAAAGAATAAAAGATTTATTTCTAACAAAGTCTAATATTTGAGTTAGATTTAGAGATCCATATTAGATGTTCTTGGATGGAACTGAGGACAGAGAAACCTAATTTAAGAGAGGATTCTGGAAGAAGAAGTGTTATGGAAGAAGTGTTATAGATAACAGAGTGGGAAGTGGAAACTGGAAGAATGAAAGGCGATGAAGAATGGGAGGCAGTGTTTGGAAAAAAAGAGAACTGCGATTTTCTCCCTCCACCAAAGAAGTTATAGAAACTTTTTAAAAAGTTTCAGACTGATGCAGGCTTGGAAATTGGTAGAATAGTACCTTTTGTGAAAGGTTTCTTTCTGCCTAGAATAGAAAAAAAAAGTGAATAAGAGAAAGCCACCAGTTTGCTTTAGTTCACTTATTTAGAACACTGGATATGCTCTAAATCTTGAAGCAAACAATCCCTTAGTTGCCTAGGGTAATTATAACTATTTTCCTATGCTGTAGCTTCTCTCACACCAGCCAACAGAGAAATTTTCATGGAAATTACGCTTCTGTTCATTTTTTAAAATATATGGCCAAAAAGAAACTCTTCTGCTAAAGTTGGCAATGGGAAAGGATAGAATGTGGGAAGTTAAGTTTAGTTATTATTTGCTTGTCCAAGGCATTGTGATGGACACATTTACATATATTGCTGTATATAATCATTGCCACAACTCTTTAATATAAATATTACCATGTGTATTGTAAAGATGGAGAAGCTAAAACTAATAAAGTTGAAGTGATTTTACCTATCACTGGCATAACTATCCATCATAAACTTTAGTAGCTTAAAATTACAACCATTTACACATTGGGATTGTGTGGACAATCACTTTGGTCTTGGTTCTTCACCTGATCTCCTCTTGGTCAGTCATGTAGCTGCAGTCATCTGATAGCCCAACTGGGGTTGAGAGGTCTGAGATGACCTTACTCAGATGTCTAGAAGTTGGTGATAATTATAGGCTGAACCATGTGTTTCTCACTGGCTAGCCAAGTTTTTTACATAACAAAAGCTGTAAAAGCAGCAAGAGAGAAGGCAAGCCCCAATGCACAAACACTTTTCAAGAACCTCCTTAGGTAAACTTTGCTAATGTCCAGTTGGTCAAAGCAAGTTACAAGACCAAGCCCAGAGTCATTGTAGGAGGGGAATATGCAAGGCCAAGGATGCAAAGAGGCATCATTCATTGGGAGTCATTACTCTAAAAATCTCACACAATTACTATGTGGTTGAACTGAGATACAAACACATGTTTGTCTGACTCTGAAATGTTTTCTCTATATTGTTGCTGTCTGACATCAATGTGTGGTGAAGCTTAAATCATTCAAAGTATTAATGAGTTAAACATATAACATGCTTACATGAATACTCGGTATGCAGGAAACCCTTAATAAATACAAGGTTTTGTTATCTATTATCATTAGCCATTATTCAGGATGGTTTGCTAATAGGTATTTGATAAATATCTACTAAATTAATTTGACATATTTTATGGTGAAATGTATTTTATTTATTTATTATTTTCACAATAATATTTAATTTTTTGTATTTTTAAAAAATGTTATTGGAGTATCATTGATTTACAATGTTGTATGAGTTTCAGGTGTACAGCAAAGTGAATCAGTTATACATTTATCCAGTCCTATTTAGATTATTTTCCCATAAGGCCATTACAGAGTATTGAGTAGATTTCTCTGTGCCTTACAATAGGTTCTTATTAGTTATCTATTTTATATTTAGCAGTGTGTATATGTCAATCCCAATCTCCCAATTTGCCCTTCCTCCCCTTACCCCTGGTTACCATAAGTTTGTTTTCTACATCTGTAACTCTACTTTTATTTTGTAGATAAGATCATTTGTACCATTTTTTAATTAAAAAAATTGTTAAAAAATGCTAATAATCACCTGAGCCTTCTGTGAGTCAAAATCTTTTTTTTTACTCTTTTATATTGGAATATAGCTGATGAATAATGTTGTGATAGTTTCAGGTGCACAGCAAAGGGACTCAGCCATACATATACATGTATCCATTCTCCCACAAACTCCCCTCCCATTCAGGTTGCCAAGTAACATTGAGCAGAATTCCCTGTGATATATAGTAGATCCTTGTTGGTTATACATTTTAAATATAGCAGTGTGTACATGTCAATCCCATATTCCCTAACTATCCTTTCCCTCCATACTTCCACCCAGTAACCATGTTTGTTCTCTAAGTCTGTGAGCTTGTTTCTGTTTTAGAAATATGTTCATTTGCATCATTCCTTTTTAGATTCTGCATATAAGGGATATGATATGATATTTCTATGTCTGATTTACTTCACTCAGTATGATAATCTCTACGTTCATCCATGTTGCTGCAAATGACATTATTTTATTCTTTTTAATGGCTGAGAAATATTCCATTGTATATATGTACAACATCTTCTTTATCCGTTCCTCTGTTGATGGTCAGTTACATTGCTTCCATGTCTTGGCTATTGTAAAGAGTGCTGCAATGAACACTGGGGTGCATGTATCCTTTTGGAACATGTTTTTCTCCAGATATATGCTCAGGGGTGAGATTGCAGTGTCATATTGTAGTTCTACTTTTAGATTTTTAAGGAACCTCCATAATTTTCTCCATAGTGGCTGCACCAATTTACATTCCCAGCAACAGTGTAGGAGGGCTCCCTTCACTCCACATCCTCTCCAGCATTTATTGCTTGTGGATATTCGATGATAGTCATTTTGACTGGTGTGAGGTGATATCTCATTGTAGTTTTGATTTGCATTTCTCTAATAATTAGCAATGTTGAACATCTTTCCATGTGCCTCTTGGCCAGCTGTATGTGTTCTGTGGAGAAATGTCTATTTGGGTTTCTGTCGATTTTTTGACTGGGTTGTTTGTTATGATGATATTAAGCCTCATGAGCTGTTTGTAAATTTTGGAGACTAATCGCTTGTTGGTCACATCATTTGCAAATATTTTCTCCCAATCTGTGGGTTCTCTTTTCATTTTGTTTATGGTTTCCTTTGCTGAACAAGAACCTTCGAGTTTAATGAGATCCAATTTATTTATTTATTTATTTTTTAAACATCTTTATTGGAGTGTAATTCCTTTACAATGGTGTGTCAGTTTCTACTTTATAACAAAGTGAATCAACTATACATATACATATATCCCCATATCTCCTCCCTCTTGCATCTCGCTCCCATCCTCCCTATCCCACACCTCTGGGTGGTCACAAACACAGAGCTGATCTACCTGTGCTATGCAGTTGCTTCCCACTAGCTATCTATTTTACATTTGGTATTGTATATATGTCCATGCCACTCTCTCACTTGGTCACAGCTTACCCTTCCCCCTCCCCATGTCCTCAAGTCCATTCTCTACGTCTGTGTCTTTATTCCTGTCCTGCCCCTAAGTTCCTCAGAACTTTTTTTTTTTTAAGATTTCATATATATGTGTTAGCATACAGTATTTGTTTTTCTCTTTCTGACTTACTTCACTCTGTATGACAGTCTCTAGGTCCATCCACCTCACTACAGATAGCTCAATTTAATTTCTTTTTATGACTGAGTAATATTCCATTGTATATATGTGCCACATCTTCTTTATCCATTCATCTGTTGATGAACAATTAGGTTGCTTCCATGACCTGGCTATTGTAAATAGTGCTGCAGTGAACATTGTGGTACATGACACTTTTTGAATTTTGGCTTTCTCAGGGTATATGTCCAGTAGTGGGATTGCTGGGTCATATGGTAGTTCTATTTTTAGTTTTTAAGGAACCTCTATACTGTTTTCCCTAGTGGCTGTATCAATGTGCATTTCCACCAACAGTGCAAGAGGGTTCCCTTTTCTCCACACTCTCTGCAGAATTTATTGTTTGTAGGTTTTTTGATGATGGCCATTCTGACTGGTGTGAGGTGATACCTCATTGTGGTTTTGATTTGCATTTCTCTAATAATCAGTGATGTTGAGCATCCATTCATCCTAATGTCTATTTAGGTCTTCTGACTATTTTTGGATTGTGTTCTTTGTTTTCTTGATATTGAGTTGCATGTGTTGCTTGTGAATTTTGTAGATTAATCCTTTGTCAGTTGCTTCATTTGCAAATATGTTCTCCCATTCTGAGAACTGTATTTTAACCTAAATATCCAAAGCAATCTTGAGAAAGAAAACGGAGCTGGAGGAATCAAGTTCCTGGATTTCAGACTATACTACAAAGCTACACTAATCAAGATAGTATGGTACTGGCAAAAAAAAAAAAAAAAAACAGAAATAGAGATCAATGGAACAGGGTAGAAAGCCCAGAGATAAACCCATACACATATGGTCACCTTATTTTAGATAAAGGAGGCAAGAATATACAATGGAGAAAAGACAGCCTCTTCAATAAGTGGTGCTGGGAAAACTGGACAGCCACATGAAAAAGAATGAAATTAGAACACTCCCTAACACCATACACAAAAATAAACTCAAAATGGATTAAAGACCTAAATGTAAGGCCAGACACTGCAAAACTCTTAGAGGAAAACTTAGGCAGGACACTTTATGACATAAGTCACAGCAAGACCCACCCACCTCTTAGAGAAATGGAAATAAAACCAAAAGTAAAAAAATGAGACCCAATGAAACTTAAAAGCTTTTGCAAAGCAAAGGAAAACACAACCAATTTGTTTATTTTTGTTTTTTTTCCATTATTCTGGGAGACAGATTGAAAAAGATATTGTTGTGATTGTTTTTGTCAAAACCTTTTCCTACATCTATGGAGATGATAATATGGTTTTTATTCTTTAATTTTTTAATATGGTATATCACCCTGATTGATTTGTGGTTATTGAAAAATCCCTTCACCCCTGGGAAAAATCCCACTTGATCATGGTATATCATCCTTTCATGTATTATTGGATTCAGATTACTAGTGTTTTGTTGAGGATTTTTGCATCTATGTTCATCAGTGATATTGGCCTGTATTTTTTGTGTGTGTGATATCTTTGTTTTTTTTGTATCAGGGTGATGGTGGCCTCACTGAATGAGTTTGGGAGTGTCCTTCCTTTGCAGTGTTTTGGAACTGATTCAGAAGGATATGTTTTAACTCTTCTCTAAATGTTTGATAGACTTTGTCTGTGAAGCCATCAGGCCCTGGACTTTTGTTTGTTGGGGATTTTTAAATCACATTTTCAATTTCAGTGCTTCTGATTGGTCTGTTCATATTTTCTATTTCTTCCTCATTCAGTCTAGGGGATTGTACCTTTCTAAGGATTTGTCTATTTCTTCCAGGTTGTCCATTTTATTAGCATACAGTTGCTTGTAGTATTCTCTTATGATCCTTTGCCTTTCTGTGATGTCATTTGTAACTTCTCCTTTTTCATTTCTAATTTTCACTTTCTAATTTTTGTTATTGTTTTCTTTGTCTCTATTTCATTTCATTCTGCTCTGATTTTTATGATTTCTTTCCCTCTACTAACCTTAGGTTTTGTTTGTTCTTCTTTCTCTAGTTGCTTTTGGTTGTATATTGAGATTTTCTTATTTCCTGAGGTAAGAATTTATTGCTATTAACTTTTCTCTTAGGACTGCTTTTGCTGCATCCCATAGGTTTTGGATCAGTGTGCTTTCATTTTCATTTGTCTCTAGGTGTTTTTTGATTTCTTCTTTGATTTCTTCAGTGATCCATTTGTTGCTCAGTAGCATATTGTTTACCTCCACGTGTTTGTGTTCTTTACGGTTTTTCTTTTCTTGTGGTTTATTTCTAATGTCATAGCATTTTAGTCAGAAAACATGGTTGATATGATTTCAATTTTTTTTAATTTACAGAGTCTCACTTTGTGGGCCAGCATGTGATGAATCCTGGGGAATGTTCCATGTCCACTTAAGAAGAATGTGTATTCTACTGTTTTTGGATAAAAAGCTCTATAAATATCAATTAAGTCCATCTGTCTAAAGTGTCATTTAAGGCCTGTGTTTCCTTATTGATTTTCTGTCTGGATGATCTGTCCATTGATAAAAGCAGGGTGTGAAATCCTCCACTATTATTGTGCTACTGTTGATTTCTCCCTTTATGGCTGTTAGTGTTTGCCTTATATATTGAGGTGCTCCTATGTTGAGTGCATATTTAGAATCATTATCTAGTCTTCTCTCATTGATCCATTGATCATTACATAGAGTCCTTTTTCTCTTATATCAGTCTTTATTTTAAAGTCTATTTTGTCTAATATGAGTATTGTTACTCCAGCTTTCTTTTGATTTCCATTTGTATTGAACACTTTATGCCATCCCCTCACTTTCAATCTGTATGTGTCCCTAGGTCTGAAGTGGGTCTCTTGTAGACAGCATATATACAGGTCTTGTTTTTGAATCCATTCAGCCAGTCTATGTCTTTTGGTTGGAGCACTTAATCCATTTACATTTAAGGTAATTATTGATATGCATGTTCCTATTACCATTTTCTTAATTGTTTTGGGTTTGTTTTTGTAGGTATTTTTTTCTTCCCTTCATCTTTTGTTCTCTTCTCTTGTACTTTGATGACCAGCTTTAGTGTTTTTTGGGGGTTGCTTTTTCTTTTTGTGTGTGTATCTATTGTAGTTTTTGGGTTTTCTGTTCCCATGAGGTTTTGATATAGCAGTCTGTATATGTATAAGGTTGTTTTAAATTTCTGCTCTCTTTCCCACCTAAAGGAGTTCCTTTAGCATTTGTTGCAAAACTGGTCAGCGGTGCTGAATTCTCTTAGCTTTTTCTTGTCTGTAAGCTTTTTATTTCTTCATCAAATCTGAATGAGCACTCTGCTGGGTAGAGTATTCTTGGTTGTAGGTTCTTCCCTTTCATCACTTTAAAGATATCATGCTACTCCCTTTTGGCCTGCAGTGTTTCTGCTGAGAAATCAGTTGATAACATTATGGTTATGGAGTTCCCTTGTATGTTATTTGTCATTTTTCCCTTGTTGCTTTTAATATTTTTTCTCTGTCTTTAATTTTTTCAATTTGATTTTTATGTGTCTCAGTATGTTTCTCCTTGGGTTTATTCTGCCTGGGACTCTGTACTTCTTGAACTTGGGTGACTGTTTCCTTTCCCATGTTAGCAAAGTTTTCAGCTATTATCTTTTCAAATGTTTGCTCAGGTCCTTTCTCTCTCTCTCTTCTCCTTCTGGGACCCCTATATTTTGAATGTAGGTGTTTTCAATATTGTCTAAGTGGTCTTTTAGTCTGTATTCATTTCTTTTCATTCTTTTTTCTTTACTCTGTTCCACTGCAGTGATTTCCATCCTTTTGTTTTCTAGGTCACTTATCCATTCTTCTACCTCAGTTATTCTGCTATTGAATCCTTCTCATGTATTTTTCATTTCAGTTATTGTATTGTTTGTCTCTGTTCTTTAGTTCTTCTAGTTCTTTGTTAAACATTTCTTTCATCTTCTCAATCTTTGCCTCCATTCTTTTTCCAAGATCCTGGATCATGTTCACTATCATTATTTTAAATTCTTTTCCCAAGGTATCTAAATTCTTTTTCTGGAAGGTTGCCTATCTCCACTTCATTTAGTTTTTGTTCCTGGATATTTACCTTGTTCCTTCACCTGGGACATAATTCTCTGGCTTTTTTTGTCTAATTTTCTGTGATTGTGGTTTTTGTTCTGCAGGCTACAGTACCACAGTTCTTCTTGCTTCTGCTGTCTGCCCCCTGGTGGATGAGGCTATCTAAGAGGCTTGTACAAACTTCCTGATGGGAGGGACTGGTGGTAGGTAAAACTGGGTCTTGCTCTAGTGAGCAGGGCTGTGACCAGTAAAACTTTAATCTGCTTGTTTGCTGATGGGTGGGGCTGTGTTGCCTCCCTGTTAGTTCTTTGCCCTGAGGTGACCCAGCACTGGAGCCTACAGGGTGTATGGTGGGGATAATGGCAGCCCCCAGGAGGGCTCATGAAAATTGGTACTTCTCAGAACTGCTGCTGCCAGTGCTCTTGTCCCTGCAGTGAGCCTCAGCTGACCCCCACCTCTGCCAGAGACCTTACAACACTAGCAGTTTGGTTTGGTTCAACCTCCTATGGGATCACTGTCCTCTTCCCCTTGGTCCTAGTGCACACAAAATTTTGTGTGTGCCCTCCAAGAGTGGAGTCTCTGTTTCCCCTATATGTGTGGAAATCCTGCAATCAAATCTCGCTGAAATTCAAAGTCAGATTCCCTGGGGATTCCTAGTCCTGTTGCCAGACATCCAGGCTGGGAAGCCTGACATGGGGCTCAGAACCTTCACAACAGTGGGAAAACTTCTGTGGTATAATTGTTCTCCAGTTTGTGGGTCACTCACTTGGCAGTTATGGGATTTGATTTTATCATGGCTGTGCCCCTCCTACTGTCTCATTGCAGCTTCTCTTTTGTCTTTGGATATGGGGTATCTTTTCTGGTGGGTTCCAGCATCTTCCTGTCAATGCTTGCTCAGCAGTTAGTTGTGATTTTGGTGCTCTCGCAGGAGGAGGTGAGTGCATGTCCTTCTACTCTGCCATCTTGAACCAATCCTGAAATTTTTAATAAAATGTAATAGAGACTTCATCTTTTCCCTTTAGTAATTTATAGCACTCTTATTTTATCAAAGAATGTCTTCTATGTTGATATTAGATTAACAGAGTTTAAGGATAACAGAGGTTATATGAAGGTAGATATGTATATGTGTGTATATATATATATATATATATA
>NW_020174369.1:5064257-5102857 GCF_003031525.2 Neophocaena asiaeorientalis asiaeorientalis | reverse complement strand
ATATATATATATGCTAATCTAGATAGTTCAGACTATGCTTGTTTCCATACAAATTTGTTTCTTATCATACAATGTATAATAGGTGCATGTAGCTCACCTCCCTCTTATATCTTTAGTATTTTTAGCCATGACACTTAATATAACTGCTTCAGAAGAAAGGGATGGACAATTGCATAGAATGATTCAAAAGGCCAAGCCTAGAAAAAGCTTACATTTCTTCTACTGAAACCAGAACATAGTCATGTGTCCAAAATGAACCACAATGTGAAGGATCACATGAATATTTATTGAGCTCTAACAGTTCCGACTACAATATATCAAAGCTGGCAAAGATCTAAATTCAACCAAAATCCATGTATCTAAAATTTGAAAATCTTACCCTGAAATCTAAAGCAATTGGTCCCCCTCTGTTCATAAGAGAAGTAGCAAGCATTGGTAGAAGTGGTAAGACTGATTTCTGGAGGAAGAACTGAATTGGTAAACCATTTTGAGAAATATGACTATTTGCAATTTTTATGCTGGTAGCACAAATATTCTCGTATTTGTTATACTTAAAGACATTTTGAAGACAAATACTGAATTTCTGATCCAAATTTCCTGGTTCTGCTACTGATATAAAGTTTGACTTAGGTAATATCTGGGTGTTGGGGAAGGAACCTATTTGTCCACTTGGATAAATAGTCTTTGGTCATAGAGTTGTGAGCAATTTTTCAAACCTGATTCCAAGATTATGGCAAATGAAAGCACTTTGAAATACATGTTTAAACATGCATTTATTAGGACATTCTTTATAAAGAATGTGTTTTGGAGCGAGTTAAACCTAGTGTTAATTCTCTCTATTCCACCAAATAATACTGTAAGTTCAGCAGGAAGTTGTCTTCGCTGAGCTTTTATTTCATTATTACAATATAGTGGCTCATACTACCTAAATTTAAATTATGCATTTAGCAATTATTAGGGATGTAAGTGTGGACAAGTCACTTCTGTGAAAACCTTCATCAGTAAAACCCTTTGTGCATTATGGTGAGAATTAAATAAAAGAACACTTTGGAGTGTGGTTGGCCTTCAAAGAAATATTATGCTAGTACTGAATCTGGTGAGAAGTTTTCCCTTAGTGCATTGAATTTAGCATCTTATAAACACTATTCCACCCTAGCTTTCTGTTCACAAATCATCTTGCTAAAATATTTCAGTGTCATTTGAAAGGCAACACTAGGGGTAAAATGTTACAGTCCAAAACAAAAAGATGCAGTGCTGCAAATCTAAGTTTGATTTATGTGTTCTTTTTAGATGACTCTGTGTAGCCCAATGTTTATTAACTGAAATAAGAACAATAGGTTCAATTCACTGGAAGAAAACCTGATATTAATTCTCTGCCTACTACTACCCATGAGTTACTTTCTAGTCCTCTTTTCAGTTTTTCTCCACTTCCTTGTGGTTTTAATCTCTATTCTCTTTTGTTATTATCATAGCTCAGGACAAAATTAAATTTATTAGTGTATACTTTACCTACAACAAACAATACCTATTTAAAGTGTGAAATTTGAAGAATTTTGACAAACACATGAAGCACCACCACAAACAAGATACTGAACATTTCTATCACTCACAAATACTTAGTCTTGTTCTTTTGCTGCATATCTGTATCCTACTTCCAGCCCTAGACTGAAACTAGTCTCCTTCCATTCATGATAATTTGGTTTGTACTTTTCAGAAATGTATATAAATGGAAAAAAAACAGCATGTACTCCTTTGTGTCTGGCTTCTTTCATTCCACATAATAGTTTTGATATGCATTCATGTTATTACATGTGTTTTTAGTTAATTTGCTTTATTGCTGAGTAGTATGTATGCCATATTTTCTGGATCCATTTACTTATTAATGGACATTTGTGTTGTTTTCAGTTTAGGGTTATTACAAATAAGGTTGTCATGACATTTTTGTATACGTCTTTATCAAAACTTATATGCTCATTTTTCTTAGGTAACTGTAGGTCATATGATACATATATATTTAACTATTTAACAAACTACCAAACCATTTTCCAAGGTGATTGTACCAATTTACATTCCTGCCATATGTTTGTGAGAGTTTTAGTTGCTCCACACCCTTGTCAATATTTGGTATTTTCTTTCTTTATCATTTTAGCCATTTTAATAACTATGCAGTGACAGTTTATTGTGGTTTTAATTTGCCTTTCCTTGATGGCTAGTAATGTTGAACATTTTATATATACTATGCAGCACATATTATTTTCTTAGCAATTACTATAGAGAATGAAATTTAGTTCCCTGCATCCTTAGAGATATATCAATTTCCTTTTGATTACTTACAATTACTTTAATCTCAGAATGAACAATAACATTCTAAATTTTTTACATATTAAAATAGTTATTTGGATTTTCTTTAAACGAATGTTATAGCAATGCAAAGAGAGAGTGAATTTATAACAAAAACTGTACCAAATATATTAAACTACAGTATATTTTAGAAATGATCTTATGATGTGATTGTTTTCAGATAGTTGAAAGTTGAAACTTCTGTCTTATTTAGGAGATTTGTAGAAAAGACTGAAATACCGCACAATTATTTTTCTGTGTTTCTACTCCATGTATATTAGAAATATATCTATATATAAATCTTAAATTTAAAAACTAGATGCAAAAGGAGAGAAAAGCAGAAAAAACTATAAAACTATTTCAAGGTAGTAATATGGATTTTCTATTCAAATTTCCCTGGAGTGTGGTAGAAGGAGGAAAGAGAGATTTGGGGACTTTGAAAAATTTCAGGGATAAACACTTTTTCATTCAAAGCATGGTTTCAGAGCATTGGCATCTCCTGGGAGACATTTGGAATATAGGATATCAGTGTCCTACACCTAACTTCACTTACATGATCAGATTCTGCCACTTTATAAGATTCCTAGAAGATTCATATCCATGTTAAACATTGAGAAACACTCTGGTCAATCACTTGGCCCTCTGTTCAGAATGTAAGAAAGTGATCTCACTTAACTGTTGCTTCCCAAGCTTCAGTAATTAAGAAAAAATATATATGAGACATTAATTCTCCATCCCAGGTGGCAGGTGTGTTTTTCTTCTTTTCTATGGATTCAAGAAAGGCCAAACAGGAGGTTACTATAAGCAATGCATTTTCAAGTCATTTCACCCTGAAGCATCTGGCCTCCTTTGTCTCAGCCTAACTTCGAAGCTCTGCATCTAAACTTTGATGAATTAGCCATATCACTTACAAACTGCACATCCAGAGCCTCCCCAGAGACCACTTCAAATGCCTGTTAATTTTTTTTTTTTTTTTGCAGTACGCAGGCCTCTCACTGTTGTGGCCTCTCCCATTGCGGAGCACAGGCTCCGGACACGCAGGCTCAGTGGCCATGGCTCACAGGCCTAGCCGCTCTGCGACATGTGGGATCTTCCTGGACTGGGGCACAAACCCGTGTCCCCTGCATTGGCAGGCAGACTCTCAACCACTGCGCCACCAGGGAAGCCCCCCAAATGCCTGTTAATTTTATTTCAATCACGAATCCTAAGTTTTAATGCATATTTACTCAGCTTTCCTAGGTCAGCCCTCTCCTTGTTCCCACCCGCTGGCGTAATGTACCATGCCGCTATTAAACTTTTTATTAACTTTCCTTGTTTTGATCTCTGACCTCATTACCTCACAGTCCTTTATGTTACACTGCTAAAGCAGGGACTCTGTGTCTAGCTCATTCCATACTATATTACCTCCCTATATATTATTTGCTCTCCATCCTTGACACTTCTCACCTCTGTTTCACTCTCTCAGCAATTCTTGCTACTTTGTGACATGTTCCTTCTTCCAGATCATTAACATATAAAGTAGAAAAAAAATTGGCCTTAATATTGACCCCTGTGGTTCTCTATTTCCTGGTCTCCCAACTCCTAAATTGTTTCCACATCTAAATGCTCTTTTTACAGCAAATAATCCAGTTCTCCCTCTACTTGAATATAACATAAGAGGGGGTTAAACTTTGTTACTTTTTTAAATATAAGAGCATAATTTAGCCAATCTTTTTGACTTTAATAAACTGAAACCCATAAATGATTACATCTGGCCATTTCACTGGGGGAGAAGAACACTTAGCTGACACAGCCGGGGCGGGGGCTGGGATACGATAAAAATCTGTGAATTGACTTGGCTCAACTACTAGTTATGGACATTATGCCTTCCAGGTTTTCTTATAGGATGTTGATGGATTATGGGAAGGCTTTGAGAGATATATTGAATCTTGATAAGAGATGCACTGTGAATTTTGCCACTATCAGTTGAAGGTTTCCTCCCCCCCCCCATAAGAAGTGTGGTAGCTCATTCTGTAGGGTCAAATGATCATTATTTCCAGAATCAGCTCTAGTATCATCAGACATGAAGAACATAAAAAAAAAAAATTAAAGGTTAATTTAATTCACTTGGTTAATTACTTTGATGACTACTGTCAAACCCTAGAATAATTTCCACATTTTGAGATAAATAAATTTTGGCTTGATACTTCTCTAAGAATTCTTGGCCTAATAAATGGATAGGGGCAGAGGAGCTGAGGAAGAAAGCATGTGTATATCTCAAAGGGCTTAAAGAAAAGAGAATAGGTTCAGAGACAGGAACCTCTTGAGGTTTATTAGAGATTTCCCAGTATTTGAACCATTTTGGTACTTCAAGACAAGAACTGTTTTATAGTAGAAAAGTTGAGCTCCAAGAGTGTGACTCCAATTTCAATTAGGACTGGAAAAGATCCATCACCAATCTGGAAAATTTTCTGTCTAAGCTGATTAACAGGCAGGATTTGGAAGAGCCCCAATAGTTCCTCAGAGCCCATTTACTGAGAATTTCCAGGACATTGGAAAGACTAGTTAAAGAGCTGAAGGTGACTGAAGCTCTTAAATTTGTAATAATCTTGTTTCTAATGTCTTGGCTCTCTGCAATAATTACAGAAACACGGAGGGTTTTGGTTTCTTTTAGGGGCCTTCATTTGCTAGAGCTGAAGATTAAGAATTTGAGTGGTCTTCCTTTTAGATGAATTATCTAGAGTGTGAGAGAGTTAGCTTGCCAGATTAACTAAATATGGAGTGGACATAGTTTTCCATTCCATCCTGGCCATTTTTACTAGAAAGGAAAAGTCCTGGTACAGTCCATTAATAAACATAGAGTTAAAAGCTACCAGGTGGCATCAACATCTGAAGGAAGAGCATAATTTTCTTTAATAATAATCTGAGAATGGTTGTCATAATCATGAACAGATTCATCAGATTTTTGTGGGTAGGCCTGAGTTTTGTTCCAGTCAACAGGCTTTGAAAAAGTCCTAGGAATTGCTAAATAAATGTGCTTAATGATTGCTCAAGCCTAATTATATAATAAATTACCAGGCTGGTCTCCTGGCTGTAATTCTAGAGACTTTTCAGGATTTTTGCAATTAGTGATTTGCATCCAATGCTGGGTCTGGCATTCACTGACAAGCATATGAACAGCTGATATAAGTCAGAGAAATCAGGTTGATATGCTTGAATGACTACATTTAATCCCTCAGCAAATTGGTGAGAATCTTCTGTTGTTTTGGGAAAATCTTTCACTATGGCTCATGGTTTAGCTTTAGTCCAGGGAATATAAGAAATTAAGGCTTAGCCTCTGAATCTTCAGAATGCTTAATTTTAAAGGAACAAGTTTTGATAAGTTCAGAGGAAAAGGGAGTGGGAAGAATTTCAGAGAAAGGGGGAAGTTCAGTGAATTAGTATGAGAGAACTGAGGATGTAGAAGGAAGGAGGTAGATGGCATTGGAGGCAAGGCCTGAGACAAAGGAGCCAAGGAAGAGGAGCATGAACCCAAAGAGTGGTTTGGAAACCACTCTTTCTTTCTTTAATTGTTTGTTAGTTTACCTCAGTCAATCTTAAAATTGTATCTTTTTAGAGAGGTAATTTTAGGCTTCTGAGAATATTTGCAAGTCTCAAAATACCAATTGAAATAGGCATTCCATTCAATTCTGGAAATTTTAGACCTATGTAGTAGTCCAATTTAGTTTAAGAAAATTAAGTTTGGAAATTACAAAGTTCTCCTCAATGACCATTGATATTCTAAGTTACTTTTGAACAGGTTGGTCCGTTTGGTTAGAAATCCACCTGAGGATGGACCATGGTTTTTAAATATAAAATTGGCTAAGGTCCTTTATGGAGGATGCCCTCAAAATATTTAGATCACTGGGATGCCATTTCTCAGAGGTTTTTCCCTAGAATAAAAGAATATTTATGAAACTGCCTAAATGGCTCAAACAGCTTAAATAACTTAAACAGACTGCAGTTCAGCTTCAACAGTTCAAATAACTCAGACAGCTTGCAACTCAAACAGCCTGCAGGTCTAAAACCATCCAATTCTAAGGGGACAGTTTGGTCCTGGAAGAGCCATGCCGAAGTCTTCTTATTCCAGTTCTCATAGAACAATCCTTATTCCAACGGAATGAGTGGAAGGTTGAGCAGGGACAATTTCAATGAAATAGCCCATCTCTGAAGGAATGGACCAACAGATAGCTAGTTCTAGGAGAAACAGTCTGATTTCAAAAGCAGACCAAAGTGTCAAATGAGTACTCACATGAAGAAAAAGACCTTAATTAGAAAGGACAAAATCTTAAAATAGATCCCAAATAAAGCCTGGAAAGCTTCAAAACACAAAAAAGACAATCTCAGATCCAGGAGGAAGACATACACTTAAACTCTAGGATCAGAAAAAAAAAGTGGTGAGCAACAAAAGGCTTAGTGTGGGTACAACATATCTTTACTCACCAGTCCCATGTTGCTAGGGGTCTTCACTGGAATCCAACATGGGCTCACAAAATGTTGACGTAAAATAATAGACTGCCAGTTATTTCTTCAGCAAACACTAGCTTATACAGGGTGAGCAAAGAATTGCAATTCCAGGTCCACAATTATGGCCAGCCATATTCAAGTCCCTGTAGTGCAAGAGAAAAATAAAGCTTTTATAGAGAGGAAAAGTAGGTTGTGAGGGTTATAGCAAACAAAGTGTTCATGGCTTTTTATTGGCTGTGTTGTTGCCAGGAAAGAAGAGGAGGTCTTTCTTCTTCCTACTGGACTCTGGTATCATTGTAGGCCATGAGAATTCCCCAGTTTTGGTCACCTAATTCTATTTAACTGAGGTTTCTGTTTATTAATAATTTACAGAATAAAATATTCCTATATATGTATATATATTATATATAGAAGAATTATTACCCACATTTCACACAATATGTACATTTTGTGAAATCGTATATTTTCTTATAAACTGAGATACATGAGGAAAACCAGTAAGCCTTGTCAAGTCAGGAGTCTTTTTATTTTGTTTTAATGTTAGAACAATCTTAAAAATAAGTAAGAAGAAGAGAAGGGAGAAAAGGACAATTCAAGGCCTTCAAAATGGATTTACTATAGCTAACTTACATATCTGATATAGCTTGCTACCCTGGATGATATGTGAATAGGCAAAATCTATAGCATATATTCAATTTAAACAAAAATATATATTTATTTCAAGGAAAAAATTTAATAAAGACTGATTTGCTCATACAAAAACATCAAATGTTGATAATTGAAAAAGCATGGTATATTATTACACATGAGAGACATAATGGTTTGTAGGAATGAGCACAGATATATACATACGGCTTTTAATTTTAGCTCAGCCATTAGAAAGTCCTCTTACTTTGGGAAAATTAGTTATATTTTCTGAGCCTCAGTTTCTTCCTCTGAAAAGAGAGGTGATAATTATATTTAAAGAAAAGTATCATTTGTAGGTTAAAAATAAACAAATGTGAAAGATCAGGTAGCATAGTGCCTGTCTCTAGTAGAAATGAGTAAATACCAACAATATTTGCCTTCACTGTTAACATCACTATGATTTTTATTATACAAAAGAATATTTAGAACAGAAAGAAGCTTTAAAATCCATATAGTACAAATGTCTGATTTTATAGAGGTGGATATTGAGAAAGGGTAGGGGAAAATGAATGGGTAGTAAGAGCAGCATTGGAATTCAATTCTTTGAATTACTTAGTTCTGGCTCATGACACTACCTCCATCATAGCATGTGAAAGGCATGTTGCCATGGCTCCATGATTCTTAGCATAGAGAAGTAGGAAAACCAGTGTTCTTGACACACAGACTCTAGAATCAATCTATCTGGATTCAAATGCCAGCTCTTACTAGTTGTAGTCCTCGGAACAAGTTTACAAAATATGTATGCCTCTTATATCACACACCTAAAATGGCAATAATAATGTAAATTAACTCAAAAAGTTTTGTGAACTGAATAAATCTATTCATATCAAACATTTGAAGCAATACTTCACATGTAATGAACATTCAAAATGCTCACCATTATTTCTCTTAAAATATATTGCTTCACAGAAACTTATCTTTATTAATTTTTCTTGATTTCTCAGTAAGAGTCTCAACTCTTTGTACATTCCTATGTTTGATAGAAAAATTTACAGAAAAAGATGTGAAAAAAGCCTAGATTTTCTACTAAAAGTTTTGTAATAGAATTGGAGAAGTGACTTGGAAAGAATGATTTGAGATCATTATAAAACACTGTATACTTATTTTCAGGATTGATGCTTTGCAAATTGACATATTTCCAGTTCATATTAAAGATAATGTTCAGGAAACAGAATGAAGAATACAACTTTTCTCTTTAGAGAAAATGTGAGTTTTCAAAAAGCATTTGAAAGAGATAGTAAGCATGGATAAATAGACACCATTTCAGATGAGAATATGGCAGCTGCAAACGCATATGAAAAGTAAGGCAGCAGTTGTAATGTTTCTGGTATTTTTGCAGAGTTCTACCATTATATACTTTATCAATAACTGCTCCAAAGTAGCTCAAGAAAATTATTTATGAGATAGCCAACCATATGCCAACACCACAACAGGTGTGAAACTACACGTAGTATTAGTCATATTCACTTTCTTCCTCATGGACAGAGTAATTCATCAATTCAAAATAAATGTACACTGGCATGAAACTTGCTTTACAGTTTTCAAAAAGCCTACTCCAAACTAAAAGGTATGTTTTCAGGTACCCCATTAATCACATTCATTAACATTAGACTTTACTTAAACCAAACAAAAAGCCTATATTTACTAGAAAGCATAATAAATCATAATCTTAAAATTGGTGGGATAAATGAGAAACAAATATGTAAATTTTAAAAACATTCTATAAATTAAAATCTATAGATACTCATTTTATTTTTATTTTATTGAGGTAAGAATACTTGACATGAGATCTCCCCTCTTAACAATTTTTAAGTGTACATTACATTATTGTTGACTACAGGTACAATGGTGTACAACAGATCACTAGAACTTATTCATCTTGCTTACCTGAAAATGTATGCTGTGATTACATTTCCCCACCCTCGCCCTCATTCTACCAACCACTATTTCAGTCCTTGATTCTATGGAATTTGACTATCTTAGATATCTCATATAAGTGAAAACATGCAGTACTTGTATTTCTATGAACGGCTTATTTCACGTAGCATAATGTCCTTAAGATTCACCCATGTTGACAAAAATTTCAAAATTTTCTTCTTTTTAAAGACTGCCTAATATTCCATTATATTCATATACCACATTTTCTTAACTCATTCATGTTGATGGACATTTAGGTTGTTTCCACATCTTGGTGATTCTGAATAGTGCTGCAATGAACATGGAAGTGTTAAGGTCATTTCAATATTCAGATTTCCAATCTTTAGGATAAATGCCATGCAGTGTAATTACTGGATCATACGGTATTTCTGTTTTTAAATTTTGGAGGGAAATTTATCCTTTTTCTCACAGCAGCACCATTTTTGCACTCTCACCAACAGTGTACTACAGGGGTTTCAATTTCTCCAATTCCTTGCCTTATTGTCGTTTTTATAAAGGACATTCTAACTGGTGTGAAGTGATATCTCACTGTGGTTTTGACTTTCATTTTGCTGGTGAATAGTGACATTGAGTACCTTTGCATATACCTGTTGGTCATTTGTATGTCTTCCTTTGAGAAATACCTATTCAAGGCAAGTCTTTCACTTCCTTAGTTAAGTTCATTTCTTAATATTTTATACTTGTTGAAGCTATTGTATGTGGGATTTTATGTAATTTCCTTTCCATATAGTTTGTTATTAGTATATAGTGAGGAAACTGATTTTTGTATTTTGATTTTGTATTCTGGAACATTATTAAATGTATTAATTAGTGCTAAGAGTTTTTAAAAGAAGTCTTTGATATATATATATGTATATATCTGTGTATATATATATATATATATATAGTCACATCATTTGCAAACAGGGACAATATTACTTCTTTTCCAATTTGGATGCCTTTTATTTATTTTTTTCTTGCCTGATTGCTCTGTTCCAGTACTATGTTGAATAGAAGAATTGACATTGGCCATCCTTGCCTTGTTTCTGATCTTAGGTAAAAGCTTTATTTATTTATTTATTTTTACCATTGAGTATGATGTGGGCTTTTCACATATGGCCTGTATTATGTTGAGGTGTGTTCCTTCTATTCCAGTGTGCTGAGAATTTTTTATTGGGAGTTGTTGAATTTTATTATATATTTCTTCTGCATCTCTTCACTTGTATGTTACTTTTATTCTTTATTCTGTTAATATGGTGTACCATATTAATTGATTTTTTTGTATGTTGAACCAACTTTGCATTCTTTGCATCCCAGGGATAAATCCCACTTGGTCGTGGTGTATGATCCTTTTAAAGTGCTGTTGGATTTAGTTTACTAGCATTTTATTGAGGATTTTGTATCTATATTTATCAGGGATTCTATGGCTTTTGTCCACTTACTCTGGGCTGAGCTGGAGAGATGGAGAGCTATGTTGTCTACCAGTCCAAACCACCAGCTCTCTTACCCCGCTTGTGGCTAGACTGCGCCAGGCCCACCAGAGCTCCAAGACAGACAATTCAAATGCCAGTTCTTTTGGCTGCCCCAGAGAAGTTGGGGCATTGACCTAATGAATCAACTCTTTCCTTTCCCGGGGGAAACTGAGAGCCGAGATGGTTCATTTGTTTGCTCTGTGTTGAGCAAGAGGGAAGAATCTACAATATCTACCATTACAAATCATCAGCTCTGTTCTATCCCAGGCAGCTAGACTCTGCTGGACCCATCAGAGCTCCAGGACTTGGAAAACATGCTACTTATTTGGGCATTCATGGAAAAGTGGGGTGGTGGATGTGCAGATCAACTCTTTCCCTCTCCAAGGAGTACCTGTGTGCTGGGATTTTTTTATCTGCTTTCTCTGTGCTAAGCAGTGAGTGAATCTATAGCATTTAACAGCCCAACTCACATTGCTGTTTTCCTCTGGGTGGCTAGACTGTGCCAGACCTATCAGAGCTTCAGTACTGGTAAGTCAGATGTTAGTTCTTTGTCAGCTCCAGAAAAGTTGGGGCTCTGGATGTTTGAATCAAGTTGTTTCCTCCCCAGGAGGAGGCCGAGAGCTGAGATTTTTAATCTATTTATTCTGTGCTGAGCAGAGGTGAGGATCTATGGCATCTACCAGGCTAAGCTTCTGTCTCTAGTTTTCCCTGGTGGGAAGGGGTTAGACTCTGTCAGACCTGTCAGAGCTTCAAGACTGACAAGACAGAAGCCTTTTCATAAAAGTTTGGACACTGGATCACAAACCAACACTTTCCCTTCCCTAGATGAATATAGGAACTTAGAGGTCTCTTCCTGGTCACATGACTCTGGGGACAGGAACTCCAGAAAGAGAGTGCCCTAAATCTCTCTACTGGCTTTGGTGAATCTGGTTTTACATTCTTCTGGGGTGAAGGAGCCTTTCAATTATTTTATGAATTTCTTACAAAGGGAATTTGTCCATGAATTTTTACTGAATTAGTATGTTTGTGGAGAAGGAGAGTTCAGGGTTTCCTACTCTCTATCTTGCTGATGCCACCCTCTTATAGATATTCTAGCAATCTAAAGACATATGAATTTGAATTAGCATTTCCCACTTATTATATTATTCCTACATATGTGTAAGTATGCACATGCTTGTTCATATGTGCAGTGCATGTGTTTTACAGTAACACCTGCAGTTATTGACACATGGAAAAACTTCTATAATTTACAGTCATGTCATCTTGCCCAGAGGTTGAGTAAAAGATATTTCCTTTGTAACCTGGTTTTTTTATTACCTCAACATCATTTTGAAGAATATTTCCTTACCACCTCCAAATTCACATCACATTTAAATCACATTCACATCAACATTTTACACATATTCTACTGAATATTCAAGCAAAGATTCTATGGGAGTTTTATGCCTCACTGTAAACTGGGAGTAAATTACCCATGTAGTTCATGCACATTAAGTGAGCATTAAACAAGGAAGCAAATTTATGGTAAATAGGGAACAACTGTGTGTGCCTTAATGCCAAGTATATTTGGTAGTAAAATGTGATCTTTTGATTTTTGGCCAGGAGAAAATGCATATGCTATAGAAGAAACTTTAATCAGAATTTTATTATTACACATTTTTAGATGTTACTTCATACAAACATTTATATCTTGAGTCCTGAAGACCTGGCATTTAGAACTATACAGTCAAATAGAGGGCTAAGTTTTCATATGTTTTCTACTTTGCTTCTATAATTTTGTAAGAAAAATAATATATGTGAAATATGTATTGATGAAAATACATGATACTTCTATAAAACTTATTAACAGCCAATTTTAATGTGGTAGTTTACCACTTTTGTGTTTTGGAAAGTTCATAAACCTTAGCTATTTCTGAGTGAATATAGTCAAATCACTAGCATGAAACATATCAATAAACTAACT
Organism: Neophocaena asiaeorientalis asiaeorientalis; assembly: GCF_003031525.2. NCBI lineage: Eukaryota > Metazoa > Chordata > Mammalia > Artiodactyla > Phocoenidae > Neophocaena > Neophocaena asiaeorientalis. The sequence goes on along the minus strand of NW_020174369.1, from coordinate 5,089,993 downwards.
CTATTTATTTATGTTTCTATACTTTTATGAGACAATAGCTTAGTAACCTGAACATGTTAATGTTTTCCTAACTGTAAAAGTAATATATGCATCTTAAAAAAATTTGAAAAGGCAAAGAAATATGCAATGAATTAGTTAAGCTTTGTATTCCTCCTTTACTTTTAAAATAGGAATTCTAGCCTCTGTGAAATTCTTATTTGAAATCTATGGTTTCAAAGAGTACAAGTTTGGAGAATATAATAATATACTAGTGATCTTCACTCAGAAGCAGTAGAGGTGGTTGGGTGACATTGGTACTTGGTGAAGTAGAGATTATCCCTTCCCACCGCTGCTCCTGCTCAAGAAAGTAAGAACATTTTATCCTCTGCCACTAAGACAGCTATCAGGGTAAGGAGATTTACCTGGTGGTAAATAGTTACCTCAGAAACAACTAAATATTTTGTTAATTTCTAATTTCTTGATAGTTTGTACTCCTGGGCTGTCTACTCAGGACATGTAGAATTTCTCATTGATATCTATCATATGTCCATAACTTAACACTTTGGGCAAATTAAAATGCTATCATGAAGTGTCAATAAACTTGTCCAGTAGTCCAACACATATCTCCATGATTTTCACACTCATTCACAAAAAGTTATCTTAGTCTGACAGGGTGAGGAAGGAAACGTATCAATTTTTCTCCAGAGTGGAGTGTTAGAAAATAATATAATGAGTCCAAATCACTTAGTATAGTTTCTAGGATATAGAAGGGCCCAATAAATATTAGTTTTCTTTCCCTTCATACTTAAAAACTTAGTTCTCAACATATAATATTTATTCTGATCATTTGAAGAAGAGTTTAAAGCAGCATATAAGGTAATAATGATGTCTGTTGAATTGCAAACTAGTTGCCTGTGGCAGTAGTTTTCAGCCATGTTTTACGCTGATACCATCAGGCCAAAAAGAGGGCCAGAATAGATTTTTAAAAACTCCATTTACTTTTTGCTCCTTTGACAAGATTCCGCTTCTTACTTAGATTATTCTTTCCCAGACTCCTCTTCTCATGGAGTGGGAAAATCTACAGGGAAAAGATTAAGGGAAAAAGGCTGATGGGCCTGCTAAACTTACTTTTTCTCCTCAAAATTGTATTTAACTATAAAATTTAGCCTTTCATCTAGTCTAGGCAAAATGATTTCTAATAATTTCATAATATCCAATCCAGTTCATCATATTTAGACTAAAAAATTGTGCCTTTACATGGTAATTGTTATATTATGCCAGGCATGGGTCCAAGGTAAACCATAGGCTTGGAGATTTTTTTTAGGTCTCTGAAGCAATGAGTATAACAGCATAGAAACTGTTCTTTGGAACAAAACCTTTCCATATGGGTTGTTACAGTGTTCTTTCTTCCCAATTTGTGAATCACAAGGTGGGGGGAGTACTGTTTGGAACCTATGCTGGTCAGTGATTGTTTCTCCTGTAGTCAAGAAGTCACCCTGGAGTAGATCCTCCTGCTCATACAAAATTTCCCCGTGCCTTGGCCGATTCTGCTCCTATTGAACAAATTGAAAGAATACATACTTTTTAGATAGATTTTTAAAATAACATTTATTGTAGATTTTCTAATTACAAAAGATCGTCATGTTTATAAAAAAATCAGAACACTCAGGTAAGAAAAAAATCACTTTTATATCACCCAGGATTTTTTCTAGGCATATACAAAATGAATTTTAGTTATTTAAAAAAGTATTTGCTTAATAAAAGAGAATTAGGGGTATCTATTTCTGTTCATGCTATGGTATCTATGAATATGTGAGAGAATGTATCAGTATTTGGACATTATCTGTAATAAGTAACCAGTAGTCTGTATCAAGTCATATCAAATGAGAAGTCTGTGACATTAAAACCTAAATGATAATTTAACTATAGAATTTGGTTATATGAATTGTAAAGAATAATAAAATTCAATTTTGGGAATCATGTCTTGACAAAATATATCATGATGGAAAATGTCTTTTTTTCATTTCCCATGGGCTTGCCAATATTACTATATAGAAGGCAACAATCACATCACACACATACAAGCATACACAGAAACATACACATGCACATTTTAGACAGATGAAGTGCAAAACATAAGCTAATCATTCACTTTTCAGAGACAGTTTAACCCTGGAAATACTGCCCCAAAATTTATATAAGACCCCAAGTTTTTTAAAAACAAAATATAATTTACATATAAAGAAATGCATTGTGTGTGTGTATATATATATATATATATATATATATATATATATATATATATACACACACACACATATATATGTATATCTATATAGTACATATAGCATAGTATATTGTGATGTTTTTATATCTTAAAAACATTTCTGGTTGGAGAAAGACTGCCCCTCTGGGGATTAGCCAATTCTTAGAGCCAGCAAAGGTCCCAGCCAGGGAACTGTCTTTGATACAGAAACCAATCAATACAAGACAAACCTCCTCTAGCTGGCCTGTACACCCCATGAGACAATATTCCTCTGCATTAGCCATCCAAGAGACAGGTGTCAGGCAACTAGGGACCATCTCTATAGTCCCATACTAACTAATTCTAAATGGGTTACCCTGCCCTGCCATGCCTTTCCCACAAAAACCCCAATAAGGGCCATGGCCTAAACCATCACCTTGGTCTTGTCTTCTGCCTCCTGACCACTCTGGTGTCTTTCCTGTTGGCCCCAGGAAGTGTGTCATACCTCTCATGTCTAGTACTTGTGGGTAAATTAAGTGTCCTTTATTTCTGAGCCTCACTTCTATATCATCTTGTGACTGCACCCAACTGACCATCTCATAAAAAATACAAAAGACAGAGATATTAAGGGTATAATTAAATCAGCTTCACAAACACATAAAAAAAATCTATCCTATACCACAATTAAGAATATAATATTTCCATTATTCTTTATACCTTCTGACAATCAGCACTATTCTCCCATTTTCTAAGCAACCACTGATCTGATTTCCAACACCAAGGGTTTGTTTTGCCGATTTTAAACTTTATATGAATAGAGGCACTATTCTTTTGTTCCTAGATTCTTCACTTAGCAAGATGTTTTTGAGATTCACCTTTTCTATATGTGTATAAATTATTTATTTTCCTTCATATTACTGACTATTGTGTGTTTAACGTTCTCTTGTTGATGGACTTCTAGGTTACTTTCAGTTTTGGGTGCTCATAAATAAAGCTGCTATGAAAAATTGTTTATAGGTTTTTACAGACATGTTTTTTCTCTCTTGGAACAATATCAAAGGATGGAATACCTGGGTCAGGGGAAGATCCATGTATAACTTTTAAGAAACTGCTGAACAGTTTTTCAAACTAGTTGTACCATTTTACAATATTATTAGTAGTGTATAAGAGTTCTGGTTGTTCTACAACTTCTCCAACATTTGGTGTTGACACTCTCTCCTTGATTGGTGATGCCATTTTTCTTGACTATTTTAATAAATATATAGTGGTATCTCCCTGTTTTAATTTTCATTTCCCTGATGAGTAATAATTATTCATTTTTCATTACTCTTTTTTCACTAGTATATTAGCTATTTGCATACCTTATTTTTTGAAGAGGCTATTCAAATATTTTGCTTACTTTTTTGTTTTTCTGTCATTTTAATTTGGAAGAGTTATTTATATGTGCTGGACACATGATCTTTGCCTGCTGTATGTGTTGATAATATTCTCTCCATGTATATGCCTGGCCTATTTATTTTACAAAAAGTATTTTTAATTTAAAATAACTTTATTAAGATATACTTAATGTACAATAAGTGTATTTTATTTGTACAATTCTATGTATTTTGACAAATACATATACTCATGGAACTAGTATTATAATCAAAATATAAACTACATTACCCCAGAAAGGGCCTTCATGCTCTTCTATAGTCATTCATTTTCCCAACCCCAATCTCCAAGCAATCACTGATCTACTTTCTGTCACTGTAGATTTTTTTGAAAATTTTAGAATTTCATGTAAATAGAATCACACAGTTTTTTTTTTTTTTTTTAATGTATGGCTCCTTTTGTCGAGGATATGATATTACATGTATCAGTAGTTCTTTCTATTTTATTGCTGAGTAATATTCTATTGCATGGATATATGATAATTTGTAGGTTTGGGTATTTATAAACATCCACACGTAATTCTTTTTCCTTTCATGCACATATACTTTTAGTTCCCTTGGATAAATATCAGTAGAATTTCTAGATCATAGCTATTACAGTGTATTTGTCTGATAATTGAAATATCGGGATCACACCTGGATCTGGTTTTATTGTCTATTTCCTCTCTTGATAATGTGTCAAATTTTCTTATATCTCATAATCTTTGATCCAATGTCAACTATTGTGTATAAAAGAGCAATAAAGGCTAAGGTAAATCATATTTACTTCCCAAAAGAATACACCCCTTCTTCTGTCAAGCAATGAATAAGGGAATTATTTCAATCTAGTCTGTGACTGAACAAGGCTTGGAATACTGATGTTTATGGTAGAGTCACCAGAAGTTCCATATTATTGAAGGTAGAATCAGAATCAATTCTTTAGCAGGGCTTAGACTTTGATCACCAGGATAGTTTATATCTGTTATCCTGTCCTGATCTCAGCCATCAGCCTACCCCATTCATTAGTGCCTCATGGGAGTCTCCTTCAGTTTCCTCCTCAATTGTCAGCAACAGATGGCTGCTGACTGGTGCTCAGTGTAAGGTTCTAAGTACTTGTGGAGTTTCTCTCAGTTCTCTTTTTTTGCCCTAAGATGTCAGCAGGTCCTTGGTGTCTGTGCCTCTGGAGATCTGTCTTGGTTTTCCTTCTCATCTCCAAGTGGTAGTGGCCATTGTTTGGTCTTCAGTGTGAGCTGGAGTGCTTGTGAATGTTCTCTCCATTCTCTCTTCATCTCTTGGACTTCTGATTACACAACTTCCTTATGCACGAGAATATCTAACAGTTATTATTTTAAAAAGCACAATTAAAAACTGATAACAAGCTGATTAGAACATGTTTAAGTAAATTATGGTACAATGATTATAGAGATACAGCTTTAAAAAATGAGAAAAATCTTAACAAAAATGGGAAAAAAAGTTTATGATATACTGAAAAGTATTAGAGCCAGGTTGCTAAATATATATATATATATACAGGCATGTATAAAATATATAGACATTTGTACACTGTCTATATCTATCTGTAAAGTGCATATTTCAGGTACAGGTCTATATATTTTATTCAATCATGTGTATATTAATATGTGTGTATATTTGAATACATATATATTTTATATATGTGTGTATATATATAATTCATAAAATGTACAAAGAGAAATGTCAAAATGAACAGGCAATAAAATGTCAACCTTGGTTACCTTTGAGGAAATGTTAGGAGTGGCCAAGTAAGAGTACTTTGAATTTATATTATATGTGTTGCAGTATTAGCAATTTTTTAAAGTATCAGAATATGTTGATTAGGAATGTCATTACATAAATTAATGAAACTGATGAAAGGAAGAATATACATTTGATGAGTATAAATATAGCTAAATGGAGCTCTACATAAGTTGCAAAAATTATAAACAAAACTAAACTTGGCTTTTTATTCTTAAAAGTTATGCTAAAATACAAAACAAAACAAAAAATAAGACAGACATAGTTGGGCTGTTTGAAACAGATGGTGTAGTGTTAAAAGTAGGTGAGACCACACAATTTTTACCTACCAGTCTGTTTATGACTTTTCTATCAAGAAGAATAATTACCTTACTTGGACTTAAAGTTCAGAATGAAGAAACTTAAGTTCAAGTTAGGAGAAAAAACAAGAGATCACTCTTTAGGCATTAAAAATATTTGGTGGGAGAACTTCAAGATGGCAGAGGAGTAAGACATTGAGATCACCTTCCTCCCCACAAATACAACAAAACTACATCTACATGTGAAACAACTCCTATGGAACACCTACTGAACACTGGCAGAAGACCTCAGACCTCCTAAAAGGAAAGAAACTCCCTACGTACCTGGGTAGGGAAAAAGAAAAAAAAGACAAAAGAATAAGGACAGGGCCTGCACCTCTGGGAAGGAGCTGTGAAGGAGGAAATGTTTCCACACACTAGGAAGCCCCTTCACTGACAGAGACGAGTGGTGGGCAGGGGCGAAGTTTCAGAGCCACAGAGGAGGACAAAGCAACAGGGGCACAGAGGGCAAAGTGGAAAGATTCCTGCACAGAGGATTGGTGCCAACAAGCATTCACTAGACTGAGAGGCTTGTCTCCTCACCCACCAGGGCGAATGGTGGCTGAGATTTGAGGCTCGGACTTTGGAGGTCAGACCACAGGGAGAGGACTGTGAGTGGCTGTGTGAACACATTCTGTAGGGCTAGTGTGCTACAGCTAGCCAGGAGGGAGTCTGAGAAAAAGTCTGGAACTGCCTAAGAGGCAAGAGACCATTGTTTCAGGGTGCATGAGGAAAGGGGATTCAGAACACCACCTAAACAAGCTCCAGAGACATGCGAGCTGCAGCTACCAGTGCGGCCACCAGAGATGGGCATGAAACGCTAAGTCTCCTGCCACAGCCACCAAGAAGCCTGTGTGCAAGCACAGGTCACTATCCACACCTCCCCTCCTGGGAGCCTGTGGAGCCTGCTACTGCTAGGACCCCATGATCCAGGGACAACTTCCCAGGAGAACACTTGGAGCACCTCAGGCTGTTGCAGCATCATGCTGGACTCTGCCACTGCAGGCTAGCCCCGAATTACATAACCCTCACTCTCCCAGGCCTCAGTGAGACGGAGCCACCTAATCAACTGCTGCCTTAACCCTGTCCTGTCTGGGTGGGGAACAGTCACCCTACAGTGACCTACAAGCAGAGGCAGGGCCAAATCAAAACTTGAACCCCAGGAGCTGTGTGAACAAAGAAGAAGAAGGGCAATTTCTCCCAGAAGCCTCATGAGCAATGTATTAAATCTCCACAAACAACTTGATGTAACTTGCATCTCCGGAATACCTGAATAGAAAATGAACCATCCCAAAATTGAGGTGGACTTTGAGAGAAACTGTAGAATTAGGGTTAGCTTTCTGCATCTAATGTATTTCTGGTTATATGTTTATCTTAGTTAAGTATTTAGAGTTTATTATCATTGCTAAATTTGTTTATTGATTTGGTTGCTCTCTTTTTTTTTAATATATAGATATATATTTTTTCCTTTTTCTCTTTTTGTGAGTGTGTATCTGTATGCCTCTTTGTGTGATTTTGTCTGTATACCTTTGTTTTACTATTTGTCCTAGGGTTCTGTCCGTCTTTTTTTTTTTTTTTTTTTTTAGTATAGTTTTTAGTGCTTGCTATCATGGGTGGATTTGTTCTTTGGTTAAGTTGCTTTCTTCTTTCTCTCTTCTTTTTCTTAAATTACTTTTTCAATTTTCTTAATATAATTTTATTTTAATAATTTTATTTTATTGTTTCTTTTTTTCGCCATTTTCTTCTTAGCCATGTGGCTGCCAGGGTCTTTGTGCTCTGACTGCGTGTCAGGCCTGTGCCTCTGAAGTGGAAAATGAAGTTCAGGACATTGGTCCACCAGAGTCCTCCCAGATCCATGTAATATCAAAGAGCAAAACCTCGCCCAGAGATCTCTATCTCATTGCTAAGACACAGCTCCACTCAATGACCAGCAAGCTACAATGTTGGACACCCTATGACAAACAGCTAAAAAGACAGGAACACAACCCTTCCCATTAGCAGAGAGGCTGCCTAAAATCATAATAAGGTCACAGACACCCCAAAAACACACCACCTGATGTGGTCCTCTCCACCAGAAAGACAAGATCCAGAATCATTCACCAGAACACAGGCACGAGTCCCCTCCACCAGAAAGATTACACAACACACTGAAAAAAACTTAGCAACTGGGGGAAGACACCAAAAACAATAGGAACTACGAACCTGCAGCCTGCGAAAAGGAGACCCCAAACACAGTAAGTTAAACAAAATGAGAAGACAGAGAAACACACAGCAGATGAAGGAGCAAGACAAAAACCCACCAGACCTAACAAATGAAGAGGAAATAGGCAGTCTACCTGAAAAAGAATTCAGAGTAATGGTAGTAAAGGTGATACAAAATCTTGGAAATAAAAAGGAGAAAATACTAGAAACATTTAAGAAGGACCTGCAAGAGCTAAAGAGAAACAAACAATGATGAACAACACAATAAATGAAATTAAAAATTCTCTAGAAGGAATCAATAGCAGAATAACTGAGGAAGAACGGATAAGTGATCTGGAAGATAATATAGTGGAAATAACTACTGCAGAGCAGAATAAAGAAAAAAGAATGAGAAGAATTGAGAACATGCTCAGAGACTTCTGGGACAACATTAAATATACCAACATTCGAATTATAAAGGTCTCAGAAGAAGAAGAGAAAAAGAAAGGGACTGAGAAAATACTTGAAGAGATTATAGTTGAAAATTACCCTAATATGGGAAATGAAGTAGTCAATCAAGTCCAGGAAGCACAGAGTCCCATACAGGATAAATCCAAGGAGAACATGCCAAGACACATATTAATGAAACTATCAAAAATTAAATACAAAGAAAAAATATTAAAAGCAGCAAAGGAAAAATGACAAAAATCATACAATGAATCCCTCTAAGGTTAACAGCTGATCTTCAAGCAGAAACTCTGCAAGCCAGAAGGGACTGGCAGGACATATTTAAAGTGATGAAAAGAATAAACCTACAACCAAGATTACTCTACCCAGCAAGGATCTCTTTCAGATTTGACATAGAAATCAAAACCTTTACAGACAAGCAAAAGCTAACAGAATTCAGCACTACCAACCCAGCTTTAGAACAAATGCTAAAAGAATTTCTCTAGGCAGGAAACACAAGAGAAGGAAAACACCTACAAAATCACCCCAAAACAATTAAGAAAATGGTAATAGGAACATATATATCAACAACTACCTTAAATGTAAATAGATTAAATGATCCAAACAAAAGACAGACTGGCTGAATGGATAAAAAAACAAGACACATCTATATGCTGTCTACAAGAGACCCACTTCAGACCTAGGGACACATACAGGCTGAAAGTGAGGGGATGGAAAAAGATATTCCATGCAAATGGAAATCAAAGGAAAGCTGGAGTAGAAATTTTCATATCAGACAAAATAGACTATAAAATAAAGACTATTACAAGAGACAAAGAAAGACACTACATAATGATCAAGGGATCAATCCAAGAAGAAGATATATCAATTGTAAATATTTATGCACCCAACCTAGGAGCACCTCGATATGTATGGAAAATGTTATCAGCCACGAAAGAGGAAATTGACAGTAACACAATCATAGTAGGGGACTTTAACACCCCACTTTCACCAATGGACAGATCATCCAAAGTAAAAATAACTAAGGTAACACAAGCTTTAAATGACACATTAAACAAGATGGACTTAACGGATAGTTATAGGACATTCCATCCAAAAACAACAGAATACAGTTTCTTCTCAAGTGCTCATGGAACATTATCCAGCATAGATCATATCTTGGGTCACAAATCAAACCTTGGTATATTTAAGAAAATTGAAATTGTGTTGAGTATCCTTTCTGACTGCCACCCTATGAGACTAGGCATCAGTTACAGGAAAAAAATCTGTAAAAACTACAAACACATGGAAGCTAAACAATACACTACTAAATAACCAAGAGATCACTGAAGAAATCAAAGAGGAAATAAAAAATTACCTAGAAAGAAATGACAATGAAAACACAACAGGATGCAGCAAAAGCTGTTCTAAGAGGGAAGTATATAGCAATACAATCCTACCTCAAGAAACAAGAAATATCTCAAATAAACAACCTAACCTTACACCTAAACAATTAGAGAAAGAAGAACAAAAAAAAACCCCAAAGTTAGAAGAAGGAAACAAATCTTAAAGGTAAGATCAGAAATACCTGAAAAAGAAATGAAGGAAACATTAGCAAAGAACAATAAAATTAAAAGCTGGTTCTTTGAGAAGATAAGCACAATTGATAAACCATTAGCGAGACTCATCAAAGAAAAGAGGGAGAAGGCTCAAATCAATAGAATTAGAAATGAGAAAGGAGGAGTAACAACTAAAATGGCAGAAATACAAAGGATGATGAGAGATTACTACAAGTAACTATACGTCAATAAAATGGACAACCTAGAAGAAATGGACACATTCTTAGAAAAGCACAACCCTCCAAAACTGAACCAGGAAGAAATAGAAAATATAAACAGACCAATCACAAGCACTGAAAATGAGACTGTGATTAAAAATCTTCCAACAAACAAAAGCCCAGGACCAGATGGTTTCACAGGCAAATATTATCAAACATTTAGAGAAGAGCTAACACCTATCTTTTCAAACTCCCCCAAAATATAGCAGAAGGAGCAACACTCCCAAACACATTCTATGAGGTCATCATCACCCTGATACTAAAACCACACAAAGATGTCACAAAGAAAGAAAACTACAGGCCAATATCACTGATGAACATAAATGCAAAAATCCCCAACAAAATTTACAAAACAGAATCCAACAGCACATTAAAAGGATCATGCACCATGATCAAGCAGGGTTTATCCCAGTAATGCAAGGATCCTTCAATATACACAAATCAATCAATGTGATAAACCATATTAACAAGTTGAAGGAGAAAAACCATATGATCATCTCAATAGATGCATAAAAAGCTTGTGACAAAATTCAACACCCATTTATTGTAAAACCCTCCAGAAAGTAGGCATAAGAGGGAATTTACCTCAACGTAATAAAGGACATATATGACAAACACACAGCCAACATCGTTCTCAATGGTGAAAAACTGAAACTATTTCCTGTAAGATCAGGAAAAAGAAAATGATGTCCACTTTCTCCACTATTATTCAACATAGCTTTGGAAGTTTTAACCACAACAGTCAGAGAAGAAAAACAAATAAAAGGATTCTAAATTGGGAAAGAAGAAGTGAAGATGTCACAGTTTGCAGATGACATGATACTATACATAGAGAATCCTAATGATGCTACCAAAAAACTACGAGAATTAATCAATGAATTTAGTAAAGTAGCAGGATACAAAATTAATGCACAGAAATCTCTTGCATTCCTATACACTAATGATGAAAATTCTGAAAGAGAAATTAAGGAAACACTCCCATTTAACATTGCAACACATGGATTAAAATTCCTAGAAATAAACTTACCTAAGGAGACAAAAGACCTATATGCAGAAAATTATGACACTGATGAAAGAAATTAAAGATGATACAAACAGATGGAGAGATATACCATGTTCTTGGATATGAAGAATCAATACTGTGAAAATGGCTATACTACCCAAGGCAATCTACAGATTCAAAGCAATCCCTATCAAACTACCAATGGCATTTTTCACAGATCTAGAACAAAAAAAATTCACATTTTTTATGGAAACACAAAAGACCCTGAATAGCAAAAGCAATCCTGAGGGAAAAAAATGGAGCTGGAGGAATCAGGCTCCCAGACTTCAGACTATACTACGAAGCTACAGTATTCAAGATAGTATGTTACTGGCACAAAAACAGAAATATAGATCAATGGAACAGGATAGAAAGCCCAGAGATTAACCCACACACATATGGTCACCTTATTTTAGATAAAGGAGGTAAGAATATACAATGGAGAAATGACAGCCTCTTCAATAAGTGGTGCTGGGAAAACTGGACAGCTACATGTAAAAGAATGAAATTAGAACACTCCCTACCACAATACACAAAAGTAAACTCAAAATGGATTAAAGACCCATATGTAAGACCAGTCACTATAATACTCTTGAAGGAAAACATAGGCAGAACACACTTTGACATCAATCACAGCAAGGTCCTTTTTGACCCACCTCTTATAGAAATGGAAATAAAAAGAAAAATAAACAAATGAGACCTAATGAAACTTAAAAGCTTTTGCACAACAAAGAAACCATAAGCAAGACGAAAATACAACCCTTACAATGGGAGAAAATATTTACAAATGAAGCAAATGACAAAGGATTAATCTCCAAAACTTACAAGCAGCTCATGCAGCTCAATATTAAGAAAACAAACAACCCAATCCAAAAATAGCCAGAAGACCTAAATAGGCATTTCTCCAAAGAAGACATACAGGTTGCCAACAAATGCATGAAAGGATGCTCAACATCACTGATCATTACAGAAATGCAGATCAAAACTACAATGAGGTAACACCTCACACCAGTCAGAATGGCCATCATCAAAAAATCTACAAACAGTAAATGCTGGAGAGGGTGTAGAGAACAGGGAACCCACTTGCACTGTTGGTGGGAATGTAAATTGATACAGCCCCATAGAGAACAGTATGGAGTTTCCGTAAAAAACTAAAAATAGTGCTACCATATGACCCAGCAATCTCAGTACTTGGTCTATACCCTGAGAAAATCATAATTCATAAAGAGTCATGTCCCACAATGTTAATTGCAGCTGTATTTACAATAGCCAGATCATGGAAGCAACCAAAATGTCCTTTGACTGGTGAATGGATAAAAAAGATGTGGCACATATATACAGTGGAATATTCCTCAGCCATAAAAAGAAACAAAATTGAGTTATTTGTATTGAGGTGGATAGACCTAGAGACTGTCATACAGAGTGAAGTAAGTCAGAACGAGAAAAACAAATACCGTATGTTAACACATATATATGGGATCTAAAAAAAAAAAAAAGGTTCTGAAGAACCTAGTGGCAGGACAGGAATAAAGACGCAGATGTAAAAGAAAAAAAAGTTTGTCACCTTTTCTTGCTATATTAAATTTCAGGGAACTAAAAGAATGTGAAGGGATCACTAAATTTCAAGAGGTATTTTAAGAACAGAATGCAAAGATTTCAAACATTTAACAAAATAGAACAAAACAGCTCAAATGCATAAATACAGGGAAAAGGCAGAGTTTATAAGTATGGAAAAATGAACTTGAAATTAAAATTCATCAGAATTTAAATATATATCATTAGGTCTGGCTGTTTGAATTTAGATATGTTGATTAGTAGAAACCAGCAATGGATCACTAAGTTAAGGATAACAACTTTCTACAAGATTTACATATTTGCTCTAAAATGTGACATAGCTCACTTAATTGCAACATATACAACCTTGTAGTGATAAATGTTTCTTGAATTAAACTTAATATATTTAAAACATAAAAGTCCAGTTAATGCCAACAGAATTAAACAACAGAGGCTTGGATGCCATAACATACCACCTTGTAGGTTTAGCACAATTTAAATATAGGATGAAATAAAAAACAAATGACTAAACTTCATTAGCTGTAGTAAAACCCAAGTATTGGAGATAGTAAAACATTGAATAATAATCTCAAGAATTAAAATGTTATTTCCTTGATAACAAGCTTGATAGGCTAAATTCCCTAAAATGTGGATGATCTGTGAAGTGTACACTTCTTTTTATATCTAATTGCAGTCTGTACTTGACATTAATAAAAATCTTGAAGTTTAACCTAAGAATTCACTTAAACATTCCATTAGAAAGATGATGTCCATACCAAAATAATAGGTGATCATGTAAAACTTTGATATAGATTTTTAGCTATTACTTAGAGATAAATATGTCAGAAAAATGGCCTATCAAAAACAATGATTTCAATAATTTCCTTTACTTTTCTACTGGAATATTAGGTTAAAATTATGTTATTCATCCCTATAACATTCTATAGAAAATTGCACTGTTTTGTTCTGCTAATCTTAGTAATCAGACTTCATTAATGTGGACACTTGAGAATTTTTATCTCTTACATTAAAAAAATGCATTAGGGTTTTATTTTTTTATGATTTTTGCTCTTATTCTTTTTTAAAAATTTTATTGGATTATAGTTGACTTACAATATTGTGTTAGTTTCAGATGTATAGCAAAATGATTCAGTTACACATATGCATGTATTCATTCTTTTTTAGATTCTTTTCTCAAGTAGGTTATCACAGAATATTGAGTATAGTTCTCTGTGCTATACAGTAGGTTCTTGTTGGTTACCCATCTTATATAGCATAGAGATTTTAACCCAAAACATCTGATTTTGAGATGTTTTGAGTGTAAGTCCTTCATCAAACAGCTGAATGACCTTGGGAAAATTAATTTTTTGTGAGTCTCATTGTACTCTAAAGCATCAAGAGGTTTAATTTATGTTAAAATTCCTGGAAATAATGTGAACACAATAAATGATAGATTTTCCCCTACTTCCTCTCTTCCTTCCATCTATTCTTTCATTGTAAGAATAAAGAAAAAAGAAATGACTAATGTTGTAGGTAGCCCCTGAGATGGCTCCCACCTCCTGGTAAAAAACAACTGCAATACTGTTCTGTGTCAGTGACTATAGATTTTATGATCAAATGTGTCCAGGAACTTTATGGACAATTAACTTAAATGAAGAATTTCTGCTTAATATAGGATCGGGAGATAGTGCAGGAGTTAGACGGCTGTATCTGCAGTGTGTTTTGACAAGTCTTGCTGGAGTTGTTAAAGGAACAGCTCTGAATGATCAAAGGAAGATCACAGCACATCAACCTAAATATTCTTTATGACATGTTATCATCAGTCATAAGTGAATGATCTCCCATCCTAATGGGATGGGAGCCTCACTCCCATCTAAGTTAGATGAGATTTATACTACTGTATACTGGACAGAGAGAAAGAAAGAGGGAGAAATGGAGAGGTAGAAATTAGCCAAGAATGTGCATCATAGAAAAATTATCAGAGAAAACTGTGATATGAAAAAAAGCAGGTTCTGTTGATGTAGCTAGTAAAGCAGTGACAAGATCATAACTACTGAAAGTCTCTGAAAGATTAAAGTGGAATGGAGGGAACTTTCCTCATGTGCGGAGCAAAAATTATTACACTTATCTACAAAGCAGGCTTGGGGTAAAGAACTAAAGTCCAAACCCACCTATCATGCTCAGGAGGAGGTAAATTAAGTTATATGTTTACCAAAAGTCAGTTTATTTTCTCCTAAATCTGTATATGTTAATTTTACTTAATAAGTTTTATTTAGAGAAAAGTTTTACTGGTAGGTAAAACTGGCTTAACATTTAGGCTTCTATACTCTCAAGCTATGGGAAGCAAGTTTTCTCACCTCTATAATAGATATATTATTGCAAATTCTAAAGTGTCAGTAAAAAAATTATTTAAGATAAAATGTCTCTAAATATTTCACACAATTTTCTATAGGTAAGAGATTGTCAGTGTTGGTTGTATCACTCAGGACACCAGAAGGAAACTCAGAATTCACTCAATGCAGTGATTGAAGAGAGATTGATGAAAACATAATAACAAAAGTATGTGTGTAGGGATAAGGGATGGATGGAGAAGCATCATTGAAAGACTAGCAACAACTGGATGTCATTACAACCCTAGAAAGGGCTGTAGGTTTATGAATGTCATTGCTCACAAGAACTGGACCTTGGGTGAAGGAATGTTATTATTCCCTCAACCACCCATCTAAGGTATTAACTCCATGTGTGTGTGTCTGTGTGGTTTCTCAGAATTAAAGTTCAACAGAGAAAAGTGATGAATTCAGCAACATTGTCACTCTAGGAAGAGCAAGACAAAATGAGCTGAAATTTTAGAAAGAAGAAGACTGATTATTTATGAGAAATGACTCCCTTGAAACTAAAATGAGCAATTATTTGCTTTAATCATTAATGTAAAGAATTTAGACATTCAAAATAATGATTTTGGAAACCACAAAGAAAAAAAAAGTTATGCTAATGCACCCCACACTCACAGTACAATGTGGATTGATAATACCAAGCAACATTCTTAACTTTTCTCAGAATAAAACCCTCAAATTCCTGTGATTAATTTGTTTTTAATTATTTTTTTTCTTTTTGCAAGCTATGATCTTAAACACTCTCTATCCTTGCAACAAAAATATTTAACACTAGAAAAAAGTGTATCTTATTATTGTTTCTCAATACTCAAAGAAGCCCTTATGTGAAAATCCTACTTACTGTGCCACAGTGGTTAACAAATATTTATGCACAAAATTCAATTCAGGAAGAAAACAACACTTGTAAATCACACTCTATTATAAAAGTTATACTCCTATCATTATTAAACAAAATATCTATAAGTGTGTTTAAGAATTATTTTTCCTGATCAATGAAGGCTTTTATTTTGGGCTACAACTTCAGAAACTACATAGCTTACAGCATATAATTTTAATGACAACACTTAGAACAAGTTTTGTGAATAGTGTTCCTTTGAAGGTGCCTCTTTTTGTCTTTAATTGACTGATGTTATGAGCTAGTAAATTGTTAAATAGGGTTTGTCTAATGTGGCCACTTGAATTTTATATGTATATGTATAGCTGATTCACTTTGTTATAAAGCAGAAACTAACACACCGTTGTAAAGCAATTATACTCCAATAAAGATGTTAAAAAAATAAAATAAAATAAAATAAAAAGAACTTTTAAAAATTTTAAATGAATTAAATAGCTATGCATTTACACAGCTTATTTACAATAAAACAAACATTTCATTAGCTATTTTTTTCTTTGTAACATAAATTTCAATTTTAACTTGAAAATAGTTACCTCAATTGACAAAAAAGATGAGTCTTCTGTATGGTGGTTGAAGAGTCATGTTTTCAATAAAGGAACTGCATCAATTGAATAATCATATGGAAAAACAATAAGTTCTGACATTTATCTTAGTCCATAAACAAATATCAATCATAGATGGAACATACAATTAAGTGTACTCCATTAAACACACACACACACACACACACACACACTATTAATATCCTAGAAGAAAGTTTATGAAAGCATCTTTATGACCTACAACACAAAAAAGCACTGCCCATAAAACAATACGTGATAAATAATACCACATTAAAACTAGAACTTCTATCAAAAAACGCATTAAGAGAGTGGAAAGGCAAGCTACAGAGTGGGTGAAGAAACTGGCAAAATATGTAAAGTGAAATATCTAGAATATATACATAACTTCTTCAATTTATTATTTTAAAATATATAATGCAATAGAAAAGAAGGGAAAATACTTATATTTGATACTTTACAAAATATAGTATCCAAAGACAATAAACATGAAAAATAATAATCAACAATATTACTTTTCAAGGAAAAACAAATTAAAAAATAATGGTAGAGTTATCATTTTGGATTGGAGGTAAGATAAGTCCTTATGGTAGTGGCCACCACATTTACATAAGACAACAAATCTCACAGCATAATGTCTAGCACAAGAAGACAAAAAAATCAAAGATTTTATAGATGAATCATTCATATAAAACTAAAAACTTAGTGAAACTAATCTGTTATGTTAGAAGTCAGGACTACCTTGAGGAAGGGTAGTCAAAGAGAAAGGGAACAGGGAGACTTCTGGCATGCTGGTAAGATTCTGTTTTTAACCTGGGTGTTGCTGATACAGTTATTTTCATTTTATGAATATTTATTGTGATTTTTCCCTGTGATTTATATGCAGTTCTTCATGTATATTATTTACTAAAATGTACATTTTGGGGGAAAATAAATTGATATAATAAACTGATGCTCTATATCTATATTCTCTCATCCCTAAAAATCATTGAGGTAAGAGTGAAAAAACCCATAAATAGGAATAGTGCCATCAATGGATCAGAAATATTAAAGAGTCCTTAAACAAAAGAAAACAAACAGGATCAGATATACAGAAAAACTAAACCAAAGGAACAACCCATAGCCCTGAGTGAATAAATGAAGATATAATTTACAGGAACTTAGGGTTCAGATTCAACAACTTAATCCATCCAGGTGATTAACTTAAAAGATAAAAATGTAGTAGCTAGGCCTGTTATCCTTTTCTCACCACATCACCACCAGTTATATCACCAAGCTGAAAAGAGACTGAGAGTTGAAGTTGAGGATGAACTAACTCTGTGGATCTGACGACTAGACTTTCTGACATCTGGATGAAAAACTACCAGCACAATACTCACTCTTCCCCCTAAAATCACAAAAAGTACCCAGGGTTCAGAGAGAATGAAACCAAGCAGGACACTCTGGGGCTCCCAGGTATGAATCCTTTCTGTGTCCCCTGTTTGTTGCTTGTAGAATATAGACTTCATTCAGCCTCCTTGACCTTCCCTGAGTTCCAAAGGGCAGATTCAAACAGTTTCTAACCAGGGAAGGGAGGGATGCAGAGACATGGGAGGGATAGTCAAGAAGCAATAGTGCAGCCTTGGGGCAGGATCCTGGTTCCTCTTCAAGGAATATACATACTAATATCACTGCCCTGTTACTTCACCACCAAACAATCAGAAGAGTGTCACATACCCTTACCCCAACTTTTGACTATAAAAAATTTTCCCTGAAAGCCATTGGGGAGTTTGTAGTTTCTGAGCACAAGCCACCTGTTCTTCTTGCTTGGCACTGCAATAAAACTTTCTTTGCTCCAAATTCCAACATTTTGGTTAATTTGGCCTCACTGTGTATTGGACACATGAACTTGTGGTCAGTAACAAGAATGAACATGGAGGTAAGCAGGATTCATAGAAAGAAAGAAAAAGAAAGAAAGAAAGAAAGAAAGAAAGAAAGGAAGGAAGGAAGGAAGGAAGAAAGGAAGGAAGGAAGGAACAAAGGAAGGAACGAAGAAAGAATCAGAAAATGTGGAATTAGTAAAACTTTGAAGACAACCAATATCATCAAAGTGGGCAAATATTTAGTAAAATAATTAGTATTGAAGAAAACAGAATTCACAAAATAGATAGAAGATATTAGAAAATGCATAAATAATATGAGAAAGATTCAAGCAAAAGACTTGGAAACCAAAAATAAAAACCAGATGTTTTAAACAGCAACTACAATGATGACAACAAGAAAAAAATGCAGAATTGAACGACATAAAATAAATAATTGAAGAGCAAATCAGCTAAATAATCAAACCAAGACCATAAATGAAGCACAAAATGTCTAGGCAATGATTTATATGGGAAAAAGTTCAGAGGTAAGTTGAGAGAATACATCCTCCAGTGTCTGATGTAAAGAATAATCAAATATTTAATAAAATACTTCTTATAGCTGAAAAAATACACAAGTATACAAACTGAAAGACAGCACAATGTGGCTATGAATACAAAACAAAAAAAACAAAACAAAAAAATGAAAAACTCCTAAACATCTAGATAGATGCATCATGATGAAATTTCACTACATCAACATTAAAGACATCCAAAAAATATTCAGAAAGGAAAAGAACTCAAATTACCTATAATGAAATGAGAAACAAAATAACAGTATCAAAAGCTGGAAAGCAGTGGAAAAAATATTGCCTGAGTTCTGAGGGAAAATGTTTTTAAACATAGAATTCTCTACTACACAATACTAGCATTCAAATGGGAGAGAAAAATAACATTCTCACATCCAAAAACCCAGAAATTTTATGACCATAAACACATTTCTGGAAGCGTTATTTGAAGTTAATTTTCAAAAACTAAAGTATGATACAAGAAAGAAATGAAGATTTACAGAAAAAAAGATGAAACTGTAGAGGAGCAAAATTTACCATCTCTAAATGTCTCTTTGGCATGTGAATTATTTCAAGCTGAAAGCATTCAAGGCACAAAAGACTCAGGAAGAAACTTTGACCTGTCTCCTAACTGACTAAAATAATTTAGTTAAAGAGCTTCTTCCCAGAATAGAGTTATAATCAGAGATATCTACAAATAATATGGGCTAGGTGTGGTGGGGGTTACTGAGCAGGGCATAGAGATCAGAGGCCCCTTTGTGTCTTTATGGCTCAGCAAACATTTGTTTATAAATTATTTGCTTTTTCTTCTTGATGTGAATTGCCTTCCTTCCCTTTGAAGTCCCAAACCACTACCCCAACATCCTCTGTTGTCTTTAGCTGGAGATGGTGTTACTGAACAAAGTTCATGTGCCCAATGGACAGTGAGGTCAATTAAATTAAGATGTTGGAGTTTGGAGCAGAGAAAGGTTTATTGCAGGGCCAAGCAAGGAAAACAGTTGGCTGTTGCTCAAAACCCACAAACTCCCTGATAGTGTGGGGGAAGAAGTTTTATAGGCAAAATTTGGGGTGAGGGCTGTGGGGTGTGTGACTTTCTTCTGATTGGTTGATGGTGAGGTAGCAGGGCGGTGCACCAGGAATCTTGTACTCAGCTTGAAGTTGCCATCCTCTACCTGGTTGGGGGCTTTAGTTCTGCAGAAGAACTCAAAGATATTGTTATGTACATTCCTTGGAGAAAGGAGGAACTAGGACCTTTCCTCAAGGCTGAACTATTGTTTGTTGAATTCCCCTCCCTTGTCTGCATCCCTTTCCTTTCCTGATTACCAACTGTTTGAACCTGCCCTTTGGAACTCAGGGAAGTTTAAGGAGGCTGAATAAAGCATGTTTCCTACAAACAAGAAACAGGGGACACAGAAAGGATTTGTACCTAGAGTCCCACAGGACCTTCCTCAGTTTCAATGGTATTTAAGGTGAAGGTTTCAGCCATTTTGGTGAGTTATTCCATTTTACTGTGTCTCTATCACATATACATGCTATTAAACTTGTGTTTGATTTTCTCCAGTTAATCTGTCTCATGTCAATTTAATTCTTAAACCAGCCAGAAGAACCTAGAACTATAGAGAGAAATTTTTTCCTCCCTGATAAAACAAAACATAAATAATCATGAATGCACAAAAAAGGGGCTCAACTGTACTAGTCATCAGAGAAATACTAATATAAACAATAATTATTTGCTATGAGTTACCCTTTCAATTGGGTCAAATATATGTGATTGAGAACAGTTAATTCTAGAGAGGCTGTGGAGAAACTAGTGCTCTTATCCATGATTATTAAGAATAAAAATTGAGTTCTTATTGGTAGATATCTGACAGTATCTACTCAAACAAAAAATCACATTTCCTTTAATCCACAAATTTCATTTTTGCTACTCTATTCTTTTTTTTTTTTTTTTAAGATATTGGGGGTAGGAGTTTATTAATTAATTTATTTATTTTTGCTGTGTTGGGTCTTCGTTTCTGTGTGAGGGCTTTCTCTAGTTGTGGCAAGTGGGGGCCACTCTTCATTGCGGTGCACGGGCCTCTCACTATTGTGGCCTCTCTTTTTACGGAGCACAGGCTCCAGACGCGCAGGCTCAGTAGTTGTGGCTCATGGGCCTAGTTGCTTCACAGCATGTGGCATCGTCCCAGACCAGGGCTCGAACCCATGTCCCCTGCATTAGCAGACAGATTCTCAACCACTGCGCCACCAGGGAAGCCCCTACTACTCTATTCTTAAGAAATGCTTTTACTTATACTACTGGTATATATTCCTGATATATATTCAGGAATATCAATTTCAGCACCATTTAAATAGTTAATAATGAAAATAATTCTAATGCTAATCAATAGAGAAATATTTAAATTTAATAATACATTTAGGCTATATATTAGATTATGTCATCTTTAAGAGGACTAAGATAGACTTAGATGTACTGATATACATTCGTTTCTAAGACTTATGGACATTTTAGCCAAAAAGTTTGAGGACAAAATGTAAATATTGATCTAGTTTGTTGAAAACATTTAGAAAGCAGTGTGTGTATATGTGTCTTTATGCATTCACAGAAAAATGCTCAAAAAAATCCAATCTTCAGTAATTAATTCTGAGAAAGTGGAAGTAATAAAACTAAGCAGGACCCTGTGGGGCTCCTGGGCATGGAAGCCTTACCATGTCCACCGTTTCTTGTTTATAGGGGACAGACTGCAGTCTCCATGACCTTTCCTGAGTTCCAAAGTGTATAATTAGGGAAGGGAAGGGATGTAGACACAAGGGAGGAAGAGCCAAGAAACAATAATGCAGCCTTGGAGCAGTGTCCTGGTTCCACCTCAAGGGATACACATGGCAATATCTTTAAGCTCTTTGTAGAAGTAAAACCCCCAACAAATGGAAGATGTCAGCATTCTTCATTCCAGAGAAGACTATCTAAGGCCAGATTAAAGGAACCAGAGAACCTCATCAAGAGATTACCTGAGACCAGATTAAAGAGTGCAGGTCCTACACACACCTAATCTTATCAGAAACCCCACCCTTGAATTATTGCTATGAAACTCCTCACCAAATCCTCCTGGCTTAGGACACACCGTTTTTGAGGTCAGGAGCATGATGTGTCCCCCTTTGCCTGGCAAAAAATAAAACTCTTCTTTTCTACTTCACCGAAAACTCTTTCTGAGATTTGCTGCAGCACTGGTGCACAGAGGCTGAGTTTTCAGCATCAATAAGAAGGATTTAAGAGGGGCCTTATAATTCCATTTAGCTTGGCTCTTGCAACAGGAAGGTACTTAGACATGGACAGCAGAAAAATGGAAGCAAGCAAAAAACACTGCTTATACCAATTGACATCTTTATGTTTAGTTTTGCTTTATTGGCTTGCTTTTATCTTGCTTTCTCCTTCTACCCACTTTAGCGGCAGATTCAGTCAGCAGTCAGTTCTCAAATTCTCCAGCTCTTCCTTGGTTTACTGTTTTCTTTTGGTCTTTCAGTCAGAGTTCAAACATCTCTTCAGGGAAGTCTTCCTTGCCTATCCCTTCTGTAAAAGAAGAAAAAAAAATTTTTTTTTCTATGTAGGGAAAATTCCAGTTCTTCCCTACCGTGTGTTTCTTTCCTGTGTGTCTCTTACCATTCACACAAAACGCTTCACTCTGTTTACCAATGTGTGGGATTTTCCCCCACATTAAGAAATTTTCCATGATACCAGCTAGGTGTCCTACAGTTTAACACAATTCTGACACTGTCTACTTAGAGATAGGGTCACTTTCCACAGGTTAAGGCTCAGACCCATAAGATTGTCCCTACCCTACTTCAGAGGCCAATCTCAAGCACCAGGTCTCCAGGTTATATACAACTTCTGTTTGATTTGGTTACAGATTGGAGGTTCACATGACCCCCTCCTCAGGTTCAATTAATTTACTAGAGCAACTCATAGAACTCAGGGAAACACTTACTTATGTTTACCAGCTTATTAAAGGATATGATAAAGGGCACAGATAAACATCCAGATGGAAGGTATAGGACAAGGTATGTGGAAGGGGCAGAGAGTTTTCTTGTCCTCTCGAAGGCACCACTCTCCATGGACCTCTACATGTCCACCAACCAGGAAGATGACAAAACCCTATACTTTGGGGATTTTATGGAGGCTTCATCATGTAGGAATGATCAATCATTAATTTCATTTTCAGCCCTTCTCAAGAGAATGGAGGGCAGGGATGAAAATTCCAAATTTCTAATCATGATATGGTCTTTCCAGTGGCAAGTTCTCATCTAGAAACCATCCAGAAAGCCATGCAGAGTCACCTCTTTAGAAGAAACACACTCCTATCACCCAGGAAATTATAAGGACTTCAGGAACTCTGTGCCAGAAACAGAGATCAAAGACAAATATTAGAACAAGAGATGCTTTCAGAGTTCTTATAAATTAGGGAATTACAAGGTTTCAAGATCCCTGTGCCAGGAACATATTACTTGTTATCTCACATCTTTCTAATGCCCCTCCTCATCTTTACATCATATTACTCTTCTCATTTTTATTTTTCAAGGCATCGGTCTCTATCTACAATTATATTTCATATATATTTCTTTAACTGTTTACTGCAGATGCCTCCATTACATCTTAAAAAAATGTTTTGACTGAAAAAAAAACAAAAAAAAAGGAAACAAGGTAAAAGCAATGAGTTTCAGTGCTTCTCTTTTATTTGGGTATTTTACTGAGGACTATAGCCTGGAAGACAGTCTCTCAGATAGCTCTGAGGAACTGCTGCACAAAGGTAGAGGAGAAGCCAGTATATATACAATTTATTTTTGGCTGGGAAATACATGTAATCAAGCATTAAAAAAGTTACTGCTAATCATAAAGAACAAACATCTCAAGTTAATGATTTTGGTGTTTTTAATTTTTTTATTATTATTTATTTTTTATTGAGGTATAGTTGATTTACAATATTGTGTTAGTTTCAGGTGTGCAGCCAAGTGATTCATATGCAAGAATCTGAGGTCAGTTAAATTCTTCCTTAGATATGCATCTTAACTATTTAGGAGGCCTTATATCCCAAACACAGAATGCTTCATCCTTTTTTTTTTCCATCCTGAATTTCTCTCAGGGTACACTGTTTTGGGCACTGTGGTGGGTTGTGACTTAACTTTTTGTATAGGGTAATAATGAGTGACACTCTTTTTGTTTGTTTGTTCACAAATGAAAGCACCATGTAAGCAAGTGAATGTTTTACCCCCACTGCTATAGCCCAAGTGGCAGTACTTGACAAATATTAAGCATTTAATAGGTATTTATTGTATGAATGAATGGATGTAGGTTCAGTTTTCTCATCTATAGGATGAAGACATTCTGAAATTAGATTTAGGACAATATCAAGAAACTAAGCAGGAGGTTGGATTATTCATCACCGCTAATACTGATTCAGTGATAATGTAGTTCTGAAAAGCAAGGAAGATCATATGTTATTGACCTTGGCCACTAAAGCCAATATTAAAGCAGAGTTTGAAATGTTTCTATTTAGACAGTTTTTATTTGCTTTAAACTGCATTGTAGAGGGAAAACAATGCTATGTTCTTCCCAAATTAAAATATTAAAGCCTTCCAATCCCAGGTATTCTTGGCAACATACTTCTTTTCATATGTGAAAAAGTGTAAATGGGAGTAGAAAATACTACAGTTCTATTAGGTCTATAATCCCTGGGGTGTGACACATTCCTACATCTCTCCATATATATATATTCCTGAGGATATAATAATGCATTTTCTTAGTGACAGCAAGATATAAATACAGTAAATAGAAGAAATAGTACTTCTAGTGTCTCCGACTAATTTACTTCCATAGATATATTGAAATGTCCTAAAGACAAATGTTCATATTTGCAAGTTGACCAGTGACACTGCCTAATCTTTGACTGATAACCATAGAAAAACCAACCAGCTTTCCTTTTGTATGTTTAGAAAAATGATGTGCATATTTTCATTTCCCTTAATTCTTGTTTATTTCAAGGGTTTTTATATATATATATATTATTTTAATGATTAAATCTTAGCAAAGAGAAGTACAAGAGTCTAAATCTAGGGTGGTGGTGGTGGTGGGGTGTTGTACAAGAAGCATTGGGAAAAGCAATTGTCTAAAGTCATAAGCAGAACATCTCCTGTAATGGAAGACATAAATATTCACAGGTTTTATTCCATTGTTTTGATTTCAAAAATATCTAAGAATTCCATTCTGCTATGTATTGAAAAACAGGAAAATCTTGTCTGGAAAGAATAAAATGGTTTAAAATACATTTAAGTTAATCTTTTGATTTGGTAAAGAGTATAACAGCATATATAATTATATTATTATCAAAATCCACATCATCTACTCTCCTTTTTTCTTATATATTTCACCATAAGACATTGATTGGGAAATAAATAATACTCTGTTCCACCCTGTCTCATCCTAAAATAACTATAAAGAGTGTTTGGGAGGAAGAATTTAAAATGAAAATGCTGAGAATGACTGCTATAATCACTGCACAGTAAAGTTCTAACCTTTTAGATTGCAGGATCTGCTCTGTAGATTGGACTTGCACTGTTCAGTAATTTTACATATTTTTTCTGGGTAGTACCTTTTATTCCCCCAAGGGAGATTGATTGATTGAAG
>NW_020174369.1:5002391-5064235 GCF_003031525.2 Neophocaena asiaeorientalis asiaeorientalis | reverse complement strand
TATATATATATATATATATATACTTCTCATATTCTTTCTCATTATAATTAGTACAAGATATTGAATATAGTTCCCTAGCTATAGGGTAGGACATTGTTGTGTATCTATTTTATACATAGTCACTTGTATCTGCTAATCCCAAACTCCTGATTTACCTCCTCCTCTTCCGCTTTAGTAACCATACATTTGTTTTTTATGTCTGTGAGTCTGTTTCTGTTTTGTAAATAAGTTCATTTGTATTGTATTTTAGATTCGATATATATGTGCCTCGGGTAATGCTTGCTATATGGGGCTTTTAAATACAACCTGGATGGTCTGAGTGTATTTCTGATAATTAATTGATTAACGGTCTAACTTCCTGCATTTTGGAATTTGACAAATAATATGTAGTTCCTCTTCTAGACTCAGGCAAGTACCCTTCAAGGACTTTCTCCAGGTCGTATGCATTGGAGGGTCTTACTTTGGCCTTCCTCCACTCCACCTATGCTCTTTCCCATGGAATAAACAGTCTTATGCCAAATGGATGTATCTAATAAGAGACAATCTCCCTTTCCAGATTGCTCTCTGTGAGAGAGCAATTTGGGACCCTAGAGCTCTGTGCTGCAAATGGCTTATGGGTCTCTTCCCTGGATCTAGGTAGACCAAGCTGCCAGTGTGCACCTAGTTTGAAAGGGTAGCCAAAGTGTGGCTGATTTTTGGATGTGAGATATAGGACAGTGCCAGGATAGGGGGAAAAAAAACCAAAGACAGAATTAGTCAGAGACTGAAGGGTTTGCTCTCCACACACGACCATGATCTTGCAGAAAATGCTGAGGAATTATAAATTTCTAAATGTCATCTTACTTTTCAGGTCATTGTGAGTATATTTTTGTCAACTAGGATGCTAGGACAAATTTTATTCAACAACTTAACAGTTGTATGTATGCAGAATTCAATTTGGATTTTCTCTGGGCCTGCCAATGTTAGAAGGATGCTTGGTAAAATTCAAGTACCATAAACTTTGGGATGAGATAGAATTCTGTCCAAACCTCAGTTCTACTGCTTACTAATTGGATACTTTTAGGTGAGTTGCCAACCTTCTTTGGGACTGCAATTTCTCATCATTTAAGAACAAAATACTATGTGTTTACTAGAGTTTTTTTTAATGAATTAAGTAATATATACAAGGTAAGTGCAGATTCTTTCATTAAAAATAATGTAAATAAGAGCACTTCATGACTTAGGATATTTGCTAAAGTGTTGTGAAAGACAGATGAACATGATATAACCATCACCTTTGAAGATTCATTTTTATAAATGAGCAAGAATGTTACCAGGGTCATGACACAGATATGTATGGGAGAAAGTAGAAAAAAATTAACTATGGTGAATATAGATAGCTTCATACTGAAGGGATCTACAGCTGAGTTTTTAAAAATATATATTTTAGGCAAAGGCAATAAGATAAAGAGAGACAAAGAGAAAATAATTTTGTGTAAGTCTATAGCAAAAGGTAAAGGAATTGCCGAGTGTAGGTACCATAAGATGAAGATAAGTACTTTATAGGTAATAGGAGCATGATTCCTGAGAGCAGTATATTTCATTTGTGTACTAAAGGTAACTGAGAACTAGGCAGTTCTGGCAATATTATTGGAGAAATCCTCCTAGTTTAGGGCACATTAAAACTATGAATAAAATATTAAAACCACCATTTAAACAAATAACTGAAATAGTGTATAAGATCAGAAACAACAAGAAACATCCTAAAATATGAGGGTGTTTTCAGACGAGTATATATGTCTGGAACATTTTTTAATTAAAGAAAACCTAGGGCATGAGAACAGGAAACAAAACTTGAACTCCCTACATGATAGGAGTTCAGATCCAAGATGCTACCATAAAGCTTGGGATATCTAAAAACATCCAAAAGTGCCACCCCCTGTGTCAAACAGACAAAAGTGTCCTGAAATGGAAGACTTGCCTGTCATGGCCTTTTTACTGAATGGAGGCAAAAAATTCAGTATAACAAAATGTCTTCTTCTAAAGTTTCTCATCTACCCTCATTGGTTTGTCAACAAAAAAATGCACAACCTAAAAGTTGAGAGTTATGTTTGATTCAGTGGATTTTCTGAGGACTTCAAGTCCAGGAGACAGATTCTCAGATCACTTTGAGGGACTGCTCCAAAGAGGTAAGGGAGGAGCCAGGATGTATAGGGATTTTTGCAACAAAGACCGGGTAGTCAGAACATCAAAAGATTATCATTAATTAAAGAAAATCAGATATCTCAAGTTAATGAATTCAACACTGTTCTATGTGTGGAAAGAAACAAAAGTCTGGGCCCATTGAAATCATTCTTTGATATGCACCTTAGCTATCTAGGGCCAGTATCCTGTTCTTTCCCATCCTGAGTCTCCTCAGGCCACACCATTGGGGGGTGTCTGCAGTAGCTAAGGTGTTGGCAGTGAGCAGCCTGTTTGTCTCCATCCTGAGCTCCCTCAGGGCTCACTGCCAGGGTGACTGGCTGTAGTGGCTTGATGGCTGCAACATCCTTTGTTCACTGATATGGCAGGCAACATTTTTTATTCACAGGGTTTGGAGTCAGAATTTGCTAAAGCTACATGACCCCCAAAAGTAGGAGCCCCAAACCACTTGGCAAAAGCAATTGTAATGCTCCCTGGATGATTATGTATTAAAGTTAGAACAAAAATATTTTGCATAGATAAATTTCCATAGGATTTGAGCTTACTGTCCAAAAAGCACAAAGCACACAAGGACACTAGAAACATAACTGAGAATTATCAAGCACAAGGGCAGAATATGAGCATATTATAATTATGAAAAATTATGAAATGTGTATGTTTAATATGTTTAATAAAATAAAAACGTATACCAAAAGCATGACTAAGGAATAAGTGTTATCTACAGAACTGAAAAAGAAGTTTAAAAAAAAATACTCCTAGAAATAAAGAACAAATAGTAATAGAAATAAAAACCCATTAGATATATTGAAAAGCAGGAGCAAAAAAGCCAAAAAGAGAATTAGTGAACTTGTAAATATGTCAAAATATGCAATTCTGAATGTAGGAGAGATGAGATCAAAAATATTAAAAAGAAATAATGATAAAATGAAAATATATAACAATTATTATTGGCTTATCAGAGGAAAGAAAGAGAAGATATAACATTTAAAGAGATATTTATTGAATAATTTTTACAATTGATGATACATTTGAATACACCAATTCAAGAAGCCTAGTGGATCTCAATTTTAAAAATAAATAAATAATTTGATTGCTAGATACACTGTGATGTAATGACATATCACCAATGTCAAAGATAAAGACACAATGTGTACAAATGGCTCTTAGAGCCTCATGAAAGGGCAGGTGGTAAGGAAAATGTTAATTTGGGTTCTCCTGAGATCATATCTTGAAAAAAGAACTTAGGTGTAGATGGTGTCAAGGAGGAAGACATTTTTTTCTACCTTTTTAGGTTCTTTTGGCTGGTCCAAAAATTAAATTGTCATGAGACAAATTAACAGGAGAAAATTAAACAAAAGTTTAATGACATGTATACATGACACACAGGAAAACTGAGTAATCACCAAAATGGCTAAAGACCTCACCTTAAATACCATCTTTAGTTAAAGACAAAAGAGGATGTTGGGGAAGTGGTTTGCGACTTCAAATGGGAGGAAGGCAATTCACATGGAGATAGAAAGCAAATATTTGGTAAACAAATGAATGCTGGGTCATACAGAGACAATAAGACACAGAGTGGACTGTGTCCCCTGATCTCTAGGCCCTGCTCAGTAACACTCACCACACTTAGCCCATGTTCTTTGTAGACATCTCTAATGATAGCTCTATTCTGGGAAGAGGCACTTTAAATTATTTTAGGCAGTGAAAGGAGAGGTAACAAGAAAAACGTCTGAGTCTTCTGTTTCTTAAAAATAATCAGCTTTAATTGATCCTCATTCCAAAGAGACACATTTTAGGATGTCAAGTTTTGCTCCCTTATAATAATATTATTGCATGCATGAGGTAGTGAGGAGAATATGGGCAGAAAATGATTAAGAAGGTATTATTAAGGATGCCACTGTGAGCAACAGGGTATTGATATTCCTGGGAATTTCTGAGAAACTATAAAATGCCTCCAAAAGTTATGTTCCTGAAGGAGGCACTGAGATTGAGAGCTGCTCTCCAGGGCACTGACTCTGCTGGACTTCCTGGCAGTGCTTGTGATCCAGCCCAGCATTCATAGCATGAGGGAAACATCTGGGTAGAAAGCATATAGATGTAAAATGATGTGCCATGCAGATATCTGGGGGAATAGTTTTCCAGGCAAGTGAAATGGCATGTGAAAATTCCTAGAAAAAGGAACATTCTTAGTATGTTAAAGAATAGCCAGTCTGTTAATGCGATGATAGCCCAAATGAGCAGAGCTGGGGAGAAGTATAAAGGGAGATCTGAGGACTCTAGCCAGAGTCCAGGTCACTGAGGCCAAAAGTTATGTTCCTGAAGGAGGCGCTGAGATTGAGAGCTGCTCTCCAGGGCACTGACTCTGCTGGACTTCCTGGCAGTGCTTGTGATCCAGCCCAGCATTCATAGCATGAGGGAAACATCTGGGTAGAAAGCATATAGATGTAAAATGATGTGCCATGCAGATATCTGGGGGAATAGTTTTCCAGGCAAGTGAAATGGCATGTGAAAATTCCTAGAAAAAGGAACATTCTTAGTATGTTAAAGAATAGCCAGTCTGTTAATGCGATGATAGCCCAAATGAGCAGAGCTGGGGAGAAGTATAAAGGGAGATCTGAGGACTCTAGCCGGAGTCCAGGTCACTGAGGCCATTGTGATCCAGCATAAGTACTTTATTCCTTATTCCAAAGTAGTGGTAAACTTTCAGAAGCTGAGAGCAGTTATACCATCACAGATTTTACTTTAAAATGTTCATACAAATTCTTTATGCTAGAGTAGTGACTGCTATAACAAGTAGACCCCAACATAGTGACTTACTTTTGGCTCCTATATACAGACCAAAATGTTGTTAGTTTGGAAAGACTTATGGAAATTCTGCCATCAGCAAAATGTGTTTTCCAAAACTGCTGTACATATCATCATCCAGCTGGAAGGAGTAAGAGCCTGGAAGGTCTCATTTAGAAATATTGATTATTCAGGCATAAAAATGACTTACAACACTTCACCACACAGCCCAATGCCTAGAACCCACTTACATTGCCACACCTAACTGCAAGGGAAATTAGGGAATGTGTTCAGCTGTGCATACAAGAAAATTAAACAACAGCAATGGAAACCATAAACAAAATGAAAAGACAGCCTACAGAATGGAATAAACTATTTGCAAATGATATGACAGACAAGGGATTCATTTACAAAATATGCAAACAGCTCATACAGCTCAATATCAAAAAAAAAAAGAAAGAAAGAAAGAAAGAAAATAAAAAATTCCAAAAATGGGCAGAAAATCTAAATAGACATTTCTCCAAAGACACACAGATGGCCAACAGTAACAGGAAAAGATGATCAACATCACTATATATTAGAGAAGTGTAAATCAAAACTACAATGAGATATCACCTCAAAGCAGTCAGAATGGCAATCATCTAAAAGTCTACAAATAATAAATGTTGGAAAGTGTGTGGAGAAAAAGGAACTCTCCTGCACTGTTGGTGGGAATGTAAATTGGTGAGGCCACTATAGAGAACAGTATGGAAGTTTCTTAAAAAACTAAAAATAGAGTTAACATATGATCCAGCAATCCCAACTCTGGGCATATATCCAGAGAAAACTATAGTTCAAAAAGATACATGCATGTCAATATTCGTAGCAGTACTATTTACAATAGCCAAGACATGGGAGTAAACTAAATGTCCATTGACAGATGAGTGGATAAATAAGATGTGGAATATATATACATACAAAGGAATATTACTCAGCCATGAAAAAGAGTGAAATGATGCAATTTGCAGCAACGTGGATGAACATAGATTATCATACTAAGTGAAGTAAGTCAGAGAAAGACAAATATATGATATTGCTTAAATGTGAAATATAAAAAAAGGAACAAATGAACTTATTTACAAAACAGAAATAGACTCACAGACATAGAAAACAAATGTATGGCTACCAAAGGGAACTGGAGGAGGGACAAATTAGGAGTTTGGGATCAAAATACACAAACTATTTTTATTGAAGTATAGTTGATTTACAATGTTGTAGTAGTTTCAGGTGTACACCAAGTGACTCAGTTATACATATACATATATTCATTCTTTTTAAGATACATTTCTCATATAGGTTATCACAGAATATTGACTAGTTTTCTGAGCTATACAGTAGGTCCTTGTAGGTTATTTATCTTATATATAGTAGTTTGTGTGTGTTCATCCCAAGCTCCTGATTTATTCCCACCCCATCATGTTTCTTCTTTGGTAACCATAAGTTTGTTTTCCATATCTATAAGTCTGTTTCTGTTTTATAGATTAGTTAATTTGCATTTTATAAATTAGATTTCACATATGAGTGATATCATATGATATTTGCCTCTCTCTGTCTGACTTAATTCACTAAGTATGATAATCTCTATGTCCATACATGTTGTTGAAAATGGCATTATATCATTGTTTTTTAGAGCTGAGTAATATTTCATTGTACATATGTACCATATCTTCTTTATCCATTCCTCTTTCAATGAACATTTAAGTTCCTTCCATTTCTTGGCTATTGTAAATACTGCTGCTATGAGCACTGGGGTGCATGTATCCACTCAGATTATGGTTTTCTCCAGATATGCCCAGGAGTGAGATTGCTGGATCAAAGGGTAGTTCTATTTTTAGTTTTGTAAGGAATCTCCATACTGTTCTCCCTAGTGGTTATACCAATTTACATTCCCACCAACAGTGCAAGAGGGTTCCCTTTTCTCCACACTCTCTCCAGTATTTATTGTTTGTGGACTTTTTGATGATGGCTCTTCTGACCGGTGTGAGTTTGTAACTCATTGCAGTTTTGATTTGCATTTCTCTGATAATTAGTGATGTTGAACATCTTTTTATGAACTTTTTGGCCATCTGTATGTCTTTCTTGGAGAAATGTCTATTTAGATCTTCTGCTCATATTTTGATTGGGTTGTTTGTTTTTTTGACATGAGAACTGAATGAGCTGTTTGTATATTTTTGGAGATTAATCCCTTGTCAGTCAATTTGTTTGCAAATATTTTCTCCCATGCTGTGGGGTATCTTTTCATTTTGTTGATGGTTTCCTTTGCTGTGCAGAAGTCTTTAAGTTTAATTAGGTCACATTTGTTTATTTTTGTTTGTATTTTCATTACTTTAGCAGGTGGATCAAAAAAGGTATTACTGCAATTTATGTCAAAGAGTGTTCTGCCTATGTTTTCCTCTAAGAGATTTGTAGTATCTGGCCTTACATGTAGGTCTTTGATCCATTTTGAGTTTATTTTTGTATACAATGTTAGAGAAAGTTCTAATTTTATTCTTTTAAATGTAACTGTCCAATTTTCCAGGCACCAACTATTGAAGAGACTGTATTTTCTCCATTGTATATTCTTGCCTCCCTTGTTGTAGATTAATGGACCATAGAGGTATGAGTTTATTTCTGGGCCTCCTACCCTATTCTATTGATTTACATTTCTGTTTTTTTGGGGTTTTTTTTTTTTGCCAGTACCGTACTATTTTGATGAATGTAGCTTTGTGGTACAATCTGAACTCAGGGAGCCTGATTTCTCCAGCTCTGTTTTTCTTTTTCAAGATTGCTTTGGCTATTCGAGGTCTTTTGTGTTTCTATATAAATTTTAAAGTTTTTGCTCTAGTTCTGTGAAAAATGTCATTGGTAAACTGATAGGAATTGTGTTGCATCTGTAGATTGCCTTGAGCAGTATAGTCATTTTGAGAATATTGATTGTTCCAATCCAAGAACATGGTATATCTTTCCACCTGTTGGTCTCATCTCTTATTTCTTGCATTAGCATCTTACATCAATAATTTTTAGAGTAGAGGTCTTTTGTATCCTTATTAGGTGTGTTCCTAGTATTTGTCTTGATACAGTGGTAAATGGGATTGTTTCCTTAGTTTCTCTTTCTGATTTTTGTTGCTACTGCATAGTAATGCAAGAGATTTCTGTGTATTAATTTTGTATCCTTCAACTTTATTGAATTCATTGATGAGTTCTAGTAGTTTTCTGGTAGCCTTTTTAGGATTTTCTACTCATAGTGTCATGTCATCTGCAAACAGTGACTATTTACTTCTTCTTTTCCAATTTGGATTCTTTTTATATCTTTTTCTTCTCTGATTGTCATGGCTAAGACTTCCAAAACTATGTTGAAGTGGCATGAGTGGACATCCTTGACTTGTTCCAAATCTTAGAGGGAATGCTTTCAGCTTTTCACTGCTGAGTATGCTGTTAGCTGTGGGTTTGCCACATATGGCCTTTATTATGTTGAGATAAGTTCCCTCTACTCTCACTTTCTGGAAATCTTTAATTTATAAGTTGGTGTTGAATTTTGTCAAAAGATTTTTCTGCATCGATTGAGGTGACCATACGGTTTTGTTCTTCAGTTTGTTAATGTGATGTATCACAGTGATTGATCTGCCTATAATAAAAAATCCTTGCATCCCTGGGATAAATCCCACTTGATCATGGTGGATGTTCTTTTTAATGTGCTGCTGGATTCTGTTTTCTAGTATTTTGATGAGAATTTTTGTGTTTATGTTCAACAGTGATATTGGCCTATCATTTTCTTTTTTGTAATTTCTTTGTCTGTATTTGGTGTCAGAGTGATGGTGGCCTCATAGAATGAGCTTGGGATTGTTCTTCCTCTGTAAGTTTTTAGAAGAGTTTCAGAAGGATATGTGTTAACTCTTCTCTAAATGTATGAATTTGCCTGTGAAGCTGTCTCGTCTTGGACTTTGGTTCTTAGAAGATTTTTTTTTTTTTTTGCGGTACCTGGGCCTCTCACTGTTGTGGCCTCTCCCATTGTGGAGCACAGGCTCCGGATGCCCAGGCTCAGCAGCCATGGCTCATGGGCCTAGCCACTCCATGGCATGTGGGATCTTCCCGGACCAGGGCACGAACCCATGTCCCCTGCATCGGCAGGTGGACTTTCAACCACTGTGACACTAGGGAAACCCCCTCTTAGAAGATTTTTAATCACTGTTTCAATTTCAGTACTTGTGCTCATCCTGTTCATATTTTCTATTTCTTCCTGGTTCAGTCTTGGAAGATTATACCTTTCTAAGAATTTTTCCATTTCTTCTAGGTTGTCCATTTTTTTGGCATATATTTGTATATAGTAGTCTTTTATGATCCTTTGTATTTCTGTGGTGTCTGTTTTAACTTCTTTTTCTTTTCTAACTTTATTGATTTGAGTTCTCTGTCTTTTTTTTTTTTTTGATGAGTCTGGTAAAGGTTTGTCAATTTTGTTTACCTTTTCAAAGAACTGGCTCTCAGTTTCATTGATCTTTGCTATTGTTTTCTTTGTCTCTATTTCATTTATTTCTGCTCCGATCTTTATTTCTTTCCTTCTGCTAATTTGGGTTTTGTTTGTTCCTCTTTCTCTAGTTGCTTTAGGTGTATAGGTAGGTTATTTAGTTCAGATGTTTCTTGTTTCCTGAGGTAAGATCGTATTGCTATAAACTTCCCTCTTAGAACTGCTTTTGCTGCATCCCATAGGTTTTGGACCATCATGATTTCATTGTCATTTGTCTCTAAGTATTTTTTGATTTCCTCTTCAATTTCTTCAGTAATCCATTGGCTGTTTAGTAACTTATTGTTTAGCCTCCAAGTTTTTGTGGTTTTTCCATTTATTTTTTTTTTCTTATAATTGATTTCTAATCCCATAGAATTTTGATCAGAAAAGATGCTGGATATGAGTTCAATTTTCATAAATTTACCAAGGCTTGGTTTGTGACCTAAGAGGTGATCTATCCTGGAGGATGTTCCATGTACACTTAAGAAGAAAGTGTATTCACCTGCTTTTGGATGGAATATTCAGTAAATGTTAATTAATTGCAACTGGTCTAATGTGTCATTTAAGGCCTGTGTTTCCTTATTGATTTTCTTTCTAGATGATCTGTCCATTGATGTGAGTGGAGTGTTAAATCCCCCACTACTATTGTGTTACTGTCGATTTCCCCTTTTATGGCTGTTAGCATTTACCTTATGTGTTGAGGTGCTCCTATGTTAGGTGTATATATATTTACAATTGTATCTTCTTCTTGGCTTGATCCCTTGATCATTATGTAGTGTCCTTCTCTGTCTCTTGTGACATTTTTTTAAAAGTCTATTTTGTCAGATATGTGTATTGTAACTCCAGCTTTCTTTTGATTTCCATTTGCGTGGAATAGCTTTTCCCATCCCCTCACTTTCTGTTTCTATATGTCCATAGATCTGAAGTGGGTGTCTTGTAGACAGCATATATATGTGTCTTGTTTTGTATCCATTCAGCCAGTCTATATTTTTGGTTGAAGCATTTAATCCATTTACATAAAGTACTTATCAATATGAATGTTTGTATTGCCATTTTGTTAATTGTTTTGGATTTGTTTTTGAAGGTCTTTTTGCTTTCCATTCTCTTTTGTTCATTTCTCTTGTAATTTGATGTCTATCTTTAATGATGTGCTTGGATTGTTTTTTCTTTTTTGTGTTATGTAGCTATTATAGATTTTTGTTTTGTGGTTCCCACAAGGTTTTGATATAGCAGTCTATATATAAACAAAATTGTTTTAACTTGCTCATCTTAATTTCAAATGCATTTCCAATATCCTGCATTTGTACTCTCCTCTTCTCGTGTAGATGATTTTCTATCTTTATTTATGTTTGCCTTTACTGGTGAGCTTCCCCATTTGTAATTTTCTTGATTCTATTTGTGGCCTTTTCTTTTCCTTTTAGAGAATTTCCTTAAGGATTTGTTGTAATGCTGGGTTGGTGGTGCTGAATTCTCTTAGTTTTGCTTATTTGTAAAGCTTTTGATTTCACTGTCAAATCTGAATGAAAGCCTTACTGGGTAGAATGTTCTTTCCCTTTCATCACTTTAAATATATCATGCCACTCCCATCTGGCCTGCAGAGTTTCTGCTGAAAAATCAGCTGATAATCTTTTGGGGGTTCCCTTGTATGTTATCTGTTGCTTTTCCCTTGTTGCCTTTAATATTTTTGTCTTTGTCTTTAATTTTTGTCAGTTTGATTGACATGTGTCTCGGTGTGCTCCTTCTTGGGTTTATCTCGAAAGGGACTCTTTGAACTTTAGTGAGTGTTTCCTGTCTCATGTTAGGGAAGTTTTTGGCTATAATCTCTTCAAATATTTTCTCAGGCCCTTTCTCTCACTCTTCTCCTTCTGGAACCCCTATAATTCAAATGTTGGTGCATTTAATGTTGTCCCAGAGGTCTCTGAGACTGTCCTCATTTCTTTTTTTTTGCTTTCTTTCTTCTTTATTCTGTTGAGAGGCAGTGATTTCCACCATTGTGTCTTCCAGCTCACTTATTCATTCTTCTGCCTCAGTTATAATGCTATTGATTTCTTCTAGTGTATTTTCATTTCAGTTATTGTATTGTTCATCTCTGTTTTGTTCTTTAAATATTCTATTTCTTGTTAAATGTCTCTTGTAACTTCTCAGTCTGTGCCTCCATTCTTTTTATGAAGTCTTGGATCATCATTACTATCATTACTCTAAGTTCTTTTTCAGGTTGGTTGCCTATCTCCTCTTCATTTAGTTGTTCTTATGAGTTTTTATCTTGTTCCTTCATCTAAAACATATTTCTCTACCATCTCATTTTGTCTAACTTTCTGTGTTTGTAGTCTCCTTTCTGCTAACTGGAGGATCATAGCTACTCTTGCTTCTGATGTCTGTCCTCTTGTGGGTGAGGTTGGTTCTGAGGCTTGTGCAGACTTCCTGGTCAAGGGACTGGTACTTGCTCACTGGTGGGTGGATCTGGGTCTTATCTCTCTGGTGGGCACTGTCATGTCAAGGGACATTCTTTTTTATTTTAAGTATTTTTTTACATTTATTTTATTATTTATTTACTTATTTTGGCTGCACCAGGTCTTAGTTGCAACATGCAGGATCTTTATTTATTGTTGGCTGTGTTGGGTCTTTGTTGCTGTGCATGGGCTTTCTCTAGTTACGGCGAGCAGGGTCTACTCTTTGTTGCAGTGCATAGTGGTGAGCAGGGGCTGTTCTTCATTTCAGTGCATGGACTTCTCATTGTGGTGGTCTCTTCTCTTGTTGCAGAGCACAGACTCTCAGTGTATGGGCTTCAGTAGTTGTGGCACAGAGGCTGTAGAGAGTAGGCTCAGTAGTTATGGCACATGGGCTTAGTTACTCTGTGACATGTGGGATCTTCCCAGACCAGAGGGCAAGGAACATTCTTATAGGTGACTATGAGCTCAGTATGGCTTCAGGCACCCTGTCTGCTGATGGGTGGGTCTGTGTTCCTATCCTGCTGGTTGTTTGGTCTGATGCATTTCAGCACTGGAGCTTGTAGATTGTTGGGTAACACCATGTGTTGATGTCAAAATGGTGACCTCTGAGGAAGCTCATGCTGATGAACATTCTCTGTGGCCTCTGTCACCAGTGTCCTTGCCTCCCAGTGAGTCACAGCTGACCCCTGTTTCCCCAGGAAACCCTCCAAGATTTGTAGGTAAGTCCAGTCCCAGCTCCTATGGAGTTACTGCTTTGTGCTGGGTCTCAGTGTATGTGACAACTTTTGGGTGCCCTCCAAGTTTGGAGGCTCTGTTTCACCTTTGCCCTGTACTCAAGCTTCTCTTGTCTTCAAAGCCAAATGCTTTGGGGATTCCTCCTCTCAGTGTCAGACCATCAGGCTGGGGAGCCTGACATGGGGTTCAGGACTCTCACTCTTTTGGGAGAATCTCTGTGATGTGATTATTTTTCATTTTGTAGGTGGCCCACCCAGCAAGTTTGGGATTTTATTGTCATGAAAGTGCCCTTCCTGCCATCTCATTGTGGCTCCTTCTTTGTCTTAGAATGTAAAATATCTTTTTTGTTCCACGTTTTTTTACTGATGGTTCTTCATCAGTTAGTTGTGATTTTGGTGTTTTCATGAGAGGAGATGAGCTCTGCCTTTTTGCCTGGAATTGAAAGGCTGCTTTTAATTTGGATATGTGCTGTCACTTTCCTCAGCATGTGCTGGCTGTTACCCCCTTCATATGGGTTCTGCAGATACAGCAACCCTTGCCCACTCCTGGGACAGTAGAGGTAGTTCCTGGTTCCCACTTGTGAACTTCCTAGTGACAGGAGTTTTCTGTGCCCTCCTGGGACAATGAGGAGGGGACTAGTATCTGCTTGTGAGTCTGGTAGTGGTAGCCAGTGCCCATCGCTGTAGCCCAAGATGACAGCAGTGACTCAGGCCACCCCCAGAGCTGCATTAGACAGTGTCCTGTTACCTGGGAGCACTCACAGAAAAAAAGGTTCTTATGGTGGTCCTGTCCCTCTCCTCATGTACCTCTTAATAATGGCACCTTGCCTCTCTGGCAGGCCCAGGCTTCTAATGAATACACCCTCAGTTGTTATGGCCCAGCCTCTTCAGGCTGTTTCCACATATCCAGCTCCAGTCCTCTCCCTGGGTGTGACTTCCAAAGCTTGAGCTTCAGTAGGAAGCCCCCATCCACACCAACAGAGGAGTGTCTCAGTTTGTGGAGTGCAGGGCAGTGGTGCCAACACTCTGTGCAGCTTACTCTCCATTTTGCCTTCCACAAACCAGTTGCTTTGCTCTCCTCTTAGGCTCTGAAGCTCCCCCTCCATCCAGTCTGATCTCACTGCTAATGAGGAGACTTCCCAGGGTATGTGAGCTTTTCTTCCTTTACAACTCCTTCCCTGGAGTTCAGGCCCTAGCCTGATTCCTTCTTTTTCTTTTTCCTTTTGTCCTCTCCAGTTATGTGGAGGTTTTTTAGTCTTTTTGGAAGTCTGAGGCATTCAGTAGTTGTTCTTTGTGAATCATTCCACTTGTAGATGTATTTTCAATGTTTTTGTTGAAGAAGGTGAGCTCCACGCCCTACTCCTCTGTCATCTTGATCTGCCCTATTTTGATAATTTTTTTTTTTTTTTGCGGTATGCGGGCCTCTCACTGTTGTGGCCTTTCCTGTTGCAGAGCACAGGCTCTGGACACACAGACTCAGCGGCCATGGCTCACAGGGGCAGCTGATCCACGGCATGTGGGATCTTCCCGGACCGCGGCAAAAACCCGCGTCCCCTGCATCGGCAGGCAGACTCTCAACCACTGTGCCACCAGGGAAGCCCTATTTTGATAATTTTTTAAAAAATAATTCTTTTAATATTTCCAAACATTTCTGAATATTAATAAATCCAATGACTTATTGAATTTAAAACATTTTTGATTGTCCCATACTTTCCAAAGCAATCTGGAATAATGTAGGTTGTGCAACTTCACAAAACAATATTTGCTCTTATTTTCTGTAAAAACATTATTTTCCATTCTATTTTATTCTTTTTACTTTTTTTTCTATTTCACTTTTAACTTCTGACTATGACCTACTATATTAATTTTCTTATCCAGTTGAGATTGCTACCTGTAGATCAAAAGTCAGTATGATACACTAGTTATCAGCTGGGAAATAAGCCTTGAACTTAGAGTTAAAATGCTGGATTAAAGCCCTGTTACTGTTAGTGTATTAGTCAGATTGAATAGATGTGGTTCATGGACAAGTAGCATCAACCTCACCCGTTTTCTTTGTGAATACAGACTTCCTACTCAGATCTATTGAATCAAGATCTATATTTTTACAAAGTTCTCAGGTGAGTCATATACACATAAAAGTTTGAGAAGCATTGAGCTAGGCAATACTGAAATAACAAACAACTTCAAATTCTTAGTAGTTTAAAAGTGTTTATTTCTTGCTCATGCTACCTGACCATCATATGTAAGCATGGAGGCTCTGCTAAGCACAGTCACTCAAGGATTCCATCTTTAGAGTAGCCATGTTCTCAAACATTGCCAGTTGTTTTTCAATCTCAGGAGGGAATTTCATCAGCCTATTACAGTACCAAATAAAAAATTACTGATATTATTTCTTCCTACTAAATACAAAATACTTTCTCTCACTTCTGCATTACCAATAAGCCTTGAACTTAGATTATATTAATTTTTTTGTATGTTAATTTCTGGATTCCTTCTATTATAATGAAGTCCACATTGTCTTGTACATCTTTATAAACAATGTTAAGTTCATAAAAGTTGATTACATTGTGCGTTTTTTATTTTTGGAGGTTAAATAACATATTTAGATTCAAAGACACTTTTCCTTTTCCAGATTAAGAAATGTATCAACTGCTTTAAAGAGAGCTTAGTGCTAGAAAACCCCCATTAAAACAAGTCACCATCTGTGCGAGGTCAGAATGAGAAGACCTTCCCTGAGTTCAGTAAAGTTGATTGATGGAATGAGCTTGACCCATAAACTTGCCACCTTTGATAGCAATTTTATCTACAGAATATGGATGAAAATTTGAAAGTATTGGTAGGTCCTGGCTGCAGTACTCTTCCTCCTGGAAAGTAAAACAAAAACTACTTTTCAAATTTCCCAAATGTGAAAGTCTTATAGCTACTTTTTAATTTTAGTTAGATGTTTTTAAGAGCAAATATTTTGCAAGTTAGAGGTGGCTCACCATCTTTAGTTATTGGCGGCCAGTAGTCTGCTCTCGTTTAGACCACCAAACCTAGATTCCTTTTCTCCTATTTTTCTTATGAATAGTCTATACATGAAAGCAGCTCTGTTGGCCCTTTCTTCTTTGCCCATTTCTGTTTCCCTCTAACCTAAGAGAACCTAATTAGAGGGATGATATTTCTAGGCAATTTAATTGAACTCCTGATTTATGTTTTCTTGAATTCCCACCATGCCTTATCTAACCTGACAGTTCTTTTCTTAGATAAAATGAAGTAAAAATGAAGAATCAAGCAGTTAAAAAAATAACTAGCTCTCTACTGCCACTGATTCCCCCCTAAGCAATCCTGCAGGCAGACCACTTGGGTAAGATAACATCTGAAGAGTCAGCCAGTCTGCACTCAATGGAGAGCAGCCAGTGGCTGAATGTGAGTTTAATAACATACATACTACAACTTTCTTTTTTAATAGCTATGAAGACCAATATGGTATATAGATCACAAGAATACTGATCACAGGTTCACAAGGTGTCTTTCCATTTTTGTGTGTGTGTGTGTGTCTTTCCATATTAACTCAATCAATCTTCACTACAAGTCCATGGTTATCCTCATTTAATGGTTAAGGCAACTGAAGCATGAAGAGATTAAATAATTTTTAAACTTTGAAATGATAGAGGATTTATGGAGACAAACTTATCAGTTGACTTTTATAATTATATTTAGAAAATCAGAAGCAGTACTTTGGACAGATTCAATGTTTCTAATACTGAATTCACATGTAGCTGTCTTTGTGCCAAGAACGTATTTCTTAAAAATGCTCAAGTTGAATTATGTGCTCAATAATTGAGATTATGACAAAAGAAAAAAAAGTTTGGAAAGATTTCAGTTTGCTGCAAATTAATGCTTTCAATAAGAGATCACAGCATTCCTGAATGAAGCTCTTTAGTTTAAAAATGCATCTTCTACTACATATTTTGTTTCATGGCATGCAAAACTTGAGTTTTACATGTTTTTTTTTTTTTTAATATTGCAAATATATCTACCTTCTTACCATCACATTTAGCAAGCTAGGCTACCTGAAAGAAACAAGAAGCTGTACTGTTATTTTCCTTCCCTCTATTCAAAAATCTCCTATTTAGGAGCTCAAAAATTGACAACTACTGGTCTACCTAAGAGTCAGTATTCTAGTTCTCAGTCCTTCATCAGGGCGGGTCTTATTCTCTTGTTCTAAAAGAACAAATAGATATGTGTCTACTTCTTTGGTCAAATTTATTTCACTCTTACTAGAAACTAGATACATGAAAAAGATACAAAACCAATTCTTAGCTGGACTTAGTAACAATGTGTTAATTCTGAGCAAAACAAACAAATAAACAAATACATACATTTGTAATATTTTAGAAAGTAGTTAACAGGTTAAAACAATTGTGAACATTCATTGAAGAAATATGATCACTGAATATTATTTGTAATTTGGTTTTGTTTGGGTAAGAGGTTGGTTTCAAACAGTAGTCCTAAATTTGTCTATAATTTAGAATACCCTGGGACATTAAAAAAATGAGACGCCCAAGTTGCACCCTATACCAATTAAATTAGAATCTCTAGAGATGAAATTTAGGCATCAAAACATTTTTTAAGCTCTCCAGGTGATTTCAATATTGAGACAAATTTGAGATCTGTTGGCTCAATTACAGTTCATTCTTAAACTTACAATGATGGTTAACATTACTTTAAAAATCCCACCAAGAACTGTATTATATCAGTTACTCTCAACTCTCTTTCTATTTTATAGAGGTGTGTTTGATAAATGAGATTATAAAGACTATTTGTGTAGAGCATAGGAAAAATGATTTGTTCCTATAATAGAAAGGTTAGTTAAACTAGTTTGAGTCTCTACAGCAATGATGATAGAGAGTACAATTATGCTTTTTTTTTTTTTTTTTGGTAATTATTTACTGCTTATAACAGAGGTTCTTTCTTTAGCCAAACTTCAGGTTCCTGTGAAATCACTTCTCAAATAGGTCGTGACTTTTGAGCTTCTGCTTTCATCTTGGCATTGTTCAATTTTAGCAAGAATCTAAGTTAATTCAGTTGAATCTTCCAGTCTCCATTGCTAACCACCCTTGGCATCTGATTGGGTTCCCATACTTCACAACCCCTCATGTAGTTTATGAAGAAATTATTTTCAACAATACTCTTGTATTTGGAGTTGATCCCAATCTCTTCTACTGCAAAACCCCATTGTAGTGTTTCCTACCTTGTTGAAATAGTCTTAAATAGAGTATGCCTTTCTAGTCTTTAATGTGTCATGAAGAACTTCTCTTTAACATTTATTGTAACTATATGTAAAACAGCAGTAATAAATTCATATCTTACTATGTGACATTCTTTTCTACCAGGCCATATTATTTCTTTAAAAAAAATGATTTATTTATTTATTTTAGAAAACATGAAACTCTGTTCAACTACTTCAGAAACATTGAACTTATGCAAGATTTAGTAATCATAA
This sequence comes from Neophocaena asiaeorientalis asiaeorientalis, assembly GCF_003031525.2. Lineage (NCBI taxonomy): Eukaryota > Metazoa > Chordata > Mammalia > Artiodactyla > Phocoenidae > Neophocaena > Neophocaena asiaeorientalis. The sequence continues at coordinate 5,046,079 of NW_020174369.1, read as the reverse complement.
ACTCAATGGGTGGGACTGATTCATAAGCATTTTTTACAAATCATCTATGTGATTTTTATGTTCACTATACTTTCTGACCCAACAACTCCCTATATCATTTGTACTCTATTATGTACTCTCCAAAGCCAGTTTCTGTGTCTTTCAGTCCATTTGCATGTCCAGATTGCTTTGGTCAGGCACCTGTTAACAGGAGGTATGCAATCAATATTTTTTCCAAGTGACTAATCCTTGCCAGTGTTTGTGATTACTGTATTTCATCTTGGCTTAAATCCAATAGTAGGTATATTTTCTTCTAGCTGAAGCTTCAACAAAACAGATGGCATGTGTCTACACATTGATGTCTCTAGGAGTGACAGAGTGACATATTTTGGTTGTAGGAAAAATTGTTTAGAAGCCTCTGAATTGACCCCTTTGTATACCAAATTGACATTTTGTGCAGCTAGTTTTATCTTTCTTAAACTAGTATTAATTAAACTATCAAAGATTGTGTTAGAGTTAGAACAGCTATTCTTGAAGCACCACCAAAAATAAGAATTTGCATTTAAATCTTTAAATCAATCCATATCTTGTTGGCTATCACAGAATTTTAATGGTAAAGAACTTGATTATATATTTTAAATCTTATTTACCAAAAGAAACACTATAAAGATATTTGAGCATGTTACATTTTTTGTCATTCACTGTTCTGTTTATTATAATTTCTACCATTCATCCCTGCCCTTTGCACTCTTACTCTACAAAAATGCAGTTTTCTCAGAACACTTGTTTAGATGAAGAATCAGAATTGGGTAAGTGTTTTGTGAAATATTGAAGGACTCTGCCCTAATCTAAGGCTGATTTACCAAAATCACAGGAAAAAATAAAAACAAACAAGAAAATTCTGAGAGAACATGTAGAGTACCTTGAAACAGCTTAAAATGGACTTTATTACAAGAGGCACAATTAAATTATTACATGAGAGAAATTAGAATTTGGGTTTTTTGAAGTGAGGACATTCTTAAATCTCACTGTAGAGAAATATGTATGGTTTTAGCAGAGATTTAGAAAGGTTTTAGGTTTCTTTTTCTCAGGTAAGCCTAGGAAAGACTAGCTTTCAGCTGAAAAGTATTAATTACAGCTAAAACCTTCAGAGAACTCTACTACAAAACTACAGATATAAAGGTTAAAACAAATTCCACAGATTTACAAAATCCTTTATTTAATTTACACACACTCAGAAGTAGTTTTAGCATAAATCAAGCTCTGGAGTTAACTCCAACTAAAAAATGTAAGCAGTTAGTGTACCCTTCCTTGATTTTACATGATTACTATGGGCTTATCATTTTTTAAATATTTGTTTGTTCTGTATATGTTTATCTTTAAAATTATTTGCTATCAAAAACTCTTAGTTGATGATGCTGCAACATTAGGTTATTAATGGAAGAATGGGGATTAAAACTCCCAAACCCATTCCCAAATTGGTACACCTCAAAGCTTTGGTAATGTTCCAGAACCTTCTTAATCATAGCTATTTGTATGAAGAGTGGAGCAGAGAAACCTCTCACACATTTCCCTCTGCCTTTCCTGCCAATGTAAAGCTGCCTCCATCACATGGTCTCTGTAGAGTTTGAAATTTTTAGCCTGGACCATTATTAATCAGCCACAATTTAGCATGGATTAGTTTATCTAGTGCAGATAGAATGAGCATGGAGATAAATACTAGATAAGATAGGAAAATGATGTAAAGTAAGGATAGGTGATCAGGATGGGTTGAGGTGGGGCATGGAAGAAAGTTGAGAGAACTTAGCACTACCAAGGAAGAAATCTGAAAATTTGGGAGTATTTTTAAAATTTTGTCTCCCAGTGTTTGTGGATAACTAATATCAGTTAAATAGTGGGATAAGGATGCTAAATGTTGTGATATGTGGATTTGTCCCACTCCTTTCCTCACTTTCAAATGCCTTGCTGGGCATTCAGAAAGAGTTTACTTGAGTCTACAATCTAATTCCATTTTATATAAACACATATTGTCCATGATTTTTTTTATACAGTGACCTTTGCAGTAAAGCAATGAAAAAGTCAGTCAAATTGTTATTTTGAATCATTTAGCAAAACTTTCCCCAATTTCAGAAATACATGGTACTGGTGGTAATAATGATGTTTGTTGTTTTGGTTCACAAACATAACACACCACTATTGGTCTGCATTTGTAGATGCCACATTATTGCTGAATCTACATAAGTGTGTTCATTGTGACTTCTAGTAAAGCAGTCTTCATGATTTTACCTACTAAAATATATTTTATTATAAATTTCATTTCTTTTATTTATTTTTTGTAATTTTAGATAAGATATTAAATATTTTAAGTTAAAAATACACGTAAATTATATTATTTATGGATTTAATTCAAGGCAATAAGATGGCTTTACTTAAATACATACAATAAGAGGAAGACATTGCACAGGTAAATGTGGAAAACAATGAATTTGGAGTATGTGAAAAGCCTGAGGAAGACTTTTGGGAAAGAGAGAATGAGACCTCAAGGACATATTTTACTTATTCACCGACAGCTCTAGGCAACAAGTCAAGTGCAAATAAAATATTGTGATAGACTCATAAAAAAGAAGCAAACTGATAAATCCACTGGTTAACAAATTCATTCAAGTATTTAATAAATACTAGAGACTAAAACACTGAAGCTGTGCTGTAGATTCACAAAAGAATAAATCCCCAATCACCAATCTCAAGTAGTTCTGGTAGGAAAACAGATAATATATAAATTATTGCAATATAGTGAAACAAGTTTAACTATAGAAATGAGCACTATGGAGGGGACCTAATCTAGTATAAAAGGTGACCTAAGGAAATCTTCTCAAAGGAGATAAGTTGACTAGAAACTTAACTGATTAGTAAGATTCAACAAGCCAAATGATGCTGAGAGAGTGTATTGAGCAGAACACTGTGTACTGGTTATCAATCCTATGGGAGAAAAACACTGGGTATGAGTTATCAATCCCAGGAGAAGATTATGACTACATGTAGGATAGTAAAGATCATCACCATGCTGACCAACAAGAATAGAAGTCCAAACACTGCTGTCCTTTGTATCTTGGTATTCGAGTCTCCAAGAAAACCACAATGTAGTCAAGCACCTGGTAAAACAACGCTTTACTTACATAGAGAAGAAAGAGAGGAAGATCAGCTTTAGTAGTGGGCAGCATGGATCTCCAGGCAGCCAATACAGGATAATTTGCCTACATGCACCCTTCCCTTGTTTCAGTAGAAGGATACCGACCCCCACCCCAAGAAGTTTGAAATACTGAAAGCTGGGAACATGTTTAAAGTCCATTGGCATACAGGCTTAAGCAGAACAAAGGAAGACTCATTAAGCATGTAAGAGGGAAACATATTTCTACACAAGATGACAAGCCCAACACAGGTTGTATGGGCTCTTTATCCCTTGGTAAGGAAGTGCCTATGGCTCAAGGCCCATTCTTATATGACCAAGTAGCAGTCATGGAAAGACTACATTCTTGACTGCTTTACCCAACAGGGAACCATTAGAACTCTGGAAATAAAAGCATAGAAAAGAAACAAGGTAAGAAAAAGTATGTGAGTAAGATACACCCTGATGAGTGTGGAAAACATCAAGCAACAATTATGAGTCAGAAGAGAAAGGCAGAGACTGGATCTTTAAGGACCTTAGTAATTATGTAAAAGAACTATAATACTTTTAAAGAATAGAACAGAATATAAAATAGACTTTTTTTGAGAAATTTTTAAGGTAGAACTCACTGGTACCTGTGACAAGGAAAGTGTTGAGGCAGATGGGAAAGGAGACAAGGTATAATAAATATACTACTGTAATAACTGAGAGATAATGAAGACCTACTATAGAGCAATGGGACAGGAGAAAACATTGTTTCAAACACATATAAATAGAGGTGGTTAAAATATACCACTACTCAGGCCCCATCAATAGAGGCTCTACACTGACTGGTCTGAGTTGGGTACTAGGTATTGGAATTATTTTCTAAGCCCCCAGGTAATTATGATACCTACTCAAGTTTGAGAAGCACTGAATTAGGTAACTACTTGTGATAATAAATTGATAAGACTTGACTGATTGGAAGTGAGAGTGAAGGACAAAGGAGACATCTAGGATGGTGCCCAGGGTTCTAGTTTGGGAAAATCTGCAAATGATGCTGTTATTAAGTCAACTAGAGGAAGTGAGAGACTGAATAGATTGAAGGGAAAAATGTGTTCTAAATGAACATATTGAGTAAAGGTGCCTGTGGGATATTTGAATGTTTATGGTCAGCAAGCAAGTGAATATAACACTTCAATACTTTGCAAGTTAATATAAAATGTCAATACTTTGAAAAAGATGTACAGTTTGAAGGTAGACATTTTAGAGTAATCAGTATCTTGAGGGGGAAGAGGGTGGTTAAAAAACATGTCAATTCATATTATCCTTTAGGGACAGTGCGTAGAATGAGAATGGCAGAAGACCAATAGTGAAAATCTACACAATATCAATATTTCAGAGTTCAAAAGAAAAAAAAAAAGCCAGTTGAAGTGGCCAGAAGGTATGCTAAAAATAATTAGAACTCTTTAATAGGCAAGTGTGGAGTCATGTAAGCCAAGGAAGAATAGATTTTAAAGACAATGTCTGAGGCAGCAAAGAAATGAACTAAGATCAGAGCTGAAAATTGACCATTCGTTTTAGACCAGGGGGTCAGTAGTACCCTCAGAAAGGGCACTTTTTATTGCAGTTAGATGAAAGTTTGTTGAGGAGGAAAAGAGTGGTTATAAGTAGGGAGAGTGATCACAAAATTTTCTTCGTAAAATCTGGATGTGGAAATCAATAAGGGTCTGATGGTGTTATTGTAGCTAGAAAAGGGCAATATGACATGTTTGGAAAAGGTGACAGTAGTGGTCATCTTACTGAAAAGTGATGGAGGTGGAGAGGGGGATGGAGTTGATTTTTTTGGATCAGAGGGACTTTAATTTTAAAAGTTAAAATGTAGCAAGGAGAGAGTTTAACTACACAAGGAAGAAATACCCTAAATATGAAATTAAGGAAAAGGAACAGGACCACAGATGGATGAAAAAAATAAGCCCATCATCTTGTCATGGGCTACCAAAAATATAGGGTTTTTTCAGCAGTAGAGAATGAAAGTAGCTAAATTATTAGGGCAAGATTGCGTACAGGGATAATTAAAATTGCCTTAACTGAGAACTCAGTGCAGAAATATCCTGTTCTTTAAAATATTGATATATGTATATATTGAAATTATTACATTTTAATCATAATATTTTGACTTGAATATGGCTGGTAATTGAGGAACTAAGGTTTAGACACCAGACCTGTCTGACTCCAAAACTCATCTTCCTTCCAGTCTCCCATATCCATTTCAGTTTAAGAAGATTCCATGGTGCTCTAATGCACATCAGGTTGTAATCCCAATCAGGAACAGGAAATCTTCCAAAATTATGCAGTAACTATAAACCCTTCACAACTAAAAATCAAAAAGTATCTAAAGAACTTCACAACACTATGTCTGGAATTTCTGGGTTCTACTTAATTTAAAATCATTTGTATTTCCTTATACATTTTCCCTTAATAGATACCATCACCCATAAACCACTATAGCAATGTTTACAGAGTAATGAGCCTATTGATTTTGACTGGTATTTACTATAAAAGCGGATTATCTGGGAACTTGCTACACAGTTCTGAGTTAACAGATTTTCTGTCTTACTTTTAGACATCAGACATCAATTGAGTATATCGGGATTGTTAATAATATTTGTCTTACTAACTCACTGTTGAATCTTGGGCAAGTAATGCAACCTTTGTGAGACTCAACTTTCCCATTTTTAAAAATAAAAATGTTAGTCTTTGGTTGATCCTTTCAACTCAAAAATACATCAAACCTATGAGTTATCATGATGACAGATGGTGGTTGAAGGGGGCAATTAAAAACATAAAAGTTATCAGATATTTAATTTATCCAGTGCTCCTAAACGATCTTTGTTCTTAGAAATAGTTGAAAAGCCCCAAACTCATCTGATAAGTGCAATATGTATTTGTTAGTTACCATTTAGGAATATGGTCCCAAAGGACCCATACGAGTTTAGTCTGTTCTTTTTGGTTTGTTAATTTGTGGTGTAGGAGAGGAAAACTTTTATTTTCTCCTCCTCTAGATTCTTTGGCTGGTCTAATAATTAAATTGACATAAAACAGATCAACAGGAGAAATAAATTTAATTAATAGATACAGGAGATCATAGAAATATGGTATTCAAGGAAGTGACCAAGTCAGGTAGCTTTCACACCTTTTAGACAAAAAAAATAATAAATTTCTGAAGAACTGACAAAACAAAGATGTTTGGGCTTAGGGCAGTAGTAAGTTAATAAAGAAGTAATAAGCTTTGTTTACATATAGTCTTTTCATTGCTGAATTTCTTATCTCTGGTGATAAGGATGTCTCTCTATCTCCTGGTGCAGGAAGGGCACACCATTCACATGGGAGATTTATTTCCTTTCAGGAGAACAAAGGAGGGTGAGAGTATCTTTCTTACACCAGTTGCTTCTAAAGTAACTTTAATTCAAAATAAACATGTACCAACGTGGTGCATTTGCGGGTAGCTTGCCCTGACCCCCATCAGTTTGTTAGATATTCTTTGGTTTATACATTCATTTAGAATAAATTATTCTATTTCTCTGATATTATGCTAGGTGCTTTGGGTAAAATACAAATATAAATAGGATCCTTTCTTTTATGGAGGAAAGAGTTAAGAGAATTTAGTATGCACAAGAGATTTAAATTGCAGTGTAGAAGGTGGTAGACAGCTTAAGGCTAGTGTAGGCACAGACATATGGGTGCTCTTTCAATTAACACCAAGTTATTAAGCTCTGCTGTGAACTGGGCAGTGTTTCTAAGGCCTTGCTACTCACAGAGTATTCCACACACCTGCAGCCTTGACTATCCCTAGTATCTTTTTAAAACTACATACTCTCAGGCCCAATTATACTAAATTAGAAACAATATTTTATTGTAATACGTAGGTTATTAATAAATACATTAAATCTTGAGAAACACAGGTCCAAATTAATTTTTCGCAAATTGGAATATAAAGAACATCTACAACAGAATCTCAGATTCTGGGATCCTATACCCAGGAATTCTGTTTCAATAGGTTTGCAGGGGGGCCCTGGATCTTTATTGAAACAAAATTATACTCATGTGATTTGTTTACTACTTTTAGCTTGAGAACCACTGATTTGGTGGGTGGGGATGAAAAATGGACATATAGTAAGTAGAAATTTATGCCAATTAAGAAAATTGGGATAAAATTGGGAAGGTGGTTCAAACCAAGCATGAATAAATTGTCTTGGATCCAAAACACTGGTTTGGGTGTGAACAACCATAGGAAATGCACTTTGATTATTGTAATATGGGCATCACAAAGCAAGAGATCTACAGTGTTCTTTACTTTTTTTTGCGGTACACGGGCCTCTCACTGCTGTGGCCTCTCCCATTGCGGAGCACAGGCTCCGGACGCGCAGGCTCAGTGGCCATGGCTCACGGGCCTAGCTTCTCCGCGGCATGTGGGATCTTCCAGGACCGGGGCACGAACCTGTGTCCCCTGCATCGGCAGGCGGACTCTCAACCACTGCACCACCAAGGTAGCCTGAGATTTACATTTTAAAGCCTTCTGTCTTACCATGGATAAGTTCTGGCTAGAACTTCCTAAATTTTTTTTATATATATATATATATATATATATATGTATGTATGTATATATATATTATATATTTATTGGAGTATAATTGCTTTAAAATGTTGTGTCAGTTTTTGCAGTACAATAAACAAAGTGAATCAGCTATATGTATACATGTATCCCCATAACCCCTCCCTCTTGCATCTCCCTCCCACCCTCCCTATCCTTCTCCTATAAGTGGTGACAAAGCATCGAGCTGATCTCCCTGTGCTATGCAACAGCTTCCCACTAGCCATCCATTTTACATTTGGTAGTGTATATATGTCAATTCTATTATCTCACTTCGTCCCAGCTTCTGCTTCCCCCACTGTGTCCTCAAGTCTCTTCTCTACATCTGTGTCTTTATTCCTGTCCTGTCATTAGGTTCATCAGTACCGCTTTTTTAGATTCCATATATGTACATTAGCATACGGTATTTGCTTTTGTCTTTCTGACTTACTTCACTCTGTATGACAGGATCTGCCTCATTACAAATAACTCAGTTTTGTTCCTTTATATAGCTGAGTAATATTCCATTGTATATATGTGCCACATCTTCTTTATCCATTCATCTGTTGATTGACACTTAGGCTGCTTCCATTGTAAATATTGTGGCAATGAACATTGTGGTACACCTCTCTATATGAATTATGGTTTTCTCAGGGTATATGCCCAGTAGTGGGATTGCTGGGTCATATGGTAGTTCTATTTTTAGTTTTTTAAGGAACCTCCATACTTTTCTCCCTAGTGGATGTACTTATTTATATTCCCACCAACAGTGCAGGAGGGTTCCATTTTCTCCACACCCTCTGCAGAATTTACTAGCCATCCATTTTACATTTGGTAGTGTATATATGTCAATTCTATTATCTCACTTCGTCCCAGCTTCTGCTTCCCCCACTGTGTCCTCAAGTCTCTTCTCTACATCTGTGTCTTTATTCCTGCCCTGTATCAGTACCGCTTTTTTAGATTCCATATATGTACATTAGCATACGGTATTTGCTTTTGTCTTTCTGACTTACTTCGCTCTGTATGACAGGATCTAGGTCCATCTGCCTCATTACAAATAACTCAGTTTTGTTCCTTTATATAGCTGAGTAATATTCCATTGTATATATGTGCCACATCTTCTTTATCCATTCATCTGTTGATTGACACTTAGGCTGCTTCCATTGTAAATATTGTGGCAATGAACATTGTGGTACACCTCTCTATATGAATTATGGTTTTCTCAGGGTATATGCCCAGTAGTGGGATTGCTGGGTCATATGGTAGTTCTATTTTTAGTTTTTTAAGGAACCTCCATACTTTTCTCCCTAGGGGATGTACTTATTTATATTCCCACCAACAGTGCAGGAGGGTTCCATTTTCTCCACACCCTCTGCAGAATTTAGAGTTTGTAGATTTGTGGATGACGGCCATTCTGACTGGTGTCAGGTGATACCTCATTTGGTTTTGATTTGCATTTCTCTAATGATTAGTGATGTTGAGAATCTTATCATGTTTTTGTTGGCAATCTGTGTATCTTCTTTGGAGAAATGTCTATTTAAGTCTTCCACCAATTTTTGGATTGGGTTGTTTGTTTTTCTGGTATTGAGTTTCATGGGCTGCTTGTATATTTTGGAGATTAATCCTTTGCCAGCTGCTTCATTTGCAAATACATTCTCCCATTCTAAAGGTTGTGTGTTGGTATTGGTTATGGTTTCTTTGCTTTGCAAAATCTTTTTTTTTTTTTTTTTCGGTACGCGGGCCTCTCACTGTTGTGGCCTCTCCCATTACAGAGCACAGGTTCCGGATGCGCAGGCTCCAGACGCGCAGGTTCAGCGGCCATGGCTCACAGGCCCAGCTGCTCCGCAGCATGTGGGATCTTCCCAGACCAGGGCACGAACCCGTGTCCCCTGCATCAGCAGGCGGACTCAACAACTGCGCCACCAGGGAAGCCCTGCAAAATCTTTTAAGTTTCATTACATCCCATTTGTTTACTTTTTTTTTTTATTTCTGTTACTCTAGGATGTAGGTCAAAAAAGATCTTGCTGGGATTTATGTCATATAGTGTTGTGCCTATGTTTTCCTCTAAGAGTTTTATAGTGCCTGGCCTTATCTTTAGGTCTTTAATACATTTTGAGTTTATTTTTGTGTATAGTGTTAGGAAGTTAAATAATTCTATTCTTTTAGATGTAGCTGTCCAGTTTCCCCACTACCAGTTATTGAAGAGGCTGTTTTTTCTCCAATTGTATATTCTTGCATTCTTTGTCAAAGATAAGGTGTCCATATGTGAATGGGTTTATCTTTGGCCTTCCTGTCATGTTCTATTGATCTATATTTCTACTTTTGTACCAGTACCATACTGTCTTGATTCCTGTAGCTTTGTAGAGTAGTCTGAAGTCAGAAAGTCTGATTCCTCCAGCTCCATTTTTCTTTTTCAAGATTGCATTGGCTATTCAGGGTCTTTAGTGCTTCCATACTAATTGTAAAGTTGTTTGTTCTAGTTCTGTGAAAAATGCAATTGGAAATTTGATAGGGATTGCATTGAATCTGTAGATTGCTTTGGGTAGTATGGTCATTTTCACAGTGTTGATTCTTCCAATCCATGAACATGGTATATCTTTCCATCAGTTTCATCTTTGATTTCTTTCATCACTGTCTTATAGTTTCTGTGTGCAGGTCTTTGCCACCTTAGGTAGGTTTATTCCTAGGTATTTATTATTTTTGTTGCAATGTTAAATGGGAGTGTTTCTTAATTTCTCTTTCTGATTTTTCATTGTTAGTATATAGGAACGCGAGAGACTTTTGTGCATTAAATTTGTATGTTGCTACTTTACCAAATTCATTGATTAGCTCTAGCAGTTTTCTGGTGACATCTTTAGGATTTTCACATATTTGGCAAACAGTGACAGTTTTACTTCTTCTTTTCCACTTTGGAATCCTTTTATTTCTTTTTCTTCTCCGATTGCCATGGTTAAAACTTCCAAAACTACGTAGAATAATAGTTGTGAGAGTGGGCAAACTTGTCTTGTTCCTGATCTTAGAGGAAATATTTCCAGTTTTTCACCATTGAGAATGATGTTGGCTGTGAATGATTTGTTGGCTGTGAATCATTCAAATATGAATGATTTGTCATATATGGTTTTTATTATGTTGAGGTAGGTTTCCTCCATGCCCACTTTTCTGAGAGTTTTTATTATAAATGAGTGTTGAATTTTGTCATAAGCTTTTTCTGCATGTATTGAAATTATATGGTTTTTATCCTTCAGTTTTTTAATATGTTGTAACACATTGTTTGATTTGCATATATTGAAGAATCCTTGCATTCCCAGAATAAACCCCACTTGATCATGGTGTATGACCCTTTTAATGTGCTGTCAGATTCTGTTTGTTAGTATTTTGTTGTGGATTTTTGCATCTATGTTCATCAGTGATATTGGCCTGTAGTTTTCTTTTTTTGTGACATCTTTGTCTGGTTTTGGTGTCAGGATAATGGTGTCCTCGTAGAATGAGTTCGTGAGTTTTCCTTCCTCTGCTATATTTTGGAAGAATTTGAGAAGGATAGGTGTTAGCTCTTCTCTCAATGTGTGATAGAATTCATGTGAAGCCATCTGGTCCTGGGCTTCTGTTTTTTGGAAGATTTTTAATCACAGTTTCAATTTCAGTGCTTGTAATTTGTTCATATTTTCTATTTCTTCCTGGTTCAGTCTTGGAGGTTGTACATTTTTAAGAATTCAGCCATTTCTTCCACATTGTCCATTTTATTGGCATATAGTTGCTTGTAGTAGTCTCTCATGATCCTCTGTATTTTTGTGGTGTCAGATGTTACTTCCCCTCTTTCATTTTTAATTCTGTTGATTTGAGTCTTCTCCCTTTTTTTGCTGATGAGTATGTTTAACACTTTATCAATTTGTTTATCTTCTCAAATAACTAGCTTTTAGTTTTATTGATCTTTCCTACTGGTTCCTTCATTTCTTTTTCATTTATTTTGGATCTGATCTTTATGATTTCTTTCCTTCTGTTATCTTTGGGGGATTTTGTTTGTTTTTCTTTCTCTAATTGCTTTAGCTGTAAGGTTAGGTTGTTTATTTGAAAATTTTCTTGTTTCTTGAGGTAGGATTGTATTGCTAAAACTTCCCTCTTAGAACTGCTTTTGCTTCATTCCATAGGTTTTGGGTCATCATATTTCCATTGTCATTTGTTTCTAGGTATTTTTTTTTAACTTCCTCTTTGATTTCTTCAGTGATCTCTTGATTATTCAGTAGTGTATCTTTTAGCCTCTATGTGTTTGCATTTTTTACATTTTTTCCCCTGTAATTGATATCTATTCTCATAGCACTGTGGTCAGTAAAGATGCTTGATACAATTTCAATTTCCTTAACTTTACTGAGGCTTGATTTGTGATCCAAGATGTGACATATCCTGGAGAATGTTCTGTGTGCACTTGAGAAGAAAGTGTATTCTGTTTTTTTTGGATGGAATGTTCTATAAATATCAATTAACTAATCTGGTTTAATTTGTCATTTAAAGCTTCTGTTTCCTTGTTTATTTTTAGTTTGGATGATCTTCCATTGATGTAAATGGAGTGTTAAAGGCACCTACTATTATTGTGTTACAGTTGATTTCCCCCTTTATGGTTTTTAGCATTTGCCTCATGTATTGAGGTGCTCCTATGTTGGATGCATAGATATTTACAATTGTTATATCTTCTTGGATTGATCCCTTTATCATTATATATTGTCCTTCCTTTTCTCTAATAATAGTCTTTATTTTAAAATCTATTTCATCTGATGTGAGTATTGCTACTCCAGCTTTCTTTTGATTTCCATTTGCATGGAATATCTTTTTCCATCCCCTCACTTTCAGCCTGTATGTGTCCCTAGGCCTGAAGTGGGTCTCTTGTAGACACCATATATATGGGTCTTGTTTTGGGTCCGTTCAGCCAGTCTGTGTCTTTTGGTTGAGATATTTAATCCATTTACATTTAAGGTAGTTATTGATATGTATGTTCCTATTTCCATTTTCCTAATTATTTTGGTTTTTCTTTGTAAGTCTTTTCCTACTCTTGTGTTATCTGCCTAGAAAAGTTTCTTTAGCATTTGTTGTAAAGCTGGTTTTTTGTTGCTGAATTCTCTTAACTTTTCCTTGTCTGTAAAGCTTTTGATTTCTCTGTCAAATCTGATTGAGATCCTAGATGGGTAGACTAATCTTGGTTGTAGGTTTTTCCCTTTCATCACTTTTAATATATCTTGCCACTCCCTTCTGGCTTGTAGAATTTCTGTGAATGATAAGCTGTTAACCTTCTGGGGATTCCCTTGTATATTATTTGTTGTTTTTCCCTTGATGTTTTTAATATTTTTTTCTTTGTGTTTAATTTTTGTTAGTTTGATTAATATATTTCTCAGCATGTTTCTTCTGGGTTTATTGTGTTTGGGACTCTCTACCCATCCTGGACTTGATTGACTATTTCTTTTCCCATATTGGGGAAATTTTCAACTATAATCTCTTCAAATATTTTCTCAGACCCTTTCCTTTTTTCTTCTTCTTCTGGGACGTCTATAATTCGAATGTTGGTGTGCTTAATGTTTTCCTATAGGTCTTTGAGACTGTCCTGCATTCTTTTCATTCTTTATTCTGCTCTGCAGCAGTTATTTCCAGCATTCTATCTTGCAGCTCACTTACCCATTCTTCTGCCACTTTTATTCTGCTATTGATTCCTTCTAGAGTATTTTTAATTTCATTTATGGCATTTTTCATTACTGTTTGTTTGCTCTTTAGTTCTTCTGGGTCCTTGTTAAATGTTTCTTGTACTTATTCTATTTCCAAGAGTTTGGATCATCTTTACTATCATTACTCTGAATCATTTCTCAGGTAGTTTGTCTATTTCTTCTTCATTTATTTGATCTTTTGGGTTTTTTATCTTGCTAATTTGCATGTAAGATAATTATCTGTCTTCTCATTTTGTCTAATTAACAGTATTTATGTTCTCTTTTCCCTAGGCTGCAGGGTTGTAGTTCCTCTTACTTGTATTCTCTGTCCCTGGTGTTGTGGTTGGTCTAGTGTCTTGTGTAGGCTTCCTGATGGCAGGGACTGGTGCCAACATTCTGGTGGATGGTACTGAGTCTTTTCCCTCTGATGAGCAGGGCCATGTCAGGTGGTGTGTTTGGGGGTGTCTGTGAGCTCAATGTGACTTTAGGTAGTCTGTGTGCTGATGGGTGGGTTTGTGTTCTTGTCTTGTTTGTTGTTTGGTGTGAGGCATCCAGTGCTGTGAGCTGCTGGCAGTTGGGTGGAGTTGGGCCTTGGATTCAGACAGAGGTCTCTGTGAGAGCTCTTGGCAGTTAATCTTCCCTGGGGCTGGGAAATCTCTAGTGCTTCAGCATCCTGGACTCTGTGCTCCCACAACAGGCCCTCGGGTCTGACTTCTGGTAGAGGGACCAAGACCCCACTAGTTGCTCATCCCAGGAATAAAGGTGATTAAAAAAAAAAATGACAGACAAAAGCCCAGACAAATTGTGGAAACTAAAATCAAACAAATGGAAACAGGAACAAGGAAACATACATGCACCCAAAAGAAAAAAAAACACAACCGAATAAAGCAAAAATCAAGGGAACAACCAGACAAACAAAAGAACCCAAGAATGAAATCAAACAGTTAAGAAGAAAGCTGACCAAAACACAAAACCAAAAAACAAAACCAAAACAGAATGCCAACTGAAGAATGAAGCAAAGAAACAACAAGCTGACAAAAATGATTTAAAAAAGAAAAGAATAAGAGAAAGGGGAAAGAAGACATAACAACAGAAACACAACATAGAAACAGAAAGATAAAAATAGAAAATATATTTTTAAAATAGGTAAACAAAACCCCAGAAAAATGGTAAAAACAAAATAAATGAAACAAAAACAGAGACAAGGAAACACACATGTAAAAGAAACAAAAGCAGAGCCAAATAAAATAAAAAGCAAGAGAACAACCAGACAAATAGAAGGACTCAAAAACTAAATCAAACAATTAGGATTAAAGCTAACAGAAATACATAACCTAAAAACAAAACCAAAGCAGTGGGCCAACTGAAGAGTAAAGCAAGGAAACAGAACATACTGATAAAAAATGATAATAAAAGAAAATAGGGTAAAACACAGGACAACAGAAAAGCAAAGTAGAAATGGAAATACAAAAAAAAAAAAAAAAAAGAAATGAAAATATATTAAGGAAAAAAAAAAAGTAAAAAATAAGGGAAAAGAACACAGAACCACAGAAAAGCAAAGTAAAAATAGAAATGTATTTAAAAAAATAAAAAGTACATTATGGCACATGGAGATCCCAAGAGACTTAAAATAAAAACAAACAAAGAAAAAGGAAGCAAAAAAAAAAAGAAAGAAAGAAACCAACACCAGAACCTACAACAGAATGAATCAAAACATAATAAAATTAATAGTAATAATTATGTTTCCCTGGGGTCTCTACTGTAAAGTGTCCTTGCACATTCCATGAGACACAGCCCACCTCCGCATCCCCAAGAGGCTCTCCTCTGCCTCTGGGCTGGTCTCTGGACCTTCTTTGGACCCTGTGGAGACCACTCAGGCTCTGATCAGGCTCATTTCCTACCTGTGCTTCCCCCCAAAGTCCACAACTGCCAGAGCTAGACCGTTTTCATTTGTAGGAACACTCATTGTCTATTCAGATATTCCATAGATGCAGGGTCTACCTTGCTGATTGTGGGGATTTAATTTGCAGCTTGTACAGCTGATGGAAAGATTTTTGATCTTCTTCCTTAGTCACCCCATCCCTGGGGTTCAGCTTTGGATTTACTCCCACTTCTACAGGTGGTCCACCCACAGAAGTCTGGTCATGAGGCTGCTTTGGAGCTCTTGTGTCTACCCCTGTGAGGACCGGGTGTAGAGGTGGTATGACTACTTGGATCATGGGAGCCCCAGTGGCACCAAATGTGTAGGGAAGACAGTGTCCATGGGTGCAAATAGCCCTAGTGAGGGCCTTTTCTGGCATCTGGGATAAGGCACGTGAAGGCCAGCCCTGGCCTGGCTTTTTCTGGTACCTGGAAGCAGGCATGTAAGGGCCAACCTTGAGAGGTATTTTTTGTTGTTGTTGTTATTATTATTGCTTGGCAGCTGGTGGGCAAATCCAGCCCTGAGCAGGCTTCTTTTATTGTCATCGGCAGGCACTGGCATGTGGGGAGAGAGAGGTTGCAGTAGTGGCTCCTTCCCCTGTGTATGACTCAGCAATACTGCCCTGCTTCCATGGCAGTCTAGTCTTCCTCTGTGGGCATCCCTGCTGTGGATTTCCTCCCTTCTGTCCCCTCAGTCCATCTCACCACAGCCAACAGTATTTCTCACTCTAGGCCTGTTCTCTAATCCCCATGCACCAACTCCCAGCCCCCTTGCACACATGTGAACACACGTCTCCAGTCCAGGACAAATAGGGCCATGGTACAGACTGCCTGTGTATTTATCACTCTGTCCCATCTGTCACCGATCAGCCACTTCACCCTCTTCCAACAGCCTCAAATGCTTCCCCTCTTTCCCAATCAATTTCCCAGTCAGAGAGAGGACTTCCCCAAATTCAGGAATATCTCCTCTGCTTCAGCCCCCTGCCCCAGGGTGCAGGTCCCATCTCACTTCCTCTCCTCCTCCGTCTCCCTTCTTTTATTCCATCCTACCCAGTTATGCAGGGATCTTTATAGTCCTTTCCAGTGTCCAAGTTCTTCTGCTAGTTTTCAGCCAGTGTTCTGTGAGAATTATTGCACCTATAGATATATTCCTGATGCATCCATGAAGAGAGATGAACTCCACATCCACCTACTCTTCTGCCATCTTAAATCGGGACCAAAATATGTTTAATGCAGATGTATTAGTTTCTGAGGGCTGCTGTAACCAGTTATAGCAACCTAAGTTGCTTATAACAACAGAAATTTATACTGTCCACAGTTATATAATATAGAAGTCTGAAATAAAGTTATTAGCAAGGTAATGCTTCCTCCCATGGCTCTAGTTAAATATTCTTCCCAACCTCTTCAGTCTTCTGGTAGTTGTTGACAATCCTTGGCATTCCTGGACTTGTAGATGCATTACTTCAATCTCTGCCTCCATCTCAAATGGTCTTCTCCTCTGTGTGTGTGTCTTACATCAGTCATATTTGATTTAGGGTTCACCCTAAAGTAACCCTCATAGTTTCTGGTGGGAATAATTTTTCTTGGTGAGGGAGGGCATTTTAACTCAAGGTAGCTGGTGTTCTAATGAGAATTATGTAAATACATATGACCAGTGTGTCACTTCTACACTTTTTTTTCCTGTTCAAAATGTAATTTACTAATATACCTTACATGTCATAAAATTTGTGGCAGTATTTTGATTTCATTAATATTTGTCAAGGGATATGCTGATGATGCTTACTTTATATGGGGATATAAAATTTATCTCTATAACTTTTCCACATGGTTGTAAGAATCCTATAAATTTTAGCAATAATTACCTCATTAAGTTTGTATTCACATTCAATAAGCCATCATGTTTAAGTTGTAGATTAGAAATGAAGAAAGTTTATACTGATTACAAGGCTGCTCCTTATGGCTCTTGTAAAAGAGAGATAAAACATCTTCATAACATGGATAGGCTAATGAAAAATAATTTTTCTATTAGCAGGACTTATTCTTGTTCTTCACATGATCAATAAAATATACCAGATTGCATGAGGTTTCAAGATAGCATGATTAGCTAAGAGTAACTCATTAATTAACAAGTGAATCCACCAGTTTCACATGTTATAGGACAATTACAAATTAGAGTGAGCCTACTATACTAGATGCAGGCTCAAAAAACACTTGACATAAAATAAGCTTAAATATAGGTTACTTCTTGCTAATGAGGAGTGATAGAAAGTGGAGCATAAAGTAGATTTCTATAAGGTATTTGAGATTTTCAGAAAAAAAATTTGTTTCTTTTTGTAAATATACAATATAGGCATAGGCTAAGAATTAAAACTTATTTAAAAGCAACAATAACAAAATTCAAGCCTTTGTGTGAATTGAGACATCTTGAGCTAGTACTTTACATGGATATGGATGTGAAATCTTTGCCTAATATTAGCACTTTCAAAAGGGTAAAACTTAGCAAAATGGAATAATCAATCTTAAATCAATGGAATAAAACACAGTATTTAAGCATACATTGGCACTGGGTGAAAGAAAATTAAATATTAATTACAATCTCATTGAGATAGCAGTTTGGAGACTGTAAACACCTAACAAAATAACCATGCTCACTACAGGTTGCAGAAAGATTGACATGAGAGTACAAAGCCCATAGGTGGTAAAGCAACTGGAAAATTAGGAGGAACACCCAGAAGCAAGGAAACGACAGAAAGCATGTATCCATCTCTGCTCAAATCCTTGGCACAGAGAAGATCCACAGGG
Organism: Neophocaena asiaeorientalis asiaeorientalis; assembly: GCF_003031525.2. Classification (NCBI taxonomy): domain Eukaryota; kingdom Metazoa; phylum Chordata; class Mammalia; order Artiodactyla; family Phocoenidae; genus Neophocaena; species Neophocaena asiaeorientalis. Next base: position 5,027,916 of record NW_020174369.1, on the reverse strand, counting down.
AGCCAAGATTAAAAAGCACAAGAACAGAACAAAATTATTAGCAGCTGCATATCAAGGGAAAGATAGCTTTCAGTTTGAACCAGGTATGTTGACTCTCTGCTATTACAAAACCAAAAATCTACAGAATACAACAGAATGAAGAACCACTACACAGGCCTACCTCATTTTATTGTGCTTCAGTTTATTGTGCTTCACAGATATTGTGTTTTTACAAATTGAAGGTTTGTGGCAACACTGTGTCAAGCAAGTCTATTGGAGCCATTTTTCCAACATTTTCTCACTTCATATCTCTGTGTCACATTTTGATAATTCTCACAATATTTCATAGTTCCTTTGGTGATCTGTGATCAGTGATCTTTAATGTTACTACTATAATTGTTTTGGGGCACCACAAACTTGTCCATATAGACAGTGAACCTGATTCATAAACATTGTGTGTGTTTGAAAGGAAGACTCACACATCTCTAACATTAAATCAATGTCTAGAAAGGAATAAGCTTAGTGAGGAAGGCATATCAAAAGCTGACATAGACTGAAAGCTAGGCCTCTTGGTACAGTAGCTGAGTTGGGAAAGGAAAAAAAAAAAATTGAAGGAAATTTAAAGTGCAGTTTTGTGAATACATAGATAAGAAAGTGAAAGCATTATTGCTCATATGGAGAAAGATTTAGTGGTCCGGATAGAAGATCAAACCAACCTCAACATTTACTTATGCCAAAGCCTAAAGCAGAGCAAGGCCCTAAATCTCTTTAATTCTATGAAGGCTCATAGGAGTGAGGAAGCTGCAGAAGAAAAGTTTAAAGCTAGCAGAAGTTGGTTCATGAGGTTTAAGGAAAGAAGCCATCTCTACAACATCAAAGTGCAATGTGTAGCAACAAGTACTGATGTAGAAGCTGCAGCAAGTTATTCAGAAGATCTAGCTAAGATCATTAACGAAGGTGGCTACATTAAACAAAATATTTTCAGTGTAAAATAAACATCCTTCTATTGGAAGATGATGCCATCAAGGACATTCATAGCTAGAGAAGATGGGTCAATACCTGGTTTCAAAGCCTCAAAAGACAGGTTGACTCTCGTTAGGGGTTAATGCAGCTGTTAACTTGAAGTTGAAGCCAATGCTCATTTATTGTTCTAAAAATCCTAGGACCCTCAAGAATTATACTAAATCTCCTCTGCCTGTGCCCTATAAATGGAACAACAAAGCCTGAATGATGGCACGTCTGTTTGCAACATAGTTTACTGAATAGTTTAAGCCCATTGTTGAGACTTACTACTCAGAAAAAAAACGAAAGAAAGAAAAAGGAAAAAAAAAGATTCCTTTCAAAATGTTAGTGCTCACTGACAATGTGCCTGGTCACTCAAGAGTTTTGATGAGGATGTACAACAAGAATAATGTTGTTTTCATGCCTAGTAACACAACATACATTCTGCAGCCCATGGACCAAGAAGTAATGTCAACTTTCAAGTCTTATGCTTTAAGAAATACATTTGAAAAGGGTATAGCTGTCATAGATTGTAATTCCTCTGATGGATCTGTGGAAAGTAAATTGAAAGATTTCTGGAAAGAGTTCAATATTTTAGATGCTATTAAGAACATTGCTTATTTATGGAAAGAGGTAAAATATCAACTTTAGCAGGAGTTTGGAAGAAGTTGACTCCAACCCTTGTAGATGACTTTGGGGGTTCAAGACTTCAATGGAGGAATAACTGCACATATGGTGGAAATAGCAAGAGAAATATAATTGGAAGTGGAGCCTGAAGACAAAACTGAACTGCTGTAATCTTACAAAAAATTTTAGTTAATGAGGTGTGACTTCTTATGAAGGAGTAAAGAAAGTGGTTCCTTGAGATGGAATCTATTCTTGGTGAATATTCTGTGAACATTGTTGAAATGACAACAAAGGATTTAGAATGTTATATAAACTTAGTTGATAAAGTATCATCAGGGTTGGGGCTTCCCTGGTGGCGCAGTGCTTGACAGTCCACCTGCTGATGCAGGGGACACGGGCTCGTGCCCTGGTTTGGGAAGATCCCACATGCCGCTGAGCAGCTGGGCCCGTGAGCCATGACCGCTGAGCCTGCGTGTCCGGAGCCTGTGCTCCGCAACGGGAGAGGCCACAACAGTGAGAGGCTCGCATACCGCAAAATAAACTAAAGTAAAGAAAAGTATCATCAGGGTTTGAGAGATTTGACTCCAATTTTGAATGAATTCTGCTGTGGTTAAAATTCTATCAAACTGCATTAAATGGTACAGAGAGATCGTTTGTGAAAGAAAAAGTCAATGAATGTGACAAATTGCATTGATGTCTTATTATAAGAAGTTGCCATAGCCACTCCACCCTTCAGCAACCACTACCTTGATCAGTTGGCAGCATCAACACTGAGGCAAGACCCTCTGGCAGCAAAAAGACTATGACTCACTGAAACCTCAGATGATAGTTGCACTTTTTAGCAATAAAGTATTTTTAAATTAATGTACATACATTGGTCTTTTAGATGTAATGCTATTGCACACTTAATAAATTACATTATAATATAAACATAACATTTATATGTACTGGGAAAGGAAAAAATTCATATGACTCACTTTACTGTGATATTTGCTTTATTGTGGTGAACTGGAACTGAGCCCACAAAATTTCTGAGGTATGCCTGTAATGTATTAGCTACATTGTCCAATTTTCAAGAAAAATGTATTAGACATGTATATAAAGACATAAGGGTGACTCATTATGAGGCCAAATAATAATCAGTAGAAAGAACTCCAATAATGTTGAATATTGGAAGCAAAGACTCCAAACCACATATCATAAATATGTTTACAAAGTGAAAGGAAACATAACACAAATAAATGAAGATGGGAAATCTAAACTGAGAAATAGAAATTCTATTAAAAATATGGTAATTCAAGAGCTTAAAAGACCTTTTCAGATTAAAACAGAAAAAAAATGGAATTGTTGCCAATAGACCAGCAATACAAGGAAAACTAAAGGAAATTCTTTAGTCAAGGGAAATGACATTCAGCGAAGATTCACATTTATAAGAAGAAATGAAGAGCATTAGAAATAGTAAATATGTAGGTAAAATATTATATTTTTAAAATTAATATCCAAAAGGCAGATAAATAAAAATTTTACCATGTAAATTAGGCTTTATAATATAAAATAATTATTATATAATATAAAACAATACTATATTATATATATAATAGTATATATATAATAGTATGCAATAAACTGGTCTGTATAATATACAGACCAATGTATGTACACAGATAATTAAAATAATATAAAAGAATAATGTTTTAGAAGAAATATGACCTCTGGTTAGCCAAAATTTTATTAGACAGGATGCAAAAACACTTTATTAGAATAAAAACTTATGTACATCTAAAGACCTCATTAAGTAAGTGAAATATCATCACCAACTAATTAGAAAATAATCACAATACACATATTTTTATCTAAAATATATAAATAACTCTTCCAACAAAATAATAAGATGACAAATAATACAATAAAAAAGGACAAAAGACTTGAACATGCACTTCATTCCTTTTGCAATGAAGATATGCAAAAGGCCAATAAGCATATGAAAAATTGTACAACATCACCAGTCACCAGAGAAATGTAAGTCAAAAAAAACAATGAGAGGACCATACACTCATACTAGAAAGTTTAAAATTTGCAAACACTGATGATGCTGAATGCTGATGAGCAGAATGTGGATCTATTCCTATTGAAAAGAAAAAAAAAATTAAATTTTATCGAGGCATAATTGATTTACAATGTTTTGTTATTTTCAGGTGTACAGCAAATTGAATCTGTTATACAAATATATATACCCACTCTTTTTCAGATTCTTTTCCTATATAGGCTATTACAGGGTATTGAGTAGAGTTCCCTGTGTTATACAAAAGTCCTTATTAGTTATTTATTTTACATATAGTGCTGTGTATGTGTCAATACCAATCTTCCAATTTATCTCTCCATCCTCCTTACACCCCAGTAACCATAAGTTTATTTTCTACATCTGTAACTCTATTTCTGTTTTGTAGTTAAGTTCATTTGTAGCCTTTTTTTTTTTAAGATTCTACATATAAACTGTATTATGTGATATTTCTCTTTCTCTGTCTGACCTACTTCACTCAGTATGAGAATCTCTAAGTCCATCCATGAGGCTGCAAATGACATTACTTTGTTCTTTTTTATGACTAAGCAATATTCATTGTGTATATGTACCACATCTTCTTTATCCATTCCTCTGTTGATGGACATTTAGGTTACTTCCATGTCCTGGCTATTGTAAATAGTGTTGTAATGTACATTGTGGTGAATGTATCTTTTTGAATTATGGTTTTCTCCAGATATATGCCCAGGATTGGGATTGCTAGATCATATGGTAGCTCTATTTTCAGTTTTTTAAGGAACTTCCCTACTGCTCTCCATAGTGGCTGTACCAGTTCACACCCCCACCAAAAGTGTTCCCTCCTTCCTCAGTCTCCGCTGTAGCCAGTCCAGCATCTCCCCGCACCGCCCTCTGGCTGCACCACTCTGAATTGTTTAGAAGCCAGCTTTTATTTGGAGACATTTTGATCCAGAAAGAACCAAACCATTGCTTTCCCTGCTGACCTCAGTCCTTATTCACTGAAGCAGTGGGAGGAGGTCATGTTCACTTATCTTTTGCGAGGGGAAAAAGAAAAGGTGGTGTGTATATTTACACCGTAGATGCCAGCCCACCATTGGCTCTTTCTATAGAATCCACAAAACACAGATTGTGTGCACACGTCCAATCACAGCTGTGTGCAGGTGCCTGGTGCCCAGCAGCGAGTTGTCTCTGTCTCTGCCCTCCTTTCAACAAACCCTTAGGTACACAGGCTTTCCAAATGGACCAGTCCACAGGGTAAAGATTCACTAGGAAGCCTTGACCTTGCCTTCCTTCAAAGGCATGTGTATTTGAACACTGAATTCCCACCAACTCTTCTTGGTCACAGGTCTTTCATAAAATGGGGAGTCCCCTTGCAGGAAGACCTTATGTGGGGACACCTCCACAAGTCGCCATCCCCAGAGTGAACTGGAAATCAAAGTCTCCACTTAATTGTTTTGTCCTCATTTTCCTTTGCTGGTCAAAAAGAAAAATCTTGTTTCGTCATGGAGTCCTCCTTTATTTCTACCTTGGATTCAGCATCATTAGAAACTCTGGATTTAAAAAAAATGAAAATAAAAATAAACCCTTTCCAGCACCCTTTTTCCACACCCTTTCCAGCATTTATTGTTTGTAAGTTTTTTGATGATGGCCACTCTGACCTCTGTGAGGTGATACCTCATTGTAGTTTTGATTTGCATTTCTTTAATAATTAGTGATGCTGAGCACCTTTTTATGTGTTTCTTGGCCATCTTTATGTCTTCTTTGGAGAAAGGTCTATTTAGATCTTCCATCCATTTTCTATTTCTTTTTTGTTTTTTATGTTGAGCTACATGAACCCTTTGATTATTTTGGAGATTAATACCTTGTCGGTCACTTTGTTTGCAAATATTTTCTCCCATTTTGAAGGTTTTCTTTTTGTTTTATTTATGGTTTCCCTTGTGGTACAGAAGTTCTAAGCTTAATTAGGTCCCACTTGTTTATTACTTTTAAAATTTTCATTACTCTAAGGATGTGGATCAAAAAAGATTGTACTATGATTTATGCCAGAGTGTTCTCCCTATGTTTTCCTTTAAAAGTTTTATAGTATCTGGACTTAACTTTAGGTTTTAAATCCGTTTTCAATTTATTTTTCTGTATGGTGTTAGGGTGTGTTCTAATTTAATTATTTTACATGTAGCTGTCCAGTTTGCCTAGCACCACTTATTGAAGAGACTGTCTTTTCTTCATTGTATATTCTTGCCTTCTTTGTCATAGATTAGTTGACCAAAAGTGCAAAGGTTTATTTCTGGACTTTTTATCCTCTTCCATTGATCTATATTTCTGTTTCTGTGTGTAACATACTGTTTTGATGACTGTAGTTTTGTAGTATAGTCTGAAGATAAGAAGCCAGATTCCTCCAGCTCTGTTTTTCTTTCTCAAGGTTGCTTTGGCTATTTGGGGTCTTGGTGTCTGCATAAAAATTTTAAGATTTTTTGTTCTAATTCTGTGAAAATTACCATTGGTAATTTGATAGGGATTGCATAGATTCTGTAGATTGTTTTGGGTAGTATAGTTATTTTCACAATACTGATTCTTCCAATCCAAGAACATGGTATATTTCTCCATCTGTTTGTACCATCTTCTATACCCTTCATCAGTATCTTAGAGTTTTCTGAGTATAGGTTTTTGCTTCCTTAGGTAGGTTTATTCCTAGGTATTTTACTCTTTTTGATTCAATGATAAATAGCATTGTATCCTTAATCTTTCTTTCTGATCTTTCATTGTTAGTGTATAAGAATGCTAGAGACTTCTGTGTATTAATTTTGTATCCTACAACTTTACCAAATTCATTGATGAGCTCTAGTAGTTTTCTGGTGGCATTTTAGGATTTTCTACTTATAGTAACATGTCATCTGCAAATAGTGACAATTTTACTTCCTCTTTTACAATTTGAATTCCTTTTATTTATTTTTCTTCTTTGATAGCTATGGCTAGGGCTTCCAAAACTATGTTGAATAAAAGTGGCAAAAGTGGATGTCCTTGTCTTGTTCCTGATCTTAGAAGAAATGCTTTCAGCTTTTCACCATTGAGTATGATGTTAGCTCTAGGTTTTTTGTATATGCTCTTTATTATGTTGAGGTAGGTCCCCTCTAAACCCACTTTCTGGAGAGCTTTTATCATAAATTGGTATTGAACTTTGTCAAAAGATTTTGCTGCATCTATTGAGATGATCATATGGTTTTTATCCTTCAGTTTGTTAATGTGGTGTATCACATTTATTGACTTACATATATTGAAATATCCTTGAATCCATGGAATAAATCTTACTTAATCAGGGTGTATGATCCTTTTAATGTATTGTTGGATTCACTTTGCTGGTATTTTGTTGAGAATTTTTGTATCTATGTTCATCAGTGATATTGGCCTGTAATTTTCTTTTTTGTGATATCTTTGTCTGCTTTTGATATCAAGGTGATATTGTCCTCATAGAATGAGCTTGGGAGTGTTCCTTCCTCTGCAATTTTTTGGGAGAGATTCAGAAGTGTAGGTGTTAACCCTTCGCTAAATGTTTAATAGAATTCACCTGTGAAGCCATCTCATCCTGGACTTTTGTTTGTTGGGTGTTTTTTGTTTTGTTTTGTTTTGGTTTGGTTTTTTTTGTGGTACATGGGCCTCTCACTCTTGTGGCCTCTCCTGTTGCGGAGCACAGGCTCTGGATGCGCAGGCTCAGCCACCATGGCTCATGGGCCCAGCCACTCCACAGCATGTGGGATATTCCTGGACAGGGCACGAGCCCGTGTCCCCAGCACCGGCAGGCAGACTCTCAACCACTGCACCACCAGGGAAGCCCTGTTGGATGTCTTTTGATCACAGTTTTAATTTCAGTGCTTGTGATTGGTCTGTTCATATTTTCTACATCTTCCTGGTTCAGTCTTGGGAGAGTTTTCCTACCTAAGAATTTGCTCATTTCTTCTAGGTTCTCCATTTTCTTGTCATATAGTTGTTTGTAGTAATCTATTATGATCTTATCCTTTGTATTTCTGTAGTGTCTGTTGTAACTTCTTTTTCATTTCTAATTTTATTGATTTGAATCCTCTCTCTTTTTTCTTGATGAGTGTGGCTAAAGGTTTACAAATTTTGCTTATCTTCTGAAAGAACCAGATTTTAGTTTCATTGATCTTTGCTACTGTTTTCTTCAGGAATGTAATGTTTTAAAATAACTTTGCAAGAACAGTTTACAGTTCATATTTAGTTAAACATACACCTACTCCATGACAAAGAAATTACACTCCAAGATGTTTACCCAAGAAAAATGAAAACATATGTCTATAAAAGGACAGAAATATTCTTTGCAGCTTTATTCTTAAGACTTCACACAGTAAATGTCCAGCTCCACAATGAAAAATTGTCCACCAAGCCGAAAATGGATAAACAAGAGTGATATAATCAAACATGGACTTCTATACAGCAGCAGACAGATTTTTCAAGTAAGACATGCATAACCAATGAATCTCAACATATGTTGAGGGAAAGAAACCAGATATGAAGCATATATATTGTATAATTCCATTCAGATGGAATTAAGAAGAAGCAAAATTAAACTCTAGTGCTACAAATCAGAATCTTGGTTACTTTGGAGTGGAAGGGTATTGATGCAAATTTACACAGGAGAATTAGCCAGAGTGACTGCAATATTTTATATCTTAATTGAGGTGGTGGTTACATGGATAGGCAATGAGTTTTATGACTCATAATACTGTATGTAAATTTTTCACCAATAAAAGTAATGTTTCTTCATGTGCCTATAAAACTCTTATCATTATTTAACAAGTTAAAAGCTTAGAGTTTCAGAAATCTTATCTTAATGCTTTCTATCTCTTGATTTACATGGTTAAAGGCAATATAGAAACATACCATAGAAACACACCTTTCTTCTTTGGCTTGTTTGGCTTTTCTTATGTTTTAAATATTAATTTTCTTTGATTATTTAGGTCCAATTAGTCTATCTTTTTTGCCTATGGCACAATAATTTAAAATTTTTCATTTCTGACATGTATGAGTATCAATCTATGTGAGTTACCTCCACTGTACTCAATGTTTTTCCTTATATTAGTAACTTGCTGTAATACCCAAGAGTCTCTGTCCAACCCTTAATATGAAACATTTTTAAGGAAAGTCATTAACACCTTCTACTGATTGCTAAGACTTGATAAATTTCTGAGATGATCTGGACTCAAGCATGAAATAGAACATTCAGCCTGGGCTGCATTATTTGTTGGTGTCTCAAAGTAGCCTTTCAGTCTTTGACATGGTAGTCAGTGTGATTAGAAGAAGCCCTTGTAGCCTTGTAATTTTCATTTCTCTTTTACATGACATGTTTCTACCTCTTAACCCTCTTATGTACAATTATTTTTACCATGTCATATCCGCTATTTCCTGAGACTCATAAAATGGCATACTTTTTCAAATTGTTAGCACTGCACTGACTTCTTTACTTTAGTAAACAAATATTTGGTGAATGTCCACTCTGTCCATTATAATGCCAGCAAATGAGACGCAAAAGGGGTTTGCCTTAAAAGTGCAGTTTTCTCCTGGCCCTCTGCTTTGTCCTTAAGAATATGCTTCTGCCATGAGAACTCTGTAACCCTTCAGTTCCCTTCCTTTTCCCCCAGTCTTTTTTTTTTTTTTTTCTGAAATGATTGACATACATCACATAAGTTTAAGGTGCACAACATGATGGTTTCATTTACTTATTCAATATATTGTGAAGTGATTACCACAATAGGTTTAGTTTACATCCATCTTCTCATACAGATAAAATAAAAAATAAAACATTCTCCTTGTGATGAGAATTCTTAGCCTCTACTCTCTTATGCAGTTCCCTTATTTTAATGTTTCATAATCATAAACTAATCCCTTGGCCTTTGTGCTGAGCATATGTGCCTAACTTCTGATGCCCAAATCATCCTGCACAGGGACCAAAACAGATCTGCCAAGACACCCAATTTCTGACAGCAAAACCATGCGTGGCCACCACCAGTTTATCCAAATATTCTTCATCTCTCTCTTTTCATGGAACAACTTATCTAAATATTATAGATTGTTTTCCTTATCTCATCAAACATAGCTTCCTGAGATCTTATTTATCATATTATACCATTTTTAATTTATTTTATAGCATTACAATTTTTAATATTCTTCTATATATAAATGTGTCTTCCCTCTCTAGTTCATGAGCTACATCAGAGCAAGTTTTTTTTTTTTTTAATTTTTTGTTCCTGTCTTATTCACTAGAATAATGGATAGGCAAAGAATGGGGACTAAGTAAATATTTATTAAATAATTTTTTTTTAAAATTTAGTGCCACCACAAAAATATTACTTGAAGAAACAAGAGACTTTTATCTTTCTGAGTTTCAGTTTCTTAAAATATCAAATGGGAATAATAAAAATAACTGTACATAGAGTGGATATAAATAGGAAACATAACATGGAAAAGTGAACTTAAAGTTATAAAATTTCTAACATGCTTTATTTTAAGTTACTTTCCAGGCCACATTTGAAGAGCATATAAGTTCAGGTGTAAACATGAAGTTGATACAAGGCAATTAAAAATACGAAAATTTAAAAATAGTAATAATATTTTAATATTCCATTACACTACATAGGTACAAGATTAAAATAAAGTATACTTCCAAATATGGAAGAATTTCACTTATTTAGGTCCAGTACCCAAGTCCTGGGGCAACATCAAAAGTTGGAAAAATGTAGAAACCTGTTGAGTTTTCTGAGGTCTAGTTGTCAAGTTCCAAATAAATAGAGCCTAGATCTAGTACAACTTCCCCTGACTGACCACAGGAGGCTGTGCCCAGGGTGAGAGCAGGTGAAGCCTTCTGGTGCAAAGGACGATAGGCAGAGGTCTTCAGATGTGAGGAAAGCAAGAATAGGTTTTCAAGATAATTAAACTACTTTGAATAAAAAGGGTTCTAGTGATTAACTACTGCAAATACCATTTCACCTTCCTCTTTTCTATTTTCTGTGGCTTTTTAGGCATTTTCATGTTACTCCTTGCAATATTCCACCCAAGATGGGCCTGAGTCTTAAAATGATGCTCTGTCTTAATACCAGTATCTCATTACTCAGCAATCAGAAAACTCTAAGAGAAAATAACCTAATATATTAATTAGTATTCAGGTGCGGGTGACTAATTACTCTCTTTAGTTCCATCCTGTCTTCTTCCCTGGGTGGAAAAAATGTATCTGCTAACTCAGGTGAATCAATTATAAAGTTTCAGATGATAAAAGAAACAGATGTGAAAGAAACTAGTAGAAAGGGAAACTCACAATTAAAACTTAATAACAAGTCTTTCACAGACTTAGTCAGGTTTATTCCTAGGTATTTTATTCTTTTTGTTGCAATGGTAAATGGGAGTGTTTCCTTAATTTCTCTTTCTGATTTTTTGTTGGTGGTGTATAGGAATGCCAGATATTTCTGTGCATTAATTTTGTGTCCTACAACCTTACCAAATCCATTGATTAGTTATAGAAGTTTTCTGGTGGCATCTTTAGGATTTTCTGTATATAGTATCATGTCATCAGCAAACAGTGACAGTTTTACTTCATCTTTTCCAATTTGGATTCCTTTTATTTCTTTTTCTTCCCTGATTGCTGTGGCTAGGACTTCCAAAACTAAGTTGAAGAAGGGTGGTGAGACTTGACATTCTTGTCTTGTTCCTGATTTAGTGGAAATGATTTCATATTTTCATGGTTGAGTATAATGCTTGCTGTGGGTTTGTCATATATGGCCTTTACTATGTTGAGGTAGTTTCCCTATATGACCATTTTCTGGAGAGTTTTTGTCATAAATGGGGTTGAATTTTGTCAAAAGCTTTTTCTGTATCTATTGAGATGGTCATATTGATTTTATTCCTTAATATGTTAATGTGGCATATCACAATGGTTGATTTGCATATATTGAAGAATCCTTGCATCTCTGGGATAAATCCCACTTGATCAATGTGTATGATCCTTTTAATGTGCTGTTGGATTGTTTGCTAGTATTGTGTTCAGGATTTTTGCATCTATATTCATCAGTGATATTGGTCTATAATTTTCTTTTTTAGTGATATCTTTCTGCTATTGGTATCAAGGTGATAGTGGCTTCATAGAATGAATATTGAGTTTCTCCCTATGCAAATTTTTGTAAGTATTTGAGAAGGATGGGTGTTAGCTATTTTCTAAATGTTTGATAGAATTTGCCTGTGAAGCCATCTGGTCCTGGACTTTTGTTTATTGGAAGATATTTAATTACTGTTTCAATTTCATTACTTGTGATAGGTCTGTTTATATTTTCTAATTCTTCCTGGTCCAGTCTTGGAAAATTGTACCTTTCCAAGAATTTGTCCATTTCTTCATGGTTTTCCATTTTATTGGCATATAGTTTTTTGTAGTAGTCTCTTATACTTCTTTGTATTTCTGCAGTGTCAGTTATGATTTCTCCTTTTTCACTTCTAATTTTACTGATTTGTGTCCTCTCCCTTTTTTTTTATTGATAAGGATGGCTAAGGGTTTATAAATTTTGTTTATCTTCTCAAAAAACCTGCCTAAGGAGGTGAAAGACTTGTACTCAGAAGACTATAAAACACTGATGAAAGAAATTAAAGATGACATAAACAGATGGAAATATCTACCATGTTCTTGGATTGGAAGACACAATATTGTGAAAATGACTATATTACCCAAAGCAATCTACAGATTTAGTGCAATCCCTACCAAACTACCAATGGCATTCTTCACAGTATTAGAACAAAATCTTTTACAATTCGTATGGAAACACAAAAGACCTCAGATAGCCAAAGCAATCTTTAGAAAGAAAAAGGGAGTTGGAGGAATCAGGCTCCCCAACTTCAAAATATACCACAAAGCTACAGTAATCAAGACAGTATTGTACTGACCCCAAAACAGAAATATAGATCAATGGTACAGGAAAGAACGCCGAGAGATAAACCCACGCACATATGGGAACCTAGTTTATGAAAAGGGAGGCAAGAATATACAATGGAGAAAAGACAGCCTCTTCAATAAATGGTGCTGGGAAAACTGGACAGCTACATGTAAAAGAATGAAATTAGAACACTACCTCATATCACACACAAAAATAAACTCCAAATGGATTAAAGACTTAAAGGTAAGATGGGACATTATAAAACTCTTAAAGGAAAACATAGGCAGAACACCCTTTGTCATAAATCCCAGCAAGATCTTTTTTAACTCACTTCCTAGGGTAACAGAAATAAAAACAAAAATAAACAAATGGGACTTAATTAAACTTAAAAGCTTTTGCACAGTAAAGGAAACCATAAACATGACAAAAAGACAACCCTCAGCATGGGAGAGAATATTTGCAAATGAAACAACAAACAGAGGATTAATCTCCAAAATATACAAACAGCTGATGGAGCTCAATATCAAAAATACAAACAATTCAGTTAAAAAATGGGCAGAAGACCTAAATAGATATTTCACCAAGGAAGACATACAGATGGACAAGAGGCACATGAAAAGATGCTCAACATCATTAATTATTAGAGAAAAGCATATCAAAACTACAATGAGGTATCACCTCACGTCATTCAGAATGGCCATTATCAAAATATCTAGAAACAATAAATTCTGGAAAGGGTGTGGTAAAAAGGGAACCCTCCTGCACTGTTGGTAGGAATGTAAATTGATACAACCACTATGGAAAACAGAACGGAGGTTCCTTAAAAAACTAAAAATAGAACTATGATATGACCCAGCAACCCCACTACTGGGCATATACCCTGAGAAAACCATAATTCAAAAAGATTCATGTACCACAATGTTCATTGCAGCACTATTTACAATAGCCAGGACATGGAACCAACCTAAATGTCCATCAACAGAGTAATGGATAAAGAAGATGTGGTACATATATACAATGGAATATTACTCACCCATAAAAAGAAACAAAATTGAGTTATTTGTAGTGTACTGATGAACCTAGTTTCAGGGCAGGAATAAAGAGTTAGAAATGGAGAATGGACTTGAGGACCTGGGGTGGGAGGGCAAAGCTGGGGCAAAATGAGATTAGCATTGACATATATACACTACCAAATATAAAATAGTTGGTTTGGCTGGTGGGAAGCAGGAACAGAACACAGAGAGATTGGCTTCGTGCTTTGCTATGACCTAGACAGTTGGGATAGGGAGGATGGGAAGGAGGCTCAAGAGGGAGGGGATATGGGGACATGTGTATGCATATGGCTGATTCACTTTGTTGTGCAACAGAAACTAACACAGCACTGTGAAACAATTATACTCTAATAAACATCTACTAAAAATAAATAAATAAATAAATAAATAAATACAATATCTTTTAAAAATTAACAAAAGAACTTAATAACAACTTCAAAGTACATTTAATCTATTATTAATAGTAAAAGCAAACAACAACTAAAGCTGTGATTTAATGAGTATTATATATACTGTATATATTTAACAATATACAAATATTATATATACATTTATAATATATATAAATATGTATATTTGACTTTTTGACTTATCTCAGTCTCTGGTCTGTGCAGCATCTGTGCATAATTATGCCCATTTCATTTGATAGATAATGACATTTAAATTCAGGGTCTAAGTCACCAATCAAAAATTCCATACCATAAGCACAGTGTTGTCCATAAGCACAGTGTTGGGACTGAAGCAGAGGTCCAAATTTTGCATTCAATTAAAGTGAAAATTTATCTGCCCATAAATTTCCATGAGTTGTGCAATGGATTCATTGTATCTTGATAATAAAATATTGGTTTAACTATGTCAATATCAATATCACACCAATGATTGAGAAGATAAGTAAGACTTTATTCTAAACACAGATATTCACTCCTATTTGAACAAATAGCTTGTTCAGTAATTTAGAATTTCTAGGGATTATTCCTTTGAGGTGAATTCTTTATAACATATTAATCTAGGCATAAGTCCACAAAAGAAATTTTTTGTACCTATGTAAAGAACATTTTTTTTCAAAAGTGGTCTTTTTCTAGAGTAATCCGCCAGTGATAGAGTATTCAGTTTTGGGAAAACTTTATAAAGAGGTTAATGATATTGGTCACTCTGCGTAATAAAGTTATGATCTGTTCAGCTAGTAGCAGTATTGAATGAGCTCAGTTGCCTCGAAGACAAAATATGTTAAGGTATCCAGGATGATAAAGTACACATTGTGCAGCAGTAATCGTAATGGCTTAATTAGATGTTAATGTGGATTTTATGTTCATTAGAATTTAATAGTAACTGAATACTTAAGTGTTCCGTTAGTCAGCATTTTCCAGCATTATAGTTCTGGTGAGGAGATATACACTTCAAATCCAGAACTTAGTGAGAAAGTTGGTGTCAGTGTAAATTATACACAAAAGAGAAAATTCCCATTTCTCAAGCCTACATATATGCCAAGTGATAGCAGGTGTGAAGTCAGACAGGACATGAATAACATACCCTCTATTTATGACCAGTCCTATTTTTGACCAGTCCTATTTATGACCAGAAGGTAGCAGCTGCCATTTGGCATACATTTTAGAGGGTGTTGAAAGGTCACTGTGACAAAAATGTTAATTTAATAATTTTTTGTCATTTGGAGTAAGGTAATATTTATTGACCTATAACTATATGCCAGGTGCTCTTTCAGGGACTTTCACACATGCTACCTTAAAAAAAAAAAAAATCCTAACACAAATACTACTTTTACCTCTCTTTACTAGATCAACAAACAAACTTGTAGAGGGTAAGAATTTGTTAAAGATAATACTTAGATAATATGTAGGAAAGCCCAGATTTAGATACAACTCTTTTCATTTAAAGTGTAGTATATGTATTTCTCACTGACATTCTCAGTATTCACAGGTCTTCTAGAAACAGGTGCATTTTCACTAGAGCCCCTCATACTGATACCTAAAAAGGGGAACATTTTACAATCAGCTGATATTTTAGCTCTGAAAATCTGTCTGATAAACCCAGGTGTATTATATATTTAAGGCTCTGTGTATAAAACCTAAAAAAATATATTGACAAAGTGAAGTCTGATCAACAATGGAAAGCCAGGATTATGAACAAACTCTAAACTATTAGAGAAGATTTTAATAAAATCCGTATGTCTTTCAAGTATTTGGAAAAATCATAAAAGATGTTTTATAGGTTGCAAGATGATTACAGGAATAATAAGGGGACAGTTTATAGTTAGAGATATCTAAAATATAATGTGCTTCTCTGAGAGGTAGGAAGTGTCCTAGAAATGTTCAAGTGAAGGCTAAATAATTGCTTCACAGAAATGTGGAAGGATTCAACCAGAAATGTATTGATGGAGTTGTATAATGTTTAGGTTCTCCCTCCAACTATGACACTCTATGATAATAAATAATCCGTTAAATTTCTAAAGATAAAGTATTGTAAAGCAACAGATGGAACTTAAGAGATTTAAAAAGCTTTATTGAAGATAGTTTAGAAGAACTTGAATGCCTCAGCACAGGTTGAGGAAACTCACTAGAGTTGGCTTGAAAGATAAATGATACATACAAAAATTGTAAAATATATTTCCAGAATCAACTAGGATTCTTCCTGACCAACAGAATTTCTCATTCTCTTTGTCATGGATTCTGAAATTTCAGCATCAATGACATGCAATTATTTTGTAAAGGCTGGTTGATCTTTAGGAATTTCTGTTAAAAGATTTTATCAACTAGCATTTTCAAGTGGTATGACAGCCAGATCAGAGCCCAACTATTCACCCAAAAGACCACATTACAGGGTTGTTCATAAGGTAAATACAGATGCATAAACAAAACCCAATCAAAGAATAAAATATTATTTTCATTTAAGAAGATTCTCTCTAAATCTCCTCCAAATTGCTAACTCCATTCCTCCCCAAATGGACTATTGTCCTGATTTCTAGTACCATAAATGAGGTTGGCCTATTTGGGACTTACTTTAAATGGAATAATTTGTCTTGAAGTTAGCTTCTTTTACTCAACAACATGTTTGTAGGATCCATCTATGTTCTATCAGTAGCTTGTTCATTTTCATTTCAGTATACTATTTTACCATATGACTGTACCATGAGTTATCTATTATTTCTAATCTGTATGGATTAGAACTGATGCATCTCCATACAAAATCTCAGCAAAGCAGGCTTTCTTTTAAGAAATTGAAAAGATATTTATAAAATTTATATGAAACCCCAAACAACTAAGAATGGCCAAAGCAATCTTGAAACAGAATACCATTAGAGGACAAACTACATGATTTTAAGATTTACTGCAAAAATCACAGCAACTGAGGCATTTGGTGAAAGTAGTGATTTTCAATGTAACAGAACTGGGAATTGAGAAATAGTCTCACTCATATATGATGAACTGCTTTTCAACAAATGTACCAGTGAAATTCAATGAAGAAATGAATGTCTTCTCAACAAATGGTGCAGCAATAAGTGGATGTCCATGTTTTTAGCTCTTGTAATGGTTGCATAGTGTAACTTCACTGGGGTTCTAATATGGATTTGCCTGGTGACCAACGTTGTTCATTTTTTTCACATAATTTTTGCTCTTTGTATATCTTCTTTTGTGTAATTTCTGTTTAATTCTTCTGCCCGTTTTTATATTATGTCATCTTATAATTTTATCTAATGTAGATCTGTACATATACATATACAATACACATACACCTCAGCATATTTATCAATCACAGACGCTGGCAATGAACCTCTAATAGTTGTAGGGAAAAGTAGTTGCTAAATGTGCTAAAAGTAGAGTGACTAGGACTTATTTTTCATACAAATATACATATGAGAATAAATGTATGCCTGAACGTACATATATAAAAAAGTCTTTCTAGTACTTTTTTAAATAGCAAATTACTTTTTAATTTTTACTGCTTAAATTAAAGTTAAATTTTCTTGTTTGAAACTATGAATTTATTTATGCTTATGTCTATAAGTTACAAATATAGCTCTATCTCTAAAACCATATATACATATTTATAGGTAGAAACGGGATAATGAGACACTCTATTTACTTTATAATATTTTATTATTTTATATTTTTCCTACAATAATCATATATTACTTTATTAATTTAAAATATGAAAATATAAATTAATTTCCCTTTTGGTTGAATAAATAATCTGTGCCTTACATTATAAAAGTCATGAGATGCAGCAAAAGGAAATATGGAGCAAATATTCAGGCACCTGATACCTGGTTTCTACTAGTCTGTCTTTGAATCTAGGCATTTCCAATATATCTTATTAGTCTGTGACCTCTCTCACATTCCAATGTGTCTTGACTTTAGTCACTCTGGTCTTGCTATAAGACTCATTTTTCAACTTTAAACCAGCTCATTTGTTAGATTTTGGACTTTAAAAAAATATATATTTTCTGATACTCATTACCTTCATTCTTTCTTTTTCTTTCTTTATTTTAGACAAATTATTTATGCTTCACTAGTCTAATAATGTACTTATCTTGTCATTTCTCTTCTCTGTATCTTACTAGACAGGTGATCCTGGTCAAGTCACATTCTCGTTAAACCTTATCTTCATTATCTGTAAAGTGGAGATAATAACACCTCCTTCAAGTGCTGGGAGGAATTTTGATAAATGCAGGAGATATGTAAATTATGTTCATACTGAGGAATTGGGAATAGAGTACTAGGAATAATACAAAATGGTAACATCAAAAACCATTGCTGAAATTTGGACAAATTACTTAACAAAATTGTATCTACTCTCTCTATAAATATACATATATTGAAGTGACCAGAAGCATCTTTATTAAAAATGCCTCTATTTACATAAAACAGATAAATATAATTACAGTTGTAGAACAATGCCATCTTAATCTTTTCCCCACTTATTGGAAATTTGATTTAACACCAAACCTCAAGAGGGAAGAGAGGGTAGACAGCAAAAGAAATTTCTCTAGGAAAGCCAATCATTAAAAAAAAGATATCAATTGTTCTGGCCTACTTCTCATATTCTCATTTGGCTTTTTGCCCAGATTTGCACAAATCACTAGTAAATCCCAAAACAATTCACAAATATAGAAAAAAGTAACAAGTTTTTAAAAAGGGGCAAAGAAGGAAAAATAAAGTCAAGGGAAAAAATAACATCAGTTTTTAATTACTGGGGCACTAATGAAGACAGTGAATCAAATAAACAGTTTGTTCTCAAAGTATTATGCAAAACACAATAAAGTTGAAACTTCCTGAAATAATATTTCACAGCAAGTAGAGGTAAATGCCCTATAATAGTCCTTGAAAGAAGAAATGTTTTTAGTATTTTGCTTTATTACTCCTAGTTGCAAGTTCCAATCTAATCACTATAGAAATGGAATTCCAATTGGGCCTGAGATGTCTTACAAGCACACTATAATCCCAATTTGAGAGAGAAATTCAAGTTAACTGAAATTCAATTTACTCTCGTGGGAACAGTTAGGCTGAACTATGAGGAGGGACGAAATTCAAGCTCTTAATAGTGACCTAGATGGATTCTAAAATAAACCAAAACAGCTAATATTAGAATTTGAAGAAAAATATTTGTTCTCTCACTCTGTTTCTTTTCTCACTCACTACTTCTACCTTCATCAGCCTGTCCATCTCTTTTTTCCTTTCCTTTCACAAGCATAAAGTAATTATGAAGATACAAAGGACAAAAATGCCCCCAAACTACCCAAAGATTCAGATATTTTTAGAAACAGTAAAATATACATTTAACCACAACTCTATCACAGGGACTCTTGTCCCTTAGAGGTTCATGGAAAGTTTTTATTTTTATTTCAACAAACACTAAGTCTTTTATAATTGTCAGAAATAAACCTTTTTTAAAAAATTGAAGGCATTTTTTTTTTTAGCTAAAGTGGAGCAGGATTTTTAAACCCATTTAATTGCATATAGACACATTGTTTGATTTGACAGTTCCCTCTTCCCTATGGATGTTTTGGAAATTTTCTGTTTTCCATTTCAAAAACTTCTGGCAGTAAAATAACCTTTTTCTTACACAATTATGGGTATAGTAATTCACCCAACCTGAGTAGCCATATTACTTTAGTGATCTTTGAAAGTATTTCTGTGTACTAAGAATGATTTTCAAAGTAGTCTTTCGCACTTTTGGAGTCAAATAGAGTGGGGTTTAAGGTCTGGGTCTGCCACTTACCCTGGGCAGGTTATGGAAAAGCTAGTAGCTCAGTTTCTTCTGTTGTGAAATATTTTGATAATGAAGATTAAATGAGATAATATAAGTGAAGCTCCTAGAACAGTGCTTATCTGTGGGAGACACTCGTTTGAATGGCCATCCACCTCAGCCATTCCCTTTTTTGTAAGGCCAGCTCTGAAAACGCAAAGACAGTCTTTCAGGGGCATTTCTGTAGCACATGATCTTGTTCTTGAATGTAACTAACAGATCCATGGCTTTGATCTGGGTCAGTCAGATTCTGTCTCTCAGAAAACTGGAACTGAAATAGAGAGGGCTCAGAGCCTAGGAACTACTTGATCTGAATCATGTCACAAAAAACTCTCAAGGGAGGAGGCAGACTAGTTCTTGCTTCTGAGTTTTCCAGAGCTGGCCCAGTTCCATCCCCTGATTCTTTGTCTCTGATCTTGTGATAAACCACAGTTATTCCTCCCCATTAATATTCAGGCATCCCCCATTTTTCTTTATATTTGAGGTAGAAAGAGTTTCAGGTGTTTTAAAATAAGGATTACCAAAACACAAAATGTATAGAAGAGTGTATTGTACAAATAGACCTCGAGGGAAACCTAGAAAATTTAGTGAAAGGCAACAAGATTATTTTTTAATATTACTGGAAGAAAACTAACAACCTAGAAACAGTTTATTATAGTTATTATTGGAGGATAATGCTCTAAGAGACTTGATCCCATAGAACTCACTGAAGGGAGACAAATGCCATTCTTGCAGAATTGGATAGTTGTTCCTGATTACATTGTATAATATGACTACTGAATCAATGTTCTTTTGCCTTTCTCTAGCCCTGAAAACCAAGTACAGAAATTTACTTGTTTAGGTCATTTGTTTATTTTTGCTGAATTTATGAACTACCTATGATTATGATGCAAGTATTGTGTTACTAGTTAACTAAGAATGGACTTTTGAAGAGTAGATTTTAGAATTTCTAGGAAGCACTTAAAATTTTTAAGATCAGTCATGCTGTCTATCTCCATTAAAACTCTACCTTAACAATTTATCTAGGGACTTCCCTGGTAGTTCAGTGGCTAAGACTCCACATTCCCAATGCAGGGGACCTGGGTTCAATCTCTGGTAAGGAAACTAAATCCCACATGCTGCAACTAAGTGTTCACATGCCACAAGTAAAAAAAGATCCTGCATGCCACAACTAAAAAGATCCCGCATGAAAAAAAAGAAAAATAATCATCTACAGTCATTTTTTTTGCTGAAAGAGCAACCAAACTAACTGATGTCTAACCCCTCATTGTCACTTGTTAAGGGATTATTTTAAAAGTCAATTTAGCTGGGAATATAAAAAGTAATATCAAAACAATGATATAAGGACTTACATCAAGAATTTACCAAAGATTTTCATAAAAATATGTTAGGTGTCTGGGAAGTTGAAATCTGTGGTGCAGATTTTGAAGGTTCTCAAACAGGGAGGATTTTACAATTGTGTTTAATTTCCTAGCTTGTACAGGCAGCTGTATTTGTATCCTTTTTAAGATTTTACTAATGCAAACAGGACACCATGATTTATTGCTCCTAGTATTATTGAACAATCACCCTTACCCCAAAGAGGGAAAAGTATTCAAAAATTATTTGAAAGGAAAAACATGTTTAACTGAGTTTGTCATGTGCTCTCTATTCATTCTTGGCTTCAAAGTATACTGGAAAGAGAAGTACCCAGGCCTCTTAAAAGGCTTTGCCTGGTTCTTCTATTCTTTTAAGCCAGGCATATTAAAAAGGAAGAGCTTGAATTGAAATAAGATTATTGATCTACCACTGGAAATAAGGTGTTGTGTATACAGTGGCAGCAATTCATCACAAGTAAAATGGTGGCAAAGGGGCTGGTACTCATTTGGGGGAATGGCTTAACCCGTCTCCTGTGCAATGTATTAGGAAGTCATGTTAGTTCTTCCTGCAAAATAGATCCATTTTATTACCACACTCAACTTTACCAACCCAGTACAAGTAATCATTATCTCTTGCCTGGAGGACTGCAATGCCTCCAAAACAGTGTCTGTTTACATCTTGTACCACTATAAACAATTACTAAGGAGAAATCATACTGATCACATAAACACATAAATCTAATCATGACAGACATCTGCTCCATTTCAAGAGCTTATTATTGCATTGAGAATAAAATCCAATCATTTTTAAAAACATTGTATGTCCCCACCTCTCCTATCTATTTTTCCTTTTACACAGGTAAAATGTTCCTGATTCACATGATTAGTTTGTCTGTAATTTTAATTTTATGTAGTTTTTTTCTGGATTTATATGTATTCCTGCTTATATCTATATCTATACCTGTGTTTGTATGCATACATATTTTAAATAAACAAAATATACCTCGGAAACAATATTATGAACATATATTTCTGGCAAAAGGCTTGTATTCAGTTAGTATAAGAAATTTCTACGTCTAGAGAAAAACAAAGATACTAATTTGAAAAAACTTGTACTTCAATGTGCATAACAGCATTATTTACAATTTCCAACTATGGAAGCAACCTAAGTTTCCATCAAAAGAATGAATAGATAAAGAAGATTCCATTCACACACATAATGGAATACTACTCAGTCACACAAAAAATGAAATTTTGCTATTTGCAGCAATGTGGATGGACTTGGAGGGCATTATGCTAAATGAAATAAGTCAGACAGAAAAAGACAAATACTGTATGATATCACTTATATGTGCAATCTAAGAAATACAATAAAGTAGAGAATATAACAACAACAAAAAAGCAGATTCACAGATATAGAGAATAGATTAGTGGTTACCAGTGGAGAGAGGGAATGAGGGGAACAATATAGAGGTAGGGGATTAAGAGGTGCACACTATTAGGTGTATAAAATAAATTTCTACAAATAAAAAATAAATAAATAAAAAGATGACTTATCCAATTTTTAAAAGGGCAAAAGACTTAAGCAGATACTTTTCAAAAAATTATATACAAATGTCAATAAGCAAATGAAAATATGTTAAATATCTTTGGTCCTCAGGGAAATTTTTACAATGTGGTAAAATAGATTAATGACAACAAAAAATTAATAACTATTCTAAATAACTGGATATTTTATATATGTCATGTATTAGCCATGGCCCTAACAAATCCAAGATCAGGGAAAGCTTATAACAGCTTAGATATGTGACAAATGAAATTGTACAGAAATTTAACTCCAGCAAAATCTCTTATAAATTGAAGAAAAATGTCATTTGAGTTGTATAAACCTGCTGTCTGAGGGAATTCATTTCAATCAAGTTTGCAACTACCTTATTTTCCTATCCCGCTAAAGCAAATTTTTAGCTGTAAGCTTCTGTGTTTGACACTGGGAATAAAGAGATGAATAAGACTCTGTCTTCCCAGAATTCACATTAAAATATGAAGACAGCTATTTAACTTGATCATCATAACATAGTATGAAAAATCCTTAAAATAAAAGTTTTTACCAAATGTTGTGGGTCTACAGAGGAGATAACTGACCTTATCTGGGTAAGTTTTGAAATACTGTGCACAAGATAAAGCATTTGATCTGAATTGAATGATAGTTGGGCATTGTGCAGAGAGAGAAGAAACAAACAAAAACTTTAAGGAAATGGAACCGGCATCATAAGGTATAACTATGTGAAAGACCATGAGACAGTGGTGGAATATAAACATTTGGGGTAAAGTGGAAAACATTGAAGTAAACAAAATTGAAAGTGTAGGCATAAGAAGAGCTGTTAAAATTTGTAGCAACTGGGCTACATTCTCTTGTTAGTGTATAACTATTGATAGTTTAAATGTGGAAACATTTTGGCAACACTGGCAACATTTATGGTTTTAAAAGATATTATGATAGGCAAAATTATACCCTTCACCCACCAAGATGTCTGCTCTAGTCCCCAGAACTTGTGAATACGTTACCTTACATGGCAAAAGGAACTTTGCAAATGTGATTAATTTAATGATCTTGAAATGGGGCCATTAACCTGAATTATCCAGGTGGGCCCAATGTAATCACAAGGGTCCTTAAATGTAGGAAAAAAAAAAAAAAAGACAGGAAAAAAAGGCAGAGGGAGATTTGACTATAAAACAGAAGGCTAGATGGATGTGACATAAGTAAAACTCAACCTACGATTTCTGGCTTTAAGGAAGGGGAAGAGAACCATGAACCAAGACATGTGAGGAACATTTAGAAACTGGAAAATACAAGGAACAAGATTCTTCCCTAGAAACTCTTTATATATTTTCAATATTAACCCCTTGTCAGTTATATTATTTGCAAATAACTTTTCCATTCACTAAGCTGCCTTTTTGTTTGGTTGATGGTTTCCTTTGCAGTGGAAAAGCTTTTTAGTTTGATGCAGCCTATTTAATTATTTTTACTTTTCTTGCCCTTGCTTGGAGAGACATATATAGAAAGATTTTGCTAAGATTGATATGAAAGAATATACTGCCTGTTCTTTGGTTTTTTGGGTTTTTTTTGGTATGCGGGCCTCTCACTGTTGTGGCCTCTCCCATTGCAGAGCACAGGCTCTGGACGTGCAGGCTCAGCGGCCATGGCTCACGGGCCCAGCCGCTCTACGGCATGTGGGATCCTCCCAGACTGGGGCATGGAACCGCATCACCTGCATCAGTAGGCGGACTCTCAACCACTGCGCCACCAGTGAAGCCCTGCCTGTTTTCTTCTAGGAGTTTTGTGGTTTCAGGTCTTATAGTCAAGTTTTTAATACATTTTGAGTTGATTTTTGTTCATGGTTTGACATAGTGGTCCAGATTCATTTTTTTTCATGTGGCTGTCCAGTTTTCCAAACACTGTTTATTGAGGAAGTTATCCTTTTCCCCTTGTGTGTTCTTTGCTCTTTTTTAAAATTAATTGTCCATATATGCATGAGTTTATTTCTGGGTTCTCAATTCTGTCTCATTGATTTATGTATCTGTTTTTCTGTTAATACCATGCTGTGTTGATTATTATGGCTTAGTAATGTAGTTTGAAATCAGGAAGTGTGATACCTCCAGCTTTATTCCTTTTTTCTCAGGTTTGATTGATGTCAATACATTGGACAACAGAGGTTCCTTAAAAAAACTACAAATAGAACTACCATATGACCCAGCAATCCCACTACTGGGCATATACCCTGAGAAAACCATAATTCAAAAAGAGTCATGTACCAAAATGTTCATTGCAGCTCTATTTACAATAGCCTGGAGATGGAAACAACCTAAGTGTCCATCATCAGATGAATGGATAAAGAAGATGTGGCACATATATACAATGGAATATTACTCAGCCATAAAAAGAAACAAAATTGAGCTATTTGTAATGAGGTGGGTAGACCTAGAGTCTGTCATACAGAGTGAAGTGAGTCAGAAAGAGAAAGAAAAATACCATATGTTAATACATATATATGGAATTTAAGAAAAAATAAATGTCATGAAGAACCTAGGGGTAAGACAGGGAAAAAGATACAGACCTACTAGAGAATGGACTTGAGTATATGGGGAGGGGGAAGGGTAAGCTCTGACAAGGCGAGAGAGAGGCATGGATATATATACTACCAAACATAAGGTAGATAGCTAGTGGGAAGCAGCCGCATAGCACAAGGAGATCAGCTCGGTGCTTTGTGACCACCTGGAGGGGTGGGA